>NW_026018336.1:0-1058 GCF_020466585.1 Dendroctonus ponderosae | reverse complement strand
CCAACCGCGCAAAAATGAAACTTTCGCCACTAAAGAATCAACATTTTTTCCATTTAATGCAAAAACTGTCTGGATCCTTTTTCCCTCTATTACGCAGTAATACATATTTTAATCTAGACTGAAGCGACTGGGAGGCGTCTTTGTGTGAAAGCTCGCTAAAAATTCCCTACCGACCGCAGAAAAATGAAACTGTCGCTACTAATAAACCAAAGTTTTCCCCATTAAATTCCAAAAGTAGCAAGTGGTTCTTTCAACCCAATTTGGAGAAACGCATGCTTGAAAAGTGGTCGTTCAATAAGCTTTTATTTGACAATTCCGACCGTATAACAGAAAAAATTAGTTTTATTGGCACAGATTTTGTCGCCTGAAGCAACGAAAACTAATTTATTCCCCCGGTTCCAAATATTATTCTTATAATTCTAGAACATTGAGCGCATCAACCACTTGATCCAGAGGTAGTTAGGGCTAAAGGCATTGTTTCGATCACCCTGTATAAGATTAACCCCCGGTTGCACCGTTCTCGCTTTAAACACTGATTATATCTTAACCGGTGTTTAAAAAAAAATGCATTGCACCGTCGCAAACTAATCGTCTGTTAGTTAATCAGAGAATCACTATGGCACCTCCGCTTTTTTGGCTTATGTTGCTATCTTCATGATTATCGAATCTTATTTCACATGATATTTCGCAGCAACGCGGCCAGTAATATATTGGTTATGTTTTATTTTATTGTGTACTCCTTGTCTTCATATATGTGTACTACTGACTTATAATATATAATATATATAAGCCTTGTTCTATGCTACTGACTACTGTACTAGACGTCGACTAACAATGCAAATCAAAGCTCTAACAAGGTCTAAAATAGCTGAAAAATACGACCAACTGCTTGATAAACCGCTAGAACTAGCAGATTTGCAGAAAAAGAAATTGGAAGAGGAATTGTTAATGATTAAATGTGAAAGAAAGCGAAAGCTTCAATTATTAGATTTACAAATTGAAATAGAAAAAAAAAACTTAATCTCCTTTCACATTAAACTGGGTGTTTATATTAATTT
>NW_026018335.1:0-1080 GCF_020466585.1 Dendroctonus ponderosae | reverse complement strand
ATCTGGATTAAGGGCCGTTACCTCTTCTTTCCTATTAAAATTGTTGTCATGTTTAAAGATCTCAATGCCCTCTCTGGTTAGTCTCGGGTAATACCGTTGAGATTGGTGCAAAATATCCACTTTATCGAAACGTATTTGGTGGCCGCCTAGAAGTGCGTGGTCCGCTACTGCTGATTCTGTTTGTCCTAATCTGAAACTTATTTTATGCTCAGCGATCCTAGTGTTTACACTACGTTTTGTGGTGCCGATGTATGCTCTGCCACAACTACATGGAACTGTGTAGACTCCTGGTGCTGATAAAGGATCCCGTTTGTTCTTGGCGGTTCTCAACGTCTGTTGGATTGTTCGAGTTGGTTTAAAAACTGTTTTGACTTTGTGTTTCTCCAGTATCTTGCCGATCCTGTCCGTGACTCCATGTATGTATGGGAGGCAAGCCCAACCCTTACGCTCATCATGCGTATCTGTTTTCTCAGGACGACCTCCACTGCTTCTTGGTCGAATTGCTCTATTAAACTCGTTCTTGGTGTATCCATTCCAACCTAAGGTCCTTTCTGGGTGTTTCAATACTCTATCTAACTCAGATAGTTCGCAAATTCTTCTGGCTCTTTCGGTGAGAATTTTAATGACTCCTCTCTTTTGACGGGGATGATGGTTTGATCCACTGTGCAGGTACCGGTCGGTATGTGTCGGTTTTCTGTACACCGTGTGGGCCAGCTTTCCGTTGGGTTTTCTGGTCACCAAGACATCTAAAAATGGCAGACACCCATTCTTCTCCACTTCCATAGTGAACTGTATTTTTGGGTTGATTGAGTTGAGGTGCCTCAGGAAGTCTTTAAGTTCAACCAAACCATGGCCGCAAGCAACGAAAGTGTCATCAATAAAGACCGGATAAAAAAGCACAAAAAAATGGAAAAAAAGTGCCTAAAAAAGCATGAAAATATTTTTAAAAAGCACAAAAAAATTTAAAAGTGCTTAAAAAAGCACGAAATTAAAAAAAAAGGATTTGAAAAAAATGAAAACAAGTAATGATAATATATTGTTATTTTTATTTATTATTTTACATTTAACACGTTCTATTTA
>NW_026018334.1:0-1080 GCF_020466585.1 Dendroctonus ponderosae | reverse complement strand
AATTTGAATATCACAAACTTAGGTGCAAGATTATGCCAACATTTTATGTTTTCCGTCCCGCTTTTGCTCATATCTCGGAGGCAAAATGAGCAAGAACGCTCATTTGTACATCATTCTAGAGAGAAATAAATGACCTTTTTAGAAAGTGAACCTTGGATGGGGAAATGTTGGCAGTTTTCTCAAAAAATGCTTGAATTCAAGAAGTTTTAGATTTGCGTGGTTTTTTTTGAGTTGCAAAATCCACTTCATCAAAGTGAACCATTGATAAGGAAATGTTGAAGGAAAACAGAAGACCTACTCAAGAGCCACCGAAATTATTAAGTGTTTAACGGCTGAAAAAAACGGATTCAAAAATCTACAAATTAAACGTATTATTGCGATGTTTGGTGATCGATTGGGGCCTAAAGTTGAAAAAAAATCACGGTAAAATTGACCCAAACAATGCAGCCCTGTGAACTTCGGGCCGATAAGCACGCCCCCATTTTAAAGGACTCATTGTCCAGTTCGGACAATTCCCTAAAAGACTACACACCTGAGTCGGACCTGCTACCAGAAAAAAATCTATTCAATTCGTGAGAAACCTTACGCAATCGATCTTTCTCAGCTTTGTACGAATGAACGAGAAGAATTTTTGGCAATGTTCTATAGCTTTTTTTTCAACTTTATCCTTGTGCGGATGACATGTTTTTCAGATCGATGCTGGCTTTGTCGCATCGACTTTTTTATTGGGGGCGTAGTTTCAATATTGTCCATTATGGCATTAGTAGGCAGGTGGACGTTGGAATGATTGATAATATATGTTTCACCAGGACAAAACCATTTTATATCTTCAAATATTCCTAACAAACACCAACAGGAGAGACACTGATGAGTTTTCGGGGGATTTTAATATAGAGCAACTTGAGACTTGAAACCTCTAAAACCTAATAGAAAGCATTGCGCTTGCAAAACAGCCAGTGTTTGTAAATGTGTGTCTAAATATTAACATCTTCATGCAAGTGCAAACCCTCCAATAAAAACTCTTGCGATGCGACTTGAAACGTTTACAAGCTATAGAAAACACTCCAAAACCAGTCAGTT
>NW_026018333.1:0-1081 GCF_020466585.1 Dendroctonus ponderosae | reverse complement strand
TTCCGGATGTGGTCCAGCAGGTCCTCTGTATCCAGGTCTCTTCGCAGGGTGGTGTTTCTGACGAAGTATGGGGCCTTTGTCACTATCCTCAGTATTTTATTCTGGAATACTGCCAGTTTCTGCTTTTGCGAGGTGCTGGCTATGGATCACGCAGGAGATCCATAGGTCAGCACCGGGCGTATCAATTGCTTGTAAACTCTGGCCTTAGTTCGTAGGCAGAGTTTACCAGACAGCAGAGGATAGCAGGCATGGAGCAGGAGTCTTGCCTTGGCGATGGTGTTTGCCATATGGTCGTGCCATACTAGACGCTTGTCGTATGTAAGTCCAAGATAAGTTATCTTGGACCTAGTAGGCCTCTGGGTGGATTCTTCCTGTCTCTTGTGAATATTATGGCTTGCGTTTCTGCAGGATTGAACTCCATTTTCCAGACCTTGCTCCATTTCACGACCTTGTTGAGCTGTCTCTGCAGTTTGGCTTGGATGGCAGGACCCTTCCCGACAGTAGTAAAGGCTACATCGTCAGCGTAGATGTAGCCTTCTGTGTTCTTGTTGATTGGAAGGTCCGCCATGTAGATATTGAACAGGGTACTGGAAACTGCGTCCAGACAAGTAACTGCTGATGAGCTTGGTTTGGAACCCTGGAAAGCCTGCCTTAATCATCTTGGCAATCAGGGCCTGGTGCCAAACCTTGTCAAATGCCTTAGACATGTCCAGGAAGACAGCTCTTAGACTTTTCGGCGATTTAACACTTGTTGGATTCTCGTTGTTAGCCGGGCGGCAATTGTGCTTGTGCCATGGCCCGGCCTGAATCCATGTTGCTTATCCAGCAGCACTTTCTTGTCTTCTGTACCCTGAATTTGGTACAGGATACACCTCTCCATAATTTTGCCCATCATTGGTAGTAAGCTGATGGGCCTGTAGGACGTGAGCAGTTTCCTTTCTTTGGAACCAATACCACAATTGCCTTTTTCCAGATGTTCGGAAAGTATTGGAGGTCCAAGAATGAATTTTCCACTGTGGTTAGGTCCTCAACTGCTGCTTTCGGTAGCTTTTTGAGGACCTCATTAGATATTTCGTCATGT
>NW_026018332.1:0-1060 GCF_020466585.1 Dendroctonus ponderosae | reverse complement strand
AAATTAATATAAACACCCAGTTTAATGTGAAAGGAGATTAAGTTTTTTTTTTCTATTTCAATTTGTAAATCTAATAATTGAAGCTTTCGCTTTCTTTCACATTTAATCATTAACAATTCCTCTTCCAATTTCTTTTTCTGCAAATCTGCTAGTTCTAGCGGTTTATCAAGCAGTTGGTCGTATTTTTCAGCTATTTTAGACCTTGTTAGAGCTTTGATTTGCATTGTTAGTCGACGTCTAGTACAGTAGTCAGTAGCATAGAACAAGGCTTATATATATTATATATTATAAGTCAGTAGTACACATATATGAAGACAAGGAGTACACAATAAAATAAAACATAACCAATATATTACTGGCCGCGTTGCTGCGAAATATCATGTGAAATAAGATTCGATAATCATGAAGATAGCAACATAAGCTAAAAAAGCGGAGGTGCCATAGTGATTCTCTGATTAACTAACCGACGATTAGTTTGCGACGGTGCAATGTATTTTTTTTTAAACACCGGTTAAGATATAATCAGTGTTTAAAGCGAGGACGGTGCAACCGAGGGTTAATCTTATACAGGGTGATCGGAACAATGCCTTTAGCCCTAACTACCTCTGGGTCAAGTGGTTGATGCGCTCAATGTTCTAGAATTATAAGAATAATATTTGGAACCGGGGGAATAAATTAGTTTGCGTTGCTTCAGGCGACAAAATCTGTGCCAATAAAACTAAATTTTTCTGTTATACGGTCGGAATTGTCAAATAAAAGCTCATTGAATGACCACTTTTCAAGCATGCGTTTCTCCAAATTGGGTTGAAAGAACCACTTGCTACTTTTGGAATTTAATAGGGAAAACTTTGGTTTATTAGTAGCGACGGTTTCATTTTTCTGCGGTCGGTAGGGAATTTTTAGCGAGCTTTCACACAAAGACGCCTCCCAGTCGCTTCAAAGTCTAGATTAAAGTATGTATTACTGCGTAATAGAGGGAAAAAGGAACCAGACAGTTTTTGCATTAAATGGAAAAAATGTTGATTCTTTAGTGGCGAAAGTTTCATTTTTGCGCGGTTGG
>NW_026018331.1:0-1084 GCF_020466585.1 Dendroctonus ponderosae | reverse complement strand
TTTGCCACAGTACTGCTTTGCTCTGTAAAATAGGGGTGTTCTGCTGCGATGACATCTTCAATGTGATTTTTTGACCCATTTTTCAAACTGTTGGCAAAAATCAAACTTTAGTCCGATTGAAGTGGACATTTAAGCGCTGTCAACCACATGAGTCTTCTATAGTTGCTACTTACTCTAAATGGGAAGTTATGAATTTTTAAAGAGAAGAATTTTAAAAATAGTAAAGTCAACTGAGTAAAAGTAAAAAAAAAACCTGAGTAAGTGCGAATTTTCCGTAGCTCTTAATAGCGCAATAAAAGTGAAGAATTCACAAATCATAGCATATTTTGCGAATGGTGATGCGAATTACTTTGATTCTGGTGGATCTGCTAAAAATTGTGCAGCGTCTCGCAATAGATCAATCTAAAAAGGTTTTCACGATTCCTGACAATTGAGCAAACGATTGATCGGAGATCGAGTATTTAATTAGCATTCAAAAGTCGCCCCATGAACGGCGATGCTTGTTTATCTTTACCCGAGAAAGCAACTTTGCTTACAATAAATATCCAAACTAATTCAATCGCGGACTAGAATTTTGTAGAAAATCGTCAATAAAAAAAAAACTGAAATCGAACAGCATATGGTCCAGATCAAGATTATAACCGGACTTGCGTCTGCTCGTCTGCGTGGCTTAAATTTAAAAAGCCAATAAATGGCATTGAGTATTTTTGAGAAACAATCTGAGTATTTAGGGAATTTTAGCGATTTATTTTCTAGAAGTAGATGACAACCAGGGTTGTAGTTTTCCTTTGATACTTGATGATTCTTTTATTTTATACGGCTTTTTGCGGATTTTATATTGCGGTTTTCTTTAAATGAATTAACATTTTTTTGCAGCTTTGAATTATTAATATTTTATTATGTCATTTAGGGACTTATTTTGCTAACATATATTTTTTTCAGGTAAAACAGGTAACTCTTTAAACTGCTTTTATTTACTAATAACCACGTTTCCTTACAGCTTTGATCCGTTTATGTTGAAGGATCAACTTTTTCCCTCTCTGGGGGAGTCATCACTTTGTCGTTAGTGAGAGGGCCTAGTAGC
>NW_026018330.1:0-1003 GCF_020466585.1 Dendroctonus ponderosae | reverse complement strand
TACAGAGTTCCGTGCAGCTGTGGAAGAGCATATATCGGCACCACAAAACGAAGCATAAACACTAGGATCACGGAGCACAAACGAAGTTGCAGATTGGGACAAACGGAAAAATCGGCAGTAGCGGAGCACGCACTGCTAAACGGCCACCAAATACGCTTCGACGAAGTTGACAATCTGCACCAATCTGAAAGATACTACCCGAGACTCACCAGGGAGGCCATCGAAATATTTAAACACCAAAACAATTTCAACAGAAAAGAAGAAATTACGGCACTCAATCCAGATTGGAAGCGCGTTTTGCGCCAAACAGCATGTACGCCGAAGCGTTGGAACCCCCACCCATCCCCCACGCATGAGCACACACGGCTGGGCTGCATAAATACGACGGGGAATCCAGCAGTTGAATCAGTCTTAGTCGAAAAGCACGGGAGATCACTTCGCCCACTGCCTCATCGCCTTTGAAAATGTCCACCGCAGTTGTGGACAAAACGTCAAGTCAAAATTCTGATAGACTACGGCTTCAAAGCCCGGAAAACATTCCTAAATGTAATGTCAAAATCTAACTGGTTTTTATTTTAGGTTTTGTTGTATTCGATTCGCTCTCTTTTCTCTCTCCTTTCATCCGTCTCATAAACTCGGATCTCTGACATGTATCGTACAAACGGGGTAGGAACGTAGCTCTCCTGGGTATTTATTTGGTGCTTCGGAAAGTGTCAGTTATTGAGCTCTAAGTGCCCCCGGAAGGCCCTGATTCGCTGATTCGATTATGTCCAATACTTGTTCCTCTGTGCCTGGAACCCGAACTTCTATAGCCGTCCACTATCTTCCTGGAACCACTCTCCTCGCTATTTGTTAGCGTGAGTTCTTAGAGCTTCTGCTGTCTTATTGTTGGTTGCATTTCCCTTGAACTAATCGTATATCCGCAAATTCGTGAAAGGAAATTCAAAGTAAGTCACAGTTTGACAAATTATTGTTATTATTGACAGGGGATATCCACCTGTAA
>NW_026018329.1:0-872 GCF_020466585.1 Dendroctonus ponderosae | reverse complement strand
CCCAAAACGAAGTTTGTAAAAAATGAATCCGCCTCAACAATATAGAACTTATCTTCACTCAATGTAACTGACCGACACGAAGATATAGTATGAACCTTTGGAGCAAAGTCAACTCTCCAAATGTTTGTTAACTAGTATGCTATAAATTAAACAATTGATTGAAAATAATGTCTCTTAACCTCAGTAAGAATTAACTTTTCAGGAGAAAATTGATCCGGATAATCGTAAATCGAGACCGCAAATGTAGAGTATTTATTTATTCTACTGCCAGAGTAATTTTGAAAAATAACTACATCAGCAAATTTACCTTCAATGTGTCCTTACGAAATAAAAACTTTCTTCATTAAGAAAGCTCACTAAAGTATAGTAAATTAATTCCTATTTAAGTAATTTGTGATAATAATCGTAGAATTCAAACTTCAACGACATAAATTCACAGAGTCTTGTAGTGATAATGATGGTAGTSATAAAAATATAGAGGATRTGGTTCGCATTATATCCTATATAACTATAYGCAAATAACCAATACAATATCTGCACGATTTATTTGGGTGCAGCTATTTTGGCAGTCTAGAGTCGAAACTGTTATAAAGAGTTAGTTAATCAAGTTACTAGAAAACGTGGAAAAATTTATCGACGGCTCGGTATTGAGTATTTATAATTCAAAAGCAAAGATAGATTTAACTGGTAGCTCAAAATGAGTAAACAGGAAGGTCCGCTGCCAATATTTCTCCAATGAACTTTTTCCAACTTAATTGATGATCGACAAATATGAACTGCAATCCGTCGGAGCTAATTTTTAATTAGAGAAGCAAATTTTTCAGCTCAGGCGCAGTTTCTGAAACACTGTTATTACCGCAATTTAATTAGTT
>NW_026018328.1:0-1090 GCF_020466585.1 Dendroctonus ponderosae | reverse complement strand
GGGGGGGGGGGTAAGAAATGAGCGTGAATTTGAAAATAAAGTAAAAAATAATCTAAGCCCACTATGTTCATTGAGGCCGAAGTCAACTTTTGTTTTTCTTATGGGCGCCATATTGAATTTCTGCATTTTTAAATTTCCCTTTAAAAATGCTCTTCAACCATGTATAACATGTTTATGTTCGGTTACTTTAAATAATTAAAATTAACAAAATTAAGATTTTATGGGAGTAGGCATTGATATTTCCATTAATTATTACTTTAAATTATTATTGATCATACATCGAACACTGCAAAAGAACAAGTAACATTTTAGGATTAAAGTAGGTGTTCAAATAAGCCACCGTTTTCTCGCACGCACAACATACACGTCTCATTATTGCTTCACGGGATTTTCTGATCATTTCTGGGGTAATTCTGTTAACAGCTTAGAAGCTGTTATAGATAACAGCGTGTCTCAGCTCCTCTTCTATGATATGTAGGTATGACCTACAGTATACCACATTTTTGAGAAAATCCTCCTAATAGGGAATTTTCCATAGAATATTCCTAACACCCTTGAAAACGTCTTTCAAGAAGGCATCCCTTTAAGACGTCTTCATTTGTAACAACAGACGACCAATTCAAAACCTATACAGACGTCTTTAAGACGTCTCACATATCTGAATTAGACATCTTAAAGACGTCTTTAAGATGTCTTTGTGCTGTTTGGGCTTAATGTGCTCGGAGACTGAGGCACGAATAGAAAGCTGCGTACGTGTATCAACCTCATGAATTCCGGCTGATATTGATCAGCTTGTATCGAAAACAGTGCCAAATTTATCATTAAAAATTTCAATTAAATTTATTTTTCTGTTCTTTTGTTGTTTATTTTTATTTTGCATTAAATTTTGTGTATGACACCTTTACTTTTTCATTCCAGTTTTTTTATAAATAAAGTTTTGTAAATTATGCGGGCTGCCAAAAAAAACTGCTTGCTCACCCCTGGTCTATAATCACTAGAGGGCGGAAAATATGCAAAGTGCATATCTATGCATTTTTTGCATGTTTTATCCAATTTCATGAAAAATTGCATATATCTAAAAAATCTGTAT
>NW_026018327.1:828-1090 GCF_020466585.1 Dendroctonus ponderosae | reverse complement strand
CTGGACAACAGGCTGATGGGCCTGTAATTCTGGGGAATAGTCCTGTTCTTCTTGGGCTTTGGGAGCATGACCACGTCCGAGTGTTTCCAGACGTGTGGAAAATGTCCAGTTCTGAAAATGGCATTAATTAGACTTGTTGCAGCTACCAGCCCCTTTCTCGGCAGGTTCTTAAGCATCTTCTTGTTGGTGATTTCATCTCTCCCAGGGGACTTCTTCGTCCTTGAGTGCCTGATGATATCCGCCACTTCGCCTGGTAAGGTTG
>NW_026018327.1:382-644 GCF_020466585.1 Dendroctonus ponderosae | reverse complement strand
TATCTTGATGTCTTCCTGTCGGAGAGCCTTTTGGATTCTCCAGATACTTTGGTCTTCTGGCCCTATTTCCCGGATGCGACCTTCCCATCTCTGGTTTCGGTGGGCCCTGAGGGCTTCCTTCAGTATCTGGCCCTGATGGTTCAAGGCGATCCTGTTTTCCTCTGTGGGCTGTCTTCTGTACATCCTGCGCAGCCTTCTGTGCTTGGTGATAACCCAGATGGTTCTCGAAATCTCCAGAACAGGTGCGAAACTTCCCGCTTGT
>NW_026018327.1:0-358 GCF_020466585.1 Dendroctonus ponderosae | reverse complement strand
GTAAATGGGGCGCAAATGGGGCTCCCATTTACTGAAATACCATGAATTTCGATCCCCCCATTCCAAACGTGAGTACCCCAGGCCATTTCCGTTACAATGTAATAAATTAGGGCAAATGAGAGTATAAAATTTTACTAAATTATGGGTGTTAATGTGGCGCCAGTCGAGTGCTACCTGAACATTGATAAGGCCCCATATGGGTTTTTCCAGTTGATTTTCTTTTGTTGTTTGTGCACGAAATCCTAAACTGTTTGTTCCTTGTCCTGGTTGTTTAGCTGAACGTTATGTTTTTGTTTCCCGAATTATTGAGCGAACCAAAGAGGCGAGAAAGATATAAAAATACTTAATTCCATCAAGC
>NW_026018326.1:0-1090 GCF_020466585.1 Dendroctonus ponderosae | reverse complement strand
TCAATTCAACTTCAAACCAAACATTAGTATGAGCCGTATGGTCTTGCAAGACCCTCGCACAACTCTTGCAAAAATTTTGGTATTGCAGGACATGGCCTTGGTCTTGTTCTTGCATACATAGTTTTGATTTTGGTCTTGCAAGACCAATGCCAATCACTTATAATGTTTTCCAAACAAAATTTTATAAAATGTTTAACGAGATGTATCACCATTAATTATAATTAAAAAAATACACTCCTTTGTACAATGAAATCAACAATACTTTCGATTTAATTTTTAACTACGCGGTTAAATCCACTGAAAAGTTTATGAAAAATAAACTATGTCGAACCAATCGTGAAGCTGTGCATCAAATCAACGAATGTTTTTCTTGGAGGGTTGCAACGATTCCTTTGACTCGGTCAAAAATACCTACAAAGGCCGGAACATGTATGTAAGCTCGACATTCGTAGCTCAAAGGTCGAAAGCATAGAACAAGGCTTATATAGAAACGACTCTTACTCTTACTCTTACTCATTATGAACCCACTACACTTGCTTATTTTTAATTGTGTCGCAAGGGGCAGCTGATAATAGGGATAAATGCCACAACTACACAAAAATACATATAAATATATATATTACTTGTTGTTTATTGTTTATATAAATACTTTTTACAGATGAAAAAAATCTTTGGAGCATTTTTCGGAACAACTTTAAAACATACGCCTTTTGTGATAGGAAGCCGTGCATTTTCTAACAGCCGTCAAGACACCAATAAACAGCTACCATCTTCGCAGATTATTGACGATTTATGAAAACAGATAAGGAAAAAGATAATCTGAAAGTATGAAAATATCATTATTCATTTTGAACAGAGGTTTCTGTTTAAATATTAATCTGTAATTCTACATAATACAGATGCATTAATTACCGGTTTCAGCGGTGAGCAACCCGATGCTATGAACTAGCTCTAATGAGAAAAATATCCTGTTTTCCAGTTATTTGTTTCTTGAGGAAAATGCCACCTGAATAATAAGCTAAGTGATTTCGACTTACCCAACAAAATATTCACAAATTACGTATTGGAGAACATGGGGAAACATATCACA
>NW_026018325.1:661-1092 GCF_020466585.1 Dendroctonus ponderosae | reverse complement strand
GGTATCTTTAATAATAATTATTGGAAGTAAAAGAGTTAATTCAATATCAAAAATAATAAAAATAATTGCAATTAAAAAAAAATGTAAGGAAAAAGGAAGGCGGGCATAATTTTTAGGATCAAACCCACATTCAAAAGGTCTATTTTTTTCTCGATCATAGAAAGTTTTCTTTGAAATTATATTTAATAAAATTACTATAATTATTGTTACTAATATAATAATAATAAGTTGAGTTTTAATAATTAAAATTATTTATACTAGATATTAGATTTTCTAATTGGAAGTTAGATATAATAAATTATATTATATAAATAATAGTATTTTATCTTCCTCATCAATAAATTGAAATATAAAGGAATAATCATACAACATCTACAAAGTGTCAGTACCAGGCAGCAGCTTCAAATCCAAAATGGTGTGAGGATGAAAAG
>NW_026018325.1:431-535 GCF_020466585.1 Dendroctonus ponderosae | reverse complement strand
GCCTCAAGATACTCAAATCCTTGAAGAATTGAAAAGTAAAATCCTAATAATACAGTTAATAATAATCCTTGAAGTGTTTGATTATAATTATTTTCTATTATTCT
>NW_026018325.1:0-139 GCF_020466585.1 Dendroctonus ponderosae | reverse complement strand
AAGTTTAGTTAATAATAATCCTAAGATTAATAGATTAGAAGAATTTATTCTAAATCATTTGATTATTCCTATTAATAAGATAAAGGTTCTTAATGAACCAAGTAAGGGTCAAGGTCTTTTATCTACTAAATGAAAAGGG
>NW_026018324.1:0-1092 GCF_020466585.1 Dendroctonus ponderosae | reverse complement strand
AAATTCGCAAAGAAAAAACCGAAAATTCCTGAATCCAGCCCATAACATCACTTGAAAGAGAAAATCCGCTGCTTTAACTGAGGAAAAACTCATCTCAATAGGAAGTTTCTGGGAGCTTGAAGCATTTTTTTAGTTGCTAAGGCGAGGCGATTGGCCTTTGAAAATCAGGAATTTTTCAAAAATTCCAAGATTTGAAGAAAAGGCCAAAAATCCCACAATCAGGCTCATATTATCACTCGAAAGCGAAAATGCGCTGCTTGAAGAGTGGAAAACGCACTCTAATGGGATTTTTCTGGGAATTTCCAAGATTTTTTCAGTTACGAAGGTGCGGCGTTTGGCCGTTGGTAAACACGGATTTTTCAAAATTTGCCAAGGAAAAACAAAAAATCCCCAAGACTGTCCATAATATCTCTCGAAAGAGAAATTTCGATGCTTTAAGTGTGGAAAAACTCACCTTAATAGGAAATTTCTGGGAGTTTCCAGAATTTTTTGTTAGGAATGCGAGTCGATGGTCGATGGGACACAAGTTTTTGAAAAATTAGCAAAGAAAAAACCGAAAATCCCTGAATCCAGCCCATAACATCACTTGAAAGAGAAAATCCGCTGCTTTAACTGAGGGAAAACTCACCTTAATAGGAAATTTCTGAGAGCTTCAAGGATTTTTTTTAGTTACTAAGGCGAAGCGCTTGCCCTTTGAAAAACACGAATTTTTCAAAAATTTTAGAGGAAAAGGTCAAAAATCCCACAATCCGGCTCATATTATCACTTAAAACAGAAAATGTGCTGCTTGAGGAGTGGAAAACGCACTCTAATGGGATTTTTCTGGGATTTCCAGGATATTTTGAGCTACGAGGTGAGTAAACACGGATTTTTCAAAAATTTGCCAAGGAAAAACGAAAAATCCCCAAGACTGTCCATAATATCTCTCGAAAGAGAAATTACGCAGCTTTAGGGGAGGAAAAACTCATCTTAATAGGAAATTTCTGGGAGTTTCCAGGATTTTTTGTTAGGAAGGCGAGTCGATGGTCGATGAAAAACACGAGTTTTTGAAAAATTCGCAAAGAAAAAACCAAAAATTCCTGAATCCAGCCC
>NW_026018323.1:0-399 GCF_020466585.1 Dendroctonus ponderosae | reverse complement strand
CTAAGTGTTTGATACTCCAATTTCGCTTTCTGGGCCAAAACTATTCGAATTTCCTCACTCACGTTGTTACGACTGAATCGACTTTTCAATTCTCTATCCAACGATGCCAAAACGAATTCTGTGGCTCGRATGGTTCTTGAGAAACYTCGAARAAAGCAGCGTCATGTTCAAGTGGATTTTGCAACTCAAAGAAAACCACGCAAATCTAAAACTTCTTGAATTCAAGCATTTTTTAAGAAAACTGCCAACATTTCCTTATCGATGGTTCACTTTCTAAAACGGCAATTTATTTCTCTCTAGAATGATGTATAAATGAGCGTTCTTGCTCATTTTGCCTCCGAGATATGAGCAAAAACGGGACGGAAAACATGAAATGTTAGCATAATCTTGCACGTAAGT
>NW_026018322.1:0-1094 GCF_020466585.1 Dendroctonus ponderosae | reverse complement strand
CGATTATGTTTCAACACTGGATGGACGTTGTAAATAATCCAGCATTGTCTAAATTAGCTCATACTACTGTTATTCGGTATGCAATAACCATGTTATAGTATCTCAATTTCAAACTCCCGAAAAGGAGATGCTGCTGACAAAAACTATTCCCAAAGATTTTATAGCTCCTTCTAACATTTGCATGCCACCGGCTAGTGATTCGGAGACACATCCGCACACAGGTAGGGATACTTTTTTTGACAGAAAAAATGTTTATAATAACAAAAAACTTATCAGGTATAGAAACTCCTCATGATGATTCTACTTCTGTCGAACGGGAACAAAAATCAACTTTTTCGATGCCTACGCTAATGTAGATAGTAAAATCGGTAGGTTTTAATAATCATTAAAATGTAACAACTACAGTAAGTGTAGGCTCAAGCTTTTTCTTAAGTTTAAAAAAACGCTGTTCTAAAGTATTCATTAAAAGTATTTAATAGGTTTACCGCTGCATGTGAGAAGCGAATTGCTTCATTCGATTGGAGTAACCAGCAGGAACAAAATGACCCCAAGGAAACAACTTCTATTTCACAAGCTAGGCAGCATGGGGAGTACATTGAAACGATATGAGCATAATTTGATGAGTTGCAGGAAAGACGCATTCGGGGTAAAGAATGTAAGTAATCTTTTAAACAATAAAACTTAGAATTGTTTAAAAGATATATGATAGAAGCCGTGGGCGCAGACATTTTTCCTATTGCAGCTACGTCAAAAAGGTTTAATGGAATTCTTAAACATTTCAATAATTTGTTGCTCTTTGCATGACGAATATATGTAATAATACGGCAGTTTCGGAATGTATTATTTATATTATGTCAAAATATATTTTGCTTCTATTAAATCGAAAATTAAGCCACAGAAAGGTAGCCGCGACAATGTTATAGTGGATCAATACATCCGAAAATTTTGCAAAAATTGTATGTTGTTTTTATATTATTATTTCATAGAAGGGCAGATTTGACATCAATAATTTTGTTTATTTGTTCCTTTTACATGCTTTTGAAGTTTTTACTTTTACTTGTTTATCATTTATACGTCTGTTTGTCCTGTTTCTG
>NW_026018321.1:0-1098 GCF_020466585.1 Dendroctonus ponderosae | reverse complement strand
GCTCACCTCGAGTGATACATCATTTTCATCGGAAAGCGACAAGTAATGCAACGAACTGATTAAAAGACACCGGGGCCTTTCCAGTTCCCAAATAATCAGCATTTTCCGTCTATTTTCAACGGTTTTTGAGCGGTCGCAATCTTAAACGCACGATATCTTCCTTATTGTCGACCCAAAACTTTCTGATTCGATATTGGGCAGCTTCCTAGGTCAGAAACAATCCAGTAAGGTCAAAAAACACTACAAATTTCCAGGGGATCGATTTTTGAAAAAAGTTCAAGTTTCTCAAAATATATTGAATTCTACATCATTTTCATTTGAACGAGACAATAAATGCAACGAACTGATTAAAAGACACCGGGGCCTTTCCAGTTCCAAATAATCAACATTTTCCGTCTATTTTGAACGGTTTTTGAGCGGTCGCAATCTTCAACGCACGATATCTTCCTTATTGTCGACCCACAACTTTGATACTCGATATTGGGCAGCTTCCTGGGTCAGAAACAATCCAATAAGGGCAAAAAACACCACAAACTTCCAGGGGATCGATTTTTGAAAAAGTTCAAGTTTCTCAAAATACTTCGAGTGATACATTATTTTCATCGGAAGTTTCCAGTTCCTAAATAATCAACATTTTCCGTCTATTCGGAGCGGTTTTTGAGCGATGGCAATCTTCAACGCACGATATCTTCCTTATTATCGAAAATTTCATAAGGGGTCGATTTTTGAAAAAAGTTCAATTTTCCCAAATATCTCGAATTCTACATCATTTTCGTCGGAAAGAGACAAGGAATGCAACGAAATGATTAAAGACACCGGAGCCTTTCCAGTTCCCAAATAATCAATATTTTCGGCCTCTTTTGAGCGGTCGCAATCTTCAATGCATGATATCTTCCTTATTATCCACCCACAACATTCATATTTGCTTTTGGGCAGCTTCTTAGGTTAGAAACAATCCAATAAGGGCAAAAAACACCACAAACTTCCAGGGGATCAATTTTGTAAAAAGTTAAAGTTTCTCAAAATATCTTGAATTCTACATCCTTTTTATCGGAAAGAGACAAGGAATGCAACGAAATGATTAAAAGACACCGGAGC
>NW_026018320.1:15952-32115 GCF_020466585.1 Dendroctonus ponderosae | reverse complement strand
GACGAGAATGAAACACCATTTAGAAAAAGTGTTGGTAAAGGTCTGAACTATCAGCTAAGCAAATTTTTCACATAGAAAGTGCAAAGTGCATATGCTAGAAAATTACCAAGTTGACTTAAACTTATCGGAAATTTGATATTTCTGCCGAGAAACAAATCGGAGCCGTAAATTTTTTGGAGCAAAAATCCTTAATATTTCCAGACAATAATGGGTAATATCCTAATGACTCCAATCTCCAAAATGAATCCGCCCTTCTAAGTTTGGTCTTTAATTGCAACATTATACATTATAGCCTATAGAAAAAGACACCGTCTTTGCGTCTGGCACCCAGGCGGTGAAACGATGTCACCGCTAACCGAACTCACGAAGAAATTGTAAAGTTTCTATCTTTCGTTGGCTGTTCTGGCTCTCATGTGACGCTTGTTTAACTCATCAGTTGCACATGTACGCTTCATGTTCGGTTCTGTAGAAATCTCAAATTTTAAAATTTGCTAACACCTAACCACAATATATAACAAACCGCAAGTTCGTATGTATCTAGATGAAGACGATTTTATAAACGGCAATAAATTTCATCACTGCAATCGGATGCACTCGAGCAATTTCACAAAATGGCGAGGAAAGCACTTTTTGAAAGTCATCCTAAAGGCGTTCTGTGTCAGACATTTACAAGACGTCTTGTAGTAAGCATCTTTAAGATACGTAAGACCTTCGGACAAAATAATGACATAAAGAAGACGTCATGGAGATGTCTCTGGGAGGCCTTCCAATTGCGAGTTTCAGCCACCCTTGTTTTGTCAACTTATCTCTACCTCTATCTATCTTATCTTATTATTATTAAAAAAGTATCTAATTAATCATTTTTTTCTTTGACATGATTTTTTGAAGTAAATGTTGATAATTTCCGCAAATTGAGTGAAGTGTGAAAGTGAAGTTCAAGTCAATCAGAAAAATAGAAATGGTTTTACTTGCTAAACCAGTTTTTAAAACATTTTTTTATGATTTTAATACAAAGAGTTTAAATTATTACATGATACCGAAAAAAACACTCTAAAGTAAAGGTAATCAAATCAAGGTAGGTCGGTTATACCGGGCGCAATCGCCCTTACGCTATTGAACTCACCAGTTAAACTTAAGATAATTTTATGTTTTCTTTAGAAAACTAATCCCAATAATGAAAGCAGCGAATAGAGATTAAATGATTACGTTGCAACAATCAGTGTAAGTAAAAATAATAAAAGTAATCACGAATACTTTATTTTTAAATACAGGGTGATTCAAAATTGGCGTCATTCCTCTGGAGATGTTGTCTGGCGCTGTTATAGGAGTACAGAAAAAATAGTAAAATAAATTACATGTTGTATTTATTTGGTGCTCGGGAAAGTGTCAGTTATTGTACTCTGAGTGCCCCTGGAAGGCATGTCGGTTATGTCCAATACGTGTTCCTCTGTGCCTGGAACCCGAATATCTATCGTCCACTCTCTTCTTGGAACTACTCTCCTCGCCCTTTGTTGGCGTGAATTCTTTCAGCTTCTGCTATGTTACTGTAGCATTTCCCATGAACTAATCGCATATCCGCAAATTTGTGAAAGGAAATTCAAAGTAGGACACAGTTTGACAAATTATTGTTATTATTGACAAGGGCTATCCACCTGTAACTAACTGTTAATGACAAAAAACATCATTACCGCTGTGACTTTTCATCAAAAAACTGTAGAAGAGAACTTTTTTGATATCAAAAATTTTCGTAATTTGAAGCAAAGATCGTAACTTTTTTTTTTGAATGCTTAAATATTCCAATTGCTACCAATTAAACATGGAACCATTTCAAAATAATGCTTAATAACAAAGTTGAAATTCGATCTTCAACTGCTAATATCTTGTTAATATCGATCTTCAACTTAAAAGTTTTCTATCACCCCTTAAAAGGAATGACGCCAATTTTGAATCACCCTGTAGACAACAATGAACACGATAACATATTATTCCTTTTTTATCACATATTTAAATCTACATATTTTGTGAATATTAACGCATATTTCTTGTAATATTGTGAATATAATAACAATTCTACTAGAGTCTTTCGCATGCAGTGACAATTGACAGTAAAGATAATTTGAAATTATTAAAATCGCTTTTCATTATGGTTGGGAAGGCATTACTTGAATTTTTTCTCCATCATTCTTTCTTTCTTCCAAAGCAAACTAGGGCGAGGGCGTGGCTTAAAAATAATAGTCTGGCCATGAAATAGTAGCCAAAATAGTGAAAAAAAGAAAACCATACGACACTTAAAAGAACTTAGCGGCTCATTTTGCTTGCTAATTTAAAAATATTCTCTACGTTTTATTCAATATGAATCATCTTTAAGTTTTATAGAGCTCCTAAGTAGTCGAGTTAATAATTGGTCCCTTTTGCCGTCGTGCTTTTCGTTGAACTGAAATAAATTAACTTATAAACCACCGAGTCGATATTGATCAACGCCAAGTTATCAGACAATCAAGTCATATAAAAACCCGTTACAACGAATACATTGCTCACTTTAGTTTCCAGACCTGTAATCCCATACCTGATCCTTTTTTTCCGACCTCAATCGCTCCAAATAAGTGTTTAAGAAAAAAGGTTGCATGTGCTTGGAGGACAGATAGCCCGAAGTCGCAAAAAAGCCACCAAAACGCATAACATGGTGGAATTTGAGATAATTAGCTGTCTGCCCAAATCCGGCCCTGGCCTCTCATTTCATCTCGGAATCATCATCATCATCAACATCGCGAAGCGGCGTATCGATGGAGCGGCGGTTTCTTAATCGGCTCGCGCTGAGAAGACCACACACGTTGACGACCCCTCTTGCCCTTGGTCCGCTGTTTCATTTCGAAGTTCACGGGAATGCTGCTAGATGGCGACGTATCACCCGAATCTTCAGAAGACTGGCGAAGAAATAGTAACTCACTGAAGATCCGTTTATAACATCTTTCTGCGTTATTTGAAGTATCTCGAGGCATGTTTGACTACAACATTTTATGTGGCCCACTGCCGTTGCTCTGTTGAAGGTGTACTTACTATTGATAAGCTAGACTGGGTTTAGTCTTGCAGAGAAGATGACCCAGAAGAGCGTCTTCTGATCCAAGCCAAAACCAAGACCAAGATTGGGTATGCAAAAACCAGGCTCATACCAACACATGAGCGCTGCGATATTCTCGTAAGTCTTTTCTATTTTCATGATATGATATGGGATTTTTTCTAATAATATCTGACACGTCTAGCTGTTCTTTTTCCGAACTTAAATTATTTGCATATTACATTTCATTTATTAGGCAAAATAAATCATAAAAATATCTTTCAAATTTCCAGCAAATCAGCTTCAGCTTTCTTCAATGAAATTATAATTTAGTTACATAATATAATTGTAATTCAAGGCAAATTTTCGATGGAAACTCGCTTTGCTTTGGTTCGACGGCGCTCGTCGTTAGGAGTTGCCCCATAACTGTTAAAGAGCTATTTATTTTTCGTATTATAGTTGCCGTTTATGAATAATCGTTTGTTTTTTTACTTTTATGGAGAAAATAATTAATATTATTTATAAAGGATGTCTCTCAAGAGCGCCGGATTTAATATAAAAAAAAATTCTTATTTTTCTCAAACTAGGCAAAAATTTATATTTCAATGTTAAGAGGAATAGCTGCGATTAAACATGAAGTGACCACCACGAAACCTCTGGCACACGGTAATTCTTTTCATAAAATTCTGGATCACGTTTTCGCATAACTGTGGCCCAATTTAAGCAATAACGCATCGTATCTCTTCTTTAAGGCGTTCAACTTCTTCACATACACCGTTTACTTTGCGTAACCCCAAAGAAAGAAGTCCATTGGTGTTAAATCGCAGGATCTTGTTGGCCAATTTTCATCGCCAAACCGAGAGATGACACGGTCTGGAAACTTGGTACGCAGTAAAGTGATTGTTTCGCGAGCTGTGTGGAAAAACRTATTCTACACATCAATATGATCGAACTGTGGCCGCAAAAACTCGGTTAGCATATTGMTAATYACCATTAACATTTAGTGCATTTCCGTTGCTTTGTTTGTTTCCACAATAATTAAACGTTGTTCGTTCAAATACTGCTCCATAACTTTGAATCGCAARGTCTGTACATCACAGCTGTCCAAAAATTATGGTCAAACTAGTCACACAAAAAAAATGGCCKCAAATTCAAATCCGGCGCTCTTGATGAGACACCCTTTACATTAAATTAATATSTCCGASTCTAGYGATGTTTCTTTTTTACCTCAATTGCGGCAGTTTTGGCAAMCAACTTTTGCATCTACTGCACACATTTATTTATCCATGTATTTCAAAGAACATATAGAGTCTTYAGCTTCAGCGTTACTGCCGCTATTAAGAAAGGAAAAAAATGAAATACGAATTATTAAAAATCGAAACACGTAGCATAAAAAAACAGCTACAAAGAAACTATTTCCATCAGGATAGAAACAAACTAAAGTAACATTTAATATACTTATAATGTTATACAGGTGAGTCCCAGAAGTAATACTAATGTGTAGATTCATTTAAAACAAGGAGTCTTCAATCATTTTTATTTGTAAATGGAAACACAAAATAAGATACGACCATTAGTGATGAGCAAAGCAAGACCAAGACGAAGACTTGCATTGCATTGCCTTGGTCTTGGTCTTGTTCTTGCATACATAGTCTTGGTCTTGGTCTTGCAAATAAACATGTTCCATCAATCAACATGTACGTATTCTTTTATTTATGTGACACTTGTTCAGAGCTTTGGTTTCTAATTTAAGATTTTTGGTTAAACTTTTAAAACGGTCCATTTTTCTTATTCATTATATTTAAGAACTGCGAGGTCAGACTCGATGCGCGTCAGTATCGGATTACCGTATTGGCCGGATTCGTTTAGGCCCGTATTAATAAACGATACTCAACCCGATACTCAGCTCATGCTTGGCCAAGTATGAGATCGTTCTCAACCGAGAGAGACGATTTATAATCAGTAGTTTCTCGAATTCTCGGCGAAGTATCGGTCGAGTATAGATTTATAGGGACTTTCGTATTTATTTGGTAATTTTATATTGGGACTGTTGGCGAACTTGGTGAATCTCAGGTGGCGTCAATGTTATGTAAATATGTCTTTTGAATCGCTGAAGGACTGGCGAAGATCACGAAGATCACCGGACACAAGCTACAATATAATATACACTTTATGTAAGAAAGTAGACATGGACTCATAGAAACATTGCTACTTGTTGCATAGAATCTCTAAAATAGAAAGCTACTTGTATAGAATCTTAAACACACCAGCAATTGAATTTTTTCGGTTTTCAAAGGCCACTATTATTACGGTGATATTACCTTTTTTAAACGAACCATTATTGAAAGCGGATAATCGTGGACTCCCAATATCAAATATCACCCATTATATTTGCTATTGGTAGTCCACGGTTATCCGCTTTGGAAAGCGGTATGGTTCGTTTAAAAAAAGTAATATCACCTCAATAATAGTGGGCTTTGAAACCCGAAACCTTTTCCGAAATTCTACATCCGAGAAGAACTCAAAAGGACTTTTGCCATCTTGTTTATATGTATATTTTACTAACACGTTGGTCTTCGTTAATTTCCTTCTCTATAAAGTAAGTAATATAACCTTAAAAACCGTTTGACGGTTCAACGAAAAATCTCGCCCAATGGCTGGGCAAAAGCAATGCTTAAGGCACCGTCGACCGATACTTGAGCAAGCAAAGCTGTTAGAACTGGCTTGAGAATGAGAATGGTTTATAAAACGGAATCGAAGCCAAGTCTCGTACTTGAGACTTCGACTCATGCTTGAGCATCGTTTATAAACATGGACCTTAGTGCTATCGTGTTCTACGGGGGCAACCCATGCTTAAAACCAAATATTAATTTCAGCCGCACGGTCTTGCGAGACTCTCGCAAGACTCTTGCAAAAATCTTGGTCTTGCATTTTTTGCAAGTAGTATTTTTGAAAGTATTTTTTTTTCAAATAGAAACACCTGCTTTTGATTTAAATTTTGAATTATTCATTGAAGTTTACGTATTATTTATTCGCTTCAAGAAACAGGTTAATTGATGCGGATTATTTGGCATATCGACAAATACTTTCAATTTGAAGTAACTTCATAAAATTAAATTCATGGGATTTAGGTCTGGTGACCTAAGAGGTCGTTTAATCGGTCCTCCCTCTACCTCCTATCCATCGACTAATAAAGGTTTCATGCAAAAGTGTACGCACACTGGCAGGATAGTATGGGATGGACCGCCATTTTACTTGAAAATCAGTTCTTCGTCAGGAGAGTCTGACTATAATCTACTTCGTCTTCTTCTTGTGCTTTCTTTCATCTGTTCGCCGGCACAGGTCTATCCATGTCTCTTCCAATTCTGTCGTTCTTCTGCTAAGGGGAACCTGCTTCGACCTACTTCATCCTTAATATGATCTAGCCAGCGCGTTTGCGGCCTACCTCTACTTCCCGTTAATTCTCTGGGTCGCCAAAGTACAACCCTTTACTTTAACTCAGGCACTCCGGTCCTTCTTCTCATTTCTTGATTACTCAGTTTACCTCTAAGGGAAATCCTTTATCTCTAACGTATTCTTTGACATTCTCAATTATCTAATCGCTTATGTTGATATCAGCATTGTCGGGGTTCACTGTTTTGGTCTTGCTCATGTTCATTGTCAGCGCTACATTTTCAGAAGGTTCATTCACTTGATGCAACATTTCTGTTAGTTCGCATGTTGCTGGAAAATGTAAAGCGTAGATTATTTAGAAATGATCCATCAATTTTTATTCTCTTCTGTTCCCACTGAAGTTTCTTGAAGACGTCTTCCAGTGCGAAAGTGAATAACTTTGGCGATATTCTATCTCCTTGACGTAATCCTCGATTTAATTTGATTCTGTCTGTTTTTGCGTCTTCGTTAATTTTTACTTGCATTGTTGTGTGTATTCAATGGTTTTTTCTATTAGGTTCGCAATTTTAGTAGATTGCAAGTTGTGATGTATTCGCTTCGAAACCCGGCTTGCTGCAATATTTAACAGAAATTTCGTTTTTTTCAAAGGCGGATGGTAAGAGGTGTGACAGTAAGCTGATTGGACGGTAGCTTTTTTTGTAGAGATTTGTATAATCACCTTTTGTGAACAAAAGCACAACTTCTGCATTATACCAAGGAGTGGATAGTCTACCATCCTGTAGACATTTGTTGAGCAAAGTATGTGGAGTTTTCTCTACATTCGAACTTCAAATTTCAGCATTTTCACTGTAACATTGGCTTCTCCCGGACATTTACCGTCTTTCATCACGCGCAGAGCTGTTCTTATTTCCTCCAGAGATATTTCTGGAAGGTCTTCTGAGCCCACATTTGTCACTGTTACCCGATTACAATCAGCGTCCGCAGCAGATATCCCAGACAATTACAACTCCTTGTAGAATTCTTCAACAACTTGCGGAATTTGGTGAGGGCCTGATACAACTATACCGTGTTTGTGTTTTTAAATTAAATTTGTAATTATCTGCGTTCCACTGGACAGTTTTAATCTGAGAACTTTTATGTTTTTATTTTTTCCAGTTTTTATTTTTTAAACTTACTGTCTTCGGCAGGATACAGTAAATTTCTTCCAACTCCAAACATTATTGTACCGTTTAAGCCACGAAAAATTATTCCCTCATTTAAATATTTTCGGACGCTACAACATGTTCACTTGTATCAAATTAAGTTCAAAACTCTGCACATTTACGGCTTGACAATTTCCAAGGCGATGAATAAACTTTTCTTGCATCTTGTTACTCTGGCAAATATATTTTGTACCTCGTAACTTTTTCCAGTCCTATTGAGTTTAGATAGAACATTGAAGGTAGCTGAATCATACTTAAAATTCAATTGAGGGCTTAAACTTGAAATAAAAATTAGGTGCTTTCATTTGAACTCATGAAGTTGATGGTCGTACAATACGTTTTGGAGACAATATTTGTAGGACTCCCTGTATATCGTTCTAAATTAAGAAAAGGCAATGAAGGATGTTATAAACCATTTAACTTTCTCTTTTTATCTAAATCGCTCATTCGTCTTATTAGTTGCCCTGCTTCCTAAGCTGGAGAGTTTTCAGTCGGTCCCATTGAACTATTTACCCCCAAAAAGTCACAACACATTTGCAAAGCCTCTTCAAAGTTTATTCATCCGTTAATAAATCTTGCGCTTTTGTCTGCTAAGGTGGGCTTTAGATGGGATATTCTGTCGCCTGTACGCATTGTCATCGAAGGTAACTCTCCCGTAGTGCTATTTTTTCGTGTCTTTGTGGCTGACCAAAAGTCATGAGAGTTCTGTTGAGCGCACGTAAAACAAACCACTGGGCTTGAAGTTTTGAATAGTCACAAGTTTTGCCAATGTGAAGGCAAATTTCAATAGCAGAATATTAGAAGAAAAAGCTCAGGTAACAATACGGAAATTGCCTTCCGCACGATAATGTTCCAAATAGCTTTCATCTATTAAGATTTGAACCTATGGAAAGATTTTGAAGTTTCCTCTTTTAGTGATTAAACAGGGTGATTCAAAATTGCTGTCGTTCCTTTTAAGGGGTTACGGGAGATCACTTAGAAGAGAGAAAAATAATGAAAAAGGTTTTTTGAAAAGTTTATTAATAGTTGAAAATCGACTTTCATCGGTTTGGTAACCTATTGAAATACGAAAGCTTCGGAAAGAAACATTACAATATTCACTTCAAATTTTGATTTTTTTTTGTTTTAAAACGTAGGTACCTACTCTTCTGCAATTTTTTCATGAAAATTCAAAACGACAATGACGGTTTTTGTCATTATCAGGCAGTTACCCGGAGATAATGTTAGTCAGGCAGATTACTTTGAAAAACATTGTTGCAGATTTTCTGACCTGTTTTTTTGCAAATACCTCAGTTTTTGATAAGAATTAATGTTTTTCACGATTTTCCCTGTTCCCCTTAAACACACCCACATACTATTTATTATTGGAAATCTTTGATTCTTGAATGAATAGTGGTAGAGCTGCAATGTGTAGATCTACCAGTCAGTTTTACACTAACAATAATTTTTCTGGCACTCCATGCAAAAATAAGAATTATTGGTTTCTGAGGTTTTATTTATGTGTGGTAATGTTAGTGTTTGAATAGGTAATGACCGGTTGATGTAAATTGTGTAAGGGCATTGGTTGGAATCTTAGCAAGTACAAGTTGACCTACCTAAATTATGCTAATTTATGGGCAAAATTACAATAGTAAATGATTGTGCAAATCGAATCCGGCAAACCGACAGGATACGAGGAGTTTTTCCTCTTTTAAGAAAGAATGACAAATCGTCGTAGTGAGGTCGCGGCTGGTTCTTCGTGTGTGGTAAATTGAACGTAGTCCCGAAGCAACACCATTAGCATCAAAGATACTTATCTCGCCGCTGCACAAGGATAAATTCACTCTTTAGTGTGTATTATAGTTATGTAGATATGAAGTCTTTTATATAGCAGCTAATGGGCAGATTTGCGGGATTATTTGCTCCGCTATTTAATGCTTGCAGTTGAAACTGGTAATGCATTGTGTCTTTATAATAAATGTACGGAGATAATGTCCGCTATTTAGATTGCATACTGGCCGTGTCAACTCTATTTAATCTTTCTCGGGGAAAAGTGGCTTGCCATTTGACAAATTTAAGACCCAATTTGTATAATATTCTGCTTTGGTTATGCAGGAAAAAATCTATAGCTCATCCATCAGCCTCTTATTTTAGCCTTTTAATTTATACATAAATTTGTACAAAAATTTTCGTTTCTGTGAAGATATCAGTGTTTTAAAGAATTATTTTTTAAACTATTTTGCCTGCCCTCCCGACATCGCCCAGGCAACATCAAACTTTTCCAGATTATGAATCACTCTGTATAATTTGTTTCATTAGCAATACCTACATACCGTTTAAGCCGCGAAAAATTATTCCCTCATTTCAATATTTTCGAACGCTAAAAAATCTACATTTGAATCAATCAAAATGCTGCTAATTTACGGCTTGACAATTTCCAAGGCGATGAATAAACTTTTCTTGCATCTTGATATTATGGTAAATATTTTGTCTACCTCGTAACTTTTTCGAGTCCTATTAAGTTTAGCTATAAAACATGGAAGGTACCTGAATCATACTTAAAATTCAATGGAGAGCTTGTCTGAACAGGTGGATCATTCCTAGCAAAATGTAAACTTTTTTTAAAAATCGTAGTCTGCGCAAGGCTCTATCGGCCTTATTCATCAGCAAGCGACTACCTACATGATTATTTGCTATAAAGCCCAATTATTCCGTTAAAAAATAAGCTTTCCAGGCATTTTCATCTTTTCATCGTTTGTTCTTAACACTGTTCCAATGCCGATCCCCAAATTGATGTTCGATTTTTTGCGCGAGCTGATCACTCGTGCGCATTCTTATTTGCAACCGATGTAGAAAATTGAATTTCTCCTCTTCGCCGCCCAAGGTGTTGGATTTAGGGATTCGACACCACCTCACACCCCCTGCGATTAATCGATATAAGGTTGTGCGGATTCTTGATCAATTTCAAAGTAAGCGGGACTTAAATAATATTAGCTACAAGGGAGAATCATACCAGAGGCGGAGATATCAAAATTAAACCAATAAAAGGAAAATTCTTCACATTTTTCATCAGAAAATGATTTGCTTACATGTGGAAGATGCCAAACGAATCGGTTAAACAAACGATAAGACGTCGCCTAGCGTTTATTTAAAAGCTGGAAGAACATTATATTACATTTTGCTCTCGTCATTTGCTGCTAATCGATAGCATCCAGTGTGGAAAATTCTTTATAGAAGCCAGTTGCTTTTAATAATTTTTGGTTTGAATTTAAAATGTAAATAGTCTATCAAATTTATCAATAAATACTTGTTTATATAGAATTTAGCCATAAACGAAATTGAAATACTAAAAATAAGAACAAAATGGCAGGCAAGGACCAGGTGGAAAATGTTGTTGACGATCTAACTTAAGAAAATATTAAATTTCAACAGGAAAACACTGGAAATGGTATATGGAAATGCAGTTTAGGGGTCCAAAACGTTCTTTTCGTGATTTTCGGCGGAACGTGACTTGTTGGAAGAAAACATTCGAAAATTTGTCTTTAACATTATTTGACATAACCTCAAATTAAGGGTCCAACTGCAAAAAAACTAATTTTACTAAATGTTCATTTTTTTCTCGCGAGTAAATAATTTATTTACTCGCGAGAATTTACACTCTATTTGCAAACGCTCTCTCTCAATTACGCTCTATTTACAAATTTTACAAACAAAACTATACGATGTTTCATCAAAGAAACGAACAATTTCAGAAATTCAACAATATTTCTTAGGTTTTGAATGAAAAAATTGTGCAAAACCGAATTATGGATCCGGCAAGGTTGTCAACATTTAGAAATGCCTCTATAACAAGTTTAGTCCTGAAGAGAAGTTGTACTACTTAAAAATTTATTTTAGTCATCTGACCTTATCGACCGCAAAATTTTACAATGTAACATTTAAACAAACATTTAGAATTTTGTGTTTTAACTAATAACAATTTCACTTGTTTATTTCTCGGTGTTATGTAGAATACCTAAACTTCAATTTTAGCCAATATGTGCTCAAGTTTTTTGAAGTCATGAGAATAATTTTATTTAAGTTTCCTTAAATTCCATTAAAACTTTGTCCATTAATTATTTCAAAAATGCTGTTTTTCCATATCATTATGCTTCTTTGTGAGTAATGAATTGGCTTTTTAATCGTTTTGTTTGACAATTTTAGCGTTTTCTTTTTAATATTGACTTTACTCATACTCATAGCTGAATTACAATTACACAGTTAGGTAGTACATAGTTCAAAAGCAAATATATTTTAATAACTAAATGAAGTAGGTATATGATATTCATATTTATTCTACATCAATCTACAAATTGTGATACATACAAAAAAACATACTTTTTTCTGAAACTAAGTATTTGACGTTTTCGATCGCTTTTGACAGCGCGGTATCGAGTATTTACTCAATAGGTGATGCTGAGATACAATTTTTGCCCAAAAAAACATCTTTTCTTCTGTTATCATTTTAAGTTTTATCCCATTTGTTTGTAAGCAGAAGAGACTATTTGCATCAGATTTAACTACCTCCATGTAAGGAGCGATGCAATTTAGTTTTTTTTCTATCCTCAGCTGTTTGGGTTAACATTTTCGGCCTATTAAATTATTCAATTATATAAATGCAAAGCAAAGTTGGAATGCAAAAAAGCTTCTACATTCTATACCTACAGCTTTTTAATGAAATATGTTCTTTCATGCACAAAGTTAATTCTTAGGATCCTTGAACGCCTCTGACGCTTTCACCCTAATACAAGGAGCGGTAAACGACAAAAACTCAATCCGGCTAAAATAACCAAAGTGTGAAGAGGCGCGCTCCACTTAATAGAATTGATCGAGCTTATCTTGTAACATGGGCAAAAGGGCAGGATTATTTGTGGGATGACCTGGCATTGTGGGATATCGGCGTGACTTATTATGTCCAGGAAATCTCGTTAAAGGTTACCGCAACCGAGAAATTGAATATGGGATTATAACCCATAGGAAACCATCATTCAGTTTTGCAGTCTTGGTGATTCAATGAATTTCATTCCAAAATTCTAATTGTATGAAATATTGACCATGAGCTAGCATAAGCAAACATGCATGGTACAGGGTGAATTAAAATCTGCGCCAACTTATGTAACTTTTGGTTTATTTTTTAAGTATACCTCCTAATTTTTACTGTTGCTTAACTTGTATTTTAAGCAACATCTTCAAGACGTTCAACTGTGATTTGGCAACTTACGAATATAAAATTACAGTTAAAACATTGCATAATTTACTGCAATTTACGCAAATTTTCTATTTCGAAATATGACGTCTCTATTAAATTCTTATGAGTAAATATAGCGAGAGTGGACTGATCGATTAAATTCGACCCTCAAAACTTAAAATGTTTGAAAGTGTTCAAGTTTACTTAGTTCACACTGAGGAAACTGGGAAGGCGAAAATAACCGCAACGGAACTGTTGAATGTTAAAGTAATACATCGTTAGCATTCTCTCAAATTTTTTTAAGGATTTTTTTTGTTGAAATTTGATCTTTAAGTGCCCCTGGAAGGCCATGATTCGGTTATGTCCAATACTATAATCCAATAATTTGAAGCAAAGATCGTAATTTTTCTTTTTGAACGCTTAAGTATTCCAATATGCTATCAATTAAACATGGAACCATTTCAAAATAATGCGTAATAGCAAAGTTGAAATTCGATCTTCAACTGTTAATATCTCCTGGAAATTATCGAAAAAAATTTTTTCTATATTTTTCTCGTACTCCCGAAGTGAGCCTCTATCACCCCTTAAAAGGAAAGACGCCAATTTTGAATCACTCCATATATCAAATTGAATACCGAGCCGGCAAAGCAGCTCTCGTAAGTACCTACTTTTATAAGACTGTGAACCAAACCTCCCAGACAACATCTCCAGAGGAATGACGTCAATTTTGAATCACCCTGTATATGAGCGGCATTAACGGGAAAATTGCAGGAAAACGGTAGCCATGGATATATTTAGAATTATATGTGCTTAGTTTGTAATCAGCGACAAGCAAATGCCATTAAAATAACACTGTCGAAATTTTATATTAAAAAATTCATAAGAATTTTAGGTGGTAATTACCCGAAAACATGATGAAACATTCATCATGACAACGCCGCAAAGAAGGAGTACCTATGTGATAGTGACATGATTGTAAGAGGGGAATAGGATTTGTTGGTCAAGTAAATAGGTCAATTTTTCGTGTTTTTGGTGATAATCAGTGAAAATTGTGATATTAATGTTAGATTTAAAAAAATAATACAATTAGCCAAGAAGTGGATCTATTGGTCTGTCACATACAGAGAGAGAAATAATAATAAGCTGAAAATAATCGTTGAGTATTGCTTTTATTGCTTGAATATACTTCAGTCATCATTCCCGGAATCATGGCTGGGGGGTGTTTTGCAGATTACTTTATCTTAGGAATTTTACCTTCTTGGAATACATTAGACTGGTGATTGATGGCCGCTGATTTGGTTTTGTTTATTAATTACTGGTTCAAGATTTATGGCATTGGTTATGAGTATATGACATCATATCAACAAGATCTAACATTGATAAACTGTTACGCTTAACAGAAATCGTGGAAAGTGGTGTCATTTGCAGGAAAAATGGGCTGAATTTTCCTAACCTGTACTATTTTGCACGGTTGTAAACAGGGAGCAGTGGCGTGAGTTGTTTTGAATTTATAAGCTGAGAGCCATATTCGATCCCCATGAAATCGCTATCAAATGCTTTAAAAAATTGCGTTACTATTATAGCGTTTATAATTTCAAACATATAATGTTGAGATAAAGGTCAGAAAATGAATGAATCTTTTACGCTTAAAATAAATCGATTAATGCACATTTTTACTACGCCTATGGCTAGAGCCAGGCCAGTTGATTTTCCGATTAATTCCACTCTTTGATTGGTACCTACTTTATCCCTACCACCTGTTTTTCATTGGTAAATCGCCGATCGGTACAATTTAATGTTGGTCCCAAACAAATCGGGATTTATGAATGACTAGCTTGGTCTATTTATTAATGTCTTTGTGTAGAGTAGTACTTTATTATAGCAGGACTGATTTGCGCACGCGTATGTGTCAAAATAGCACAAACTATATTACTGCATGACCTTATTGACCGTCCAATATCTCTCTATTAAGGGTACTAAGGGATCCCTTATTTTTGACTTTCTTTCGTCGGCGCATGTAGCAAAATACCACTAGCTTTATTACTGCTTGCCCTTATTGACCTTCCAATAACTATCTATTATTGCAGATGACCCATAGGCAAAAAAATACGTGCGTAGGGTCAAGTGATGGCTTCACTTCGATTAGAATCTGTTCTATGATTGAGAGTCAGCCTTATTCATTTGCCTGGATAATAAGATTCCTCCGTCCTTTGACAAGTTTTTCAAAATGGACGGGGGATCCGTCTATTTGATACCAGCGGTTATAGAAAGCCAAGGGAACATCATCCAAAAAATCAAAACAATTGCTGTTGGGAAAGTTTAAACATTTCTGCGGAATTCAATTGAGCTGGTTAAAAAATGTATCAGCCACATTTCCATTACTCTCAACTATATATTCTCGATAAACTCGTTTTCCTAGTCCATCTGTGGCAGTTATGCTAATTCAAAATGTCGCGCTGAGTAAAACTAACTTTACCTGACCAACCAATTTTCTGTTAAAACTTCTAATTTTGTCTGCGCGATTTTTTTACAATCAGTTACAGAAAGTTATACGCGAAATTTTATCTGCAGGGTGACGATTGCGCTTGATCCGGCTTTATCTTGTTCTTGTTGAAAACTGACCTTATTAAAATTCAATTATCAATAAATCATTTTTAATAGAGAGTTTTCAGGCCCCTTAAAGTTACGTTGGCCTCTAACGCTAAACGTCATTCTGATCATGCGCATTGTTGAAAAAATAAGGTGTTCAGACAAATAACGTTAAGCGCGTTTTTTAGTTTGTTATACCGCGTTTATCGCACTCTTAATAAAATAAACATCACTTTATTGTTTTCTTGTTTCGTTTTGTTTGAAAAAGTTTCAAAGCTAATTTAAGTTTGTAATGTTATTAAACAAAAAGTGGCTAAGATGGAAGAAAACATTGAAGCTGCCTTTCTGAGCCGGAATGACCTGGGGAATGTGAATCACAATTTAATAAGAGGCACCTGTTGTTGCAAACCGAAGAGGTATTTTTAATTTAGAAAATATTGAGCCTACAGATTGCCTTATCAATTTTAGGATTCAGAAGTAACATATTCCTCGGCTGGTTCAATGTCTCCGAATACTAGAAATGGTATGGAAAAAGCCTTAACATGTTCTCTTGAATAGTTGACCATGATTCTGAATGTTTATATGGGTTATGCCCCAACACTTCTCTTAAAAGCGTTAGATCATCGTGATCGCCAAAACGCATTCTTTTTCTTCGAAAATCGAATAGTTAGGTTATGGGTTAGAAGTTAGAACCTGCCCGTGCGATGTTAGTAGTGTT
>NW_026018320.1:7901-15852 GCF_020466585.1 Dendroctonus ponderosae | reverse complement strand
CTCTATGTAAAAATAATGAACTAAAATACACCACGTGTTTTTCTATTATTATTCGCTTATAGCGAACTCCGGATATAACGAACCAGTTTTAGTTCATTTTTCAAGTTTGTTATATCCAGACTCAACTGTACTGTAAATCGGAGTTTTACCCTTATTGTGAAAGCATCTGGGCAAGGAACTTAAAATTTGGTAACGTAATTTTTTTAAAATGCAGGAAATAAGATGCAGGTTGTAATTTCTCGCTGTTTATAGTGGGCGTTACTTACGACCGATTTTGTCGACATTTAATTTAACAACTTTTCACTCTGTACGGTACCTGTAACGTTAAATTTAGTTGAAAGCGTAATATATTTATACATGCATTAACAATTCCTGTTTCATATCGATATTTTAGTCCATTTTCGTTGGAAATTTTAAGTTCCCAAATTAATTCATGCAATATAAAAAAAACAATTAATATTAAGGTTTTTATCTCCCTAGGTTTTAAAAAATATCGATTTTCCGATAAGAATTATATTTGTGATTATATTTCTTATTGTTTTCTTCAAATCTTAAATTGTATAACTAAAATACCACCTTCCATCACGGGTCACTTCCATCCACATTGGTGAAATTTTCAACATTATATATTAGTGTGCTTTTCATTGCACGCAAATGAATTCTTTTTGGAAAATAAAAGTTGGCGAGGAAAGTGAAGTTGTCCAACCCAAGTTGCTGAATGCTGAACTAATGCCTGCTATTCCATCGACTTCGCAAAAATGAAAGCAAAACTTTACGCTCAAAATCGCGGCTTGAACATATTTATCATATTCATTCCACACTTTATCACATATGTGCATATTTTTGTTAGTTAATTTATAAATCATTTAGTTCAAATTATAATATAGGTATAAAATTATTTTCGTTTTATTGAGGTTGCAGCGTCGCTGACTTTTCAGGTGGTTCAAAAATGAAACGTGTACAAGACTATAATGCAGACTTTAAACTCACAGTTAAGACGTCTCATTAAGCGTTTATAAGAAAACCGTTTTAACTAGCGTGCCATTCTAATTCCTATAAAAATGATCATTAACCCTTAATCTTTCGGGGTACATCTTTACTTTTATGCTTTTTAATTTGTATGTAAATTTTTTTTATTAAGCGAGAGGTGGTAAATATAAAAGTAACCCGCGAAATAAAGGTGGCGGTAGTAATAGTGATCACATTGTTGAAAAGTGTAAAATGCTTTTTAATCAAGATGAATAACGTCAAGCGTTTATCAAATAATAATAAAAATAATTAAGTCATATTATAAAGTAAGCAATTTACTATTTACCTACTCTTGACTCTTCTTCTCGCTTCTGAAATCTTGATATCAAAGATTTAGTAATTCGTTATATAGTGCTACCAAATATTCAATAGGTTACGAAATAATTTCTCTTTAATTTTTTTAAAAATTAAATTTGTTTTGTTTCTTAGCGATGGTTGGTTTCATCATATGCTGATCAAATTATTTAGGTATCATGAAGCAACTTGAAGTGTGGGAATGTCGTTCCACTCTCTTAATTTTTTAATTCTTGATCTTTTAATTGGCGCTATCAAAAACGGAGTTTTTTGCAACAAAATTAAGGGTCACACTTACGGTATTAATGGCATCATAAGAAATTATTTATTGTTCAAATTTGCGCATTTACAAATTAAGTTTTAATATTTTATTTAATATGATCCATCCTTTGCGTTCACACCGTTTTATGTCATTATTACAACATTATTACTTTCCAACTGGAACAAGAAAAATAGTTAATACATCTAAAATTGCCGCTTCATTCTGTTGGGATGCGGACGGAACAACTTATAATACAGTTCCGATTAATAATGGAATCACTTAAAATAACGATGTAATCTTTTCGCTAGAGAGACTAACTAGTAACAAACGGTCAATAATCGAGATCAAATTTTGTCTGTGAAAAAATCCTGTATTTTTACAATGTTTCTCTTTCAATAGTTCTTGTCAGCATTGTATTATTATTTCTAATATTTATTTATTTAATTCATTTATTTATTTGCCGTATTAATTTCAAATAGTACAAACATGTAGATATCTATGAATAAATGAAATACGTTAAATTAAAATAATATGAATTAGGACTATAACAAAGCAGTTCAGAAAAAGTCAGTTAATTAACTTAGCTTAGTTATTGAATGAGCTCGTTGCATTCCTCCCTTTCTTGAGACGCAAATACTGTAGAATTAGAGGCATTTTGAAAATTAATATTTTTTGAAAAAATCGACCTCCACCCCTTATGAATTTGTCGGTCAAAAATCAGAATTTTACATGTGTGTTTTTTGAGTTCGATAGATAGTTTTTGACCTAAAAAGCTCTTTAGAATGCATTTATAAATGGTTTGGATTAATAATAAGAAAAATATCCTCGGTTAAAGAACGTGAACACTCAAAAACCGCTTAAAATGGGCTGAAAATGTCGATAATCTCGGATCTAAAGCTTCTATGAAGTTTTTCAATGAGTTCGATGCATTCCTCGCTTCAGTGAGCTGAAAACGATGTAAAATTTAAGACATTTTGAGAAAATTTTCATTTCTTCAAAAAATCGACCCACCCTTAGAAAAATTTCGACCAAAAATCAAAATTTCACATCTGTGTTTTTTGAGCTCAATCAATTCCTTTCGACGTAAGAAGGTCACAAATATGCATTTATAAAGTGTTTGGGTCAATAATGAGGAAGAAGTCATCGGTTAAAGATCGTGAACACTGAACAACCGCTTAAAATGGGCCGAAAATCACCATTATTTCGATTCTGCTACTTCTGGCGTGTTTTTCAAAAAGCTCGTTGCATTCCGCCATTTCTTGAGGTTAAAATAATGTAGAATGGGAGGAATTTTAAAGAAATCAATATTTTTTGAAAAAAATCGGCCTCCAACCGACCAATGAATTTTTCTGTCAAAAATCAAAATTTTACGTGCGTGTTTTTTGAGATCAATAGACAGATTTTGACCTAAAAAGCTCTTTAGAATGCATTTATAAATGGTTTGGTGTGTATAATAAGGAAAATATCGTCGGTTAAAGAACGTGAACACTAAAAAATCGCTTAAAGTGTGCTAAAACTGAATTAATTGTAGATAATTTAAGTAACGCTAAAATCGGCTGTTTATTTTTGCTTCTTGAGTAAACAAATGAACGGATCTTAATTCAACTTATCTCATAATGTAGGTAATTTTAAGACTTAAAAAAAAATTAACTTTTCTACAAAGGATCAACGGTTCTAAAGTTATGTGCAAAAAACGGGGTTTTGCACTTTCTTTAATTTCTTACACAATGTTCTACAGCCGGAAGTCGCGCTCAAACTATTGTCCCAATATTCTGACATCCTTCCGATAATCTCTTACGTTCATCTACCTATTTAGTGCCCTGAAAAAATCTAATCCGACTGGACTAATAGTAAGATGGGCATCGGTTTCAGCACTAGAGGCAGTAAGGTACATTTGATTAAAGAGTACATTCACCATTGTGTACAGTTTTTAACCAACGTACAATATTGTTTTCAACAATGATTTATTAAGAAAATGTATTATTAACTTTTCCTTCGCATTTAACTTTTTTCCTTCAAGTTTAACTGTATAGAGTCGCAAATTTAACGCATACCTAGCTTAAATATATCTCAAGTTAGTACTATGAATATAATAAATAAGCAATAAAAATATACATGTTGTACAGGGTCTTTAAAGATTGATTCTGTTTATACTGAGTCAAATATTCTTGCTTTCGCGCCTAAAGATATTGTTTATTGTTTCGCTTCGTTATAGAGTGCATATGTAGCAAAATTATCAGAAGTTTTCAACCCAAAGTTGTATTAACATTTTATTTAATTAAGAGAGAAAGATTAAATATATTTAGTAAGCAAAATGTGATCGGTCATCAAAGCAAGCAGGCCATTAAAGATCCAAATTATTCAGAAGACATTAAGCTATAACAACCGTATATATTTTTTTGCTGTCTGAGCTGCGCGATATTGAGATCTATTTTTTTCAAGAATAGAGAATGATTCAATAAAAAAATATTCAAATTGTGTTACCGAATAAGCGTTAAAGCGAATACGCGTTAAATTTACGGTGCAGTGTATTTTAATTATTTCTATAAGTTATTCTTCTTTTATCATTCCAATATATGGGATTTTCTCAAGATGTATAACTTTTCCAATTCTTGGCCAGTTAAAAAAACACTGCAATGTAAATCTCAAAAACGCTCTTCGCTGTTGAAATTGTTGAGTCGTGACGAATCATGGATTTGTTGTGCAGAAAATCTGTGTTGTCTACTTTATGTACTCTACGCTGCTAACTTTGTTCGTGACATCAAACAATTTTTTTCTTAGTTCACACACTGTCTGCCTGATGGGAAAAATAACATGTTTTTGGTTTTATCACAAACATGCACTCTCAGGACCGGTTTCTTGCTATTAACTCTCGTCCGCTGGGTTTATCGTGGCTGTGACACGCCAAATGTTGCAAAACCATCCAAAAAGTTGATCATTTTTTAAAGCATTTATGACTGAACAATCACTCAACAATCAATTTTCAAATGTATTTACCATTAAACGCACACGAAGTACATGGTATGCAGTGCCCTCTTTTTACCTTTGCATGGATTCATGGGAGCAAAATACATGGCGACTGCAAAAAATCCTCACTGAAGGTTTGCTTATTCCGTTTCGTTTGTTATTATTATTAAGTACAGGATTTTGGATGGAGATGGAGATTTGTCAGATTAGTAGCAAAAAATACTATAATGGCATCAAATTGAATAAAATAAATAGTCCTTCAAATGACTATGATAACTGCTAGGTAATAAACTAAAATGACATAAAATATGTTGATACAAAAAATATCAGAGGAAACACTTAAAAGAAGAATTTCTAATCCGGCCCAGCAGATTCGATTAACAATACTCTGTATAAAGCAATGTGAAGGTTTTCATTCGTCTACCGAACAAAGGCTAATTTTAAACGTAAAATTCCAGAACCTTTTTCGAATCTTGCAAATTCTTTTGATTAACATCCCCGGAACGTATACTCTGCTTGATTGAGCACAGGCCCACCCTCTTTGGGATCGGTCATTAACATACAACCCCTTTAATCCAAAAACCGAATTGTTTTCGCGTCTTAAAATCCATTAATTTCGATGGCTGTCGTTATTTTTATTCCATATTAAGGACCACGATCAGATGAATCGAGTTAATGGGGTGAGATAAAGTCATAGGCGCATCATGCACATGCATGATTTTTGTCCTACTAAAAAACAATGAACAATAATTTATTCAATTAGATTGTCAGAATTTTTACGTGAAACATTAGAAAAATGAGCGATTAGAAGAAACAGCAACTTTGCTAAAACTGAAAAATTCTTTTTTATAAGCTAAAAATATGATTATTAAATGGCCCTTAAAATAAATCGAAAAACAACTTAACAAAAAAGTCAATTTTTTGCCAGCAACGAGTGACCTAGATTAAAAATAAAGTCCTCTTAAAGCTATTAATTGTTTTTTGATCAAGATAATTCTTGAGATTGAGTGTCTGATGTACAATGTAGATGAACATTTAAGCAATATTTTATTTAAACCATAAATACGATTGAAATTTAAAGATGATTCAAAATTTTTGAGTGTATACAAAATAACTTATTTAATTTCGACTTCAATTCATGTGATTCTTATTCATTGGTGAGCCAAATGTTGCCTCTGAATGACGCAATATTCTTCTAGTTAATTGCGGTTGGGTACTTGAAATTTGACTTTAGGATTTGGTGATTTAATGCGCGGGAATGTGCGTATTTGATTGAACAATACAGGGTGATTCAAAATTGGTCTTATTCCTTTTGAAAGGTGATAGAGGCTCCCTTGGGGAGCACGAGAAAAATATTGAACATTTTTTTTTCGAAAATTTCTAGAAGATATTAACAGTTGAAGATTGAATTTCAACTTTGTTATTAAGCATTATTTTGAAATTGTTCCATGTTTAATTGGTAGCATATTGGAATACTTAAGAATTCAAAAAGCAAAATTTCGATCTTTGCTTCAAATTACGAAAATTTTTGATATCAAAAAAGTTCTCTTCATTCCTACCTACATTCTTACCACGTTTGTACGATACACACAGCACAAGGAGATACCAATGGAGCGGGAGTTAATTAACTGAATACGAGAAGCTGCTTGATACGAGAGGACAATAAGGAGATTACACAGGCACTAGCTTGTTTGGAGTGAACCATTCAAATGTTTGGTGTTGTATGGTTGATTTATAAACACCAATATTCGAGGTTATGAGAACAGGTCGACATTTTGAAAGTACGTTCCGCAGTCAACGAATCTTGTCGAATTTACCGTTTATCGTTGTCTATCTTATTGCCACTCTGTATTTCCATGGTTACCGGAGTTTTAAATAATTACGAAGCAACAGGTATTTGTGCAATGTTAATTAGGCAGATTACCTTGAAAAACATTGCTGCCATATTTCTGATATAGTTTTTTTGCAAATATCTCAGTTTTTAATAACATTAATTTCTTTTACTATTTACTAACTTTAACTTTTTAACTAGACCTATAACAGCGCCAGAAAACACCCCAGAGGAATGACGCCAATTTTGAATCACCCTGTATAGGTATGTTTTTTGCAAAGCACATAACTTTGCCTTTTTCTAGGATATCGACACAACAACAATTTTAATATTATCTATTTTTTATTTATAGTTTTTTCTCCTTCAACACATCTTTCTTTAAGCCCAGATGTTTGAAGAAACGATTGACATCTAAGGGTGCAAAACTATTTTTCCTATGCTTCTTTACCATTAGTTTCCTGAATAGTCACATACGTAGGGCATGTTATTGTTGCAAAACAGCACATGATGTCATTTAAAAGTTGTATGTTGTACGTGCTCCTGTTTGTTGCCCTACATAAAAACACATAAACAAGAGAATTAAAATCAACCCCTCGGCATAATTCTTGAAGTTAAAGGCCGAAAGCCTACTAATTAAAAATGTATTTCTCATTAATCTAAAAAATGTTTGGAGAATATAATTACTATCCGCCTCTGTGCGCGAATCGCTAGTAGGGGGCTAAAGTGGCCCAGCTTAATTAAAATTCGAAAGAGGCTAAAAAAGGTCTATTTGCGCGGTCCGCTGTACACGTACGACGAGCGGGCATAGTCAAGTTTCTTACGTACCCCCACGGACGCCCGTTTTAGGGGATACTGGCGAATAAAGGGCACAAGTAAATTGCTGTTTTCTTTAATCGATTTCCTGAAAAGCCATTATTAATAGTTTTGGAAATCTACCAACACCAATTTTTTGAAAACGTTCGTCTTTTAAATACTGCTCATTAAAAATTCACTGACATTGGGAAGAATTCTTTGGGGTGGCAATAAAGATCGAAAAACATTTGGTTATATAACTCCAGATACTTGCTTTTGAAAACATAGATAAATATTGTCTGAACTTAACTCGGTCTCCAATAGAAAATCATTCATGAAGTTCAATTAAGAGGCATTAATAATATTCTCGGTTCTAGTCCCAAGTTACTTTTTTAAGCTTAAACTAGAAATAACGGGATCTAATTCAAGGTTGGGAAAGTAAAACCTTAAAAAAATCGTAAAAAAGAAGAACGCGTAAAAATTATTAAATGTTACTATAAAATGGTGATTCTGTTGTATCAACGTTTAGGGCTTTACGAGCAGATTACGGTTGAAATAATCGAACCACAGAGCAAACAATTTCGAACACAGTGGAAAAATTCGAAGAGACTGGACTGGTATTGTAAGGCCTGTGCATCATCGCAACATTCATTCAGCTGAAAATATCGCTGTTCTGCCCTGCTAAGACAAGAAGTCGTATCTGCAATTTTTAACTTTTTCAGCTTATGCGGTATACTGGTATAACAGAGTTTGCTTTACCTCTCAGACAAGGTCTG
>NW_026018320.1:0-7801 GCF_020466585.1 Dendroctonus ponderosae | reverse complement strand
CAGACCTTGTCTGAGAGGTAAAGCAAACTCTGTTATACCAGTATACCGCATAAGCTGAAAAAGTTAAAAATTGCAGATACGACTTCTTGTCTTAGCAGGGCAGAACAGCGATATTTTCAGCTGAATGAATGTTGCGATGATGCACAGGCCTTACAATACCAGTCCAGTCTCTTCGAATTTTTCCACTGTGTTCGAAATTGTTTGCTCTGTGGTTCGATTATTTCAACCGTAATCTGCTCGTAAAGCCCTAAACGTTGATACAACAGAATCACCATTTTATAGTAACATTTAATAATTTTTACGCGTTCTTCTTTTTTACGATTTTTTTAAGGTTTTACTTTCCCAACCTTGAATTAGATCCCGTTATTTCTAGTTTAAGCTTAAAAAAGTAACTTGGGACTAGAACCGAGAATATTATTAATGCCTCTTAATTGAACTTCATGAATGATTTTCTATTGGAGACCGAGTTAAGTTCAGACAATATTTATCTATGTTTTCAAAAGCAAGTATCTGGAGTTATATAACCAAATGTTTTTCGATCTTTATTGCCACCCCAAAGAATTCTTCCCAATGTCAGTGAATTTTTAATGAGCAGTATTTAAAAGACGAACGTTTTCAAAAAATTGGTGTTGGTAGATTTCCAAAACTATTAATAATGGCTTTTCAGGAAATCGATTAAAGAAAACAGCAATTTACTTGTGCCCTTTATTCGCCAGTATCCCCTAAAACGGGCGTCCGTGGGGGTACGTAAGAAACTTGACTATGCCCGCTCGTCGTACGTGTACAGCGGACCGCGCAAATAGACCTTTTTTAGCCTCTTTCGAATTTTAATTAAGCTGGGCCACTTTAGCCCCCTACTAGCGATTCGCGCACAGAGGCGGATAGTAATTATATTCTCCAAACATTTTTTAGATTAATGAGAAATACATTTTTAATTAGTAGGCTTTCGGCCTTTAACTTCAAGAATTATGCCGAGGGGTTGATTTTAATTCTCTTGTTTATGTGTTTTTATGTAGGGCAACAAACAGGAGCACGTACAACATACAACTTTTAAATGACATCATGTGCTGTTTTGCAACAATAACATGCCCTACGTATGTGACTATTCAGGAAACTAATGGTAAAGAAGCATAGGAAAAATAGTTTTGCACCCTTAGATGTCAATCGTTTCTTCAAACATCTGGGCTTAAAGAAAGATGTGTTGAAGGAGAAAAAACTATAAATAAAAAATAGATAATATTAAAATTGTTGTTGTGTCGATATCCTAGAAAAAGGCAAAGTTATGTGCTTTGCAAAAAACATACCTATACAGGGTGATTCAAAATTGGCGTCATTCCTCTGGGGTGTTGTCTGGCGCTGTTATAGGTCTAGTTAAAAAGTTAAAGTTAAAAAATAGTAAAAGAAATTAATGTTATTAAAAACTGAGAAATTTGCAAAAAAACTATATCAGAAATACGGCAGCAATGTTTTTCAAGGTAATCTGCCTAATTAACATTGCACAAATACCTGTTGCTTCGTAATTATTTAAAACTCCGGTAACCATGGAATTATACAGAGTGGCAATAAGATAGACAACGATAAACGGTAAATTCGAAAAAAGATTCGTTGACTGCGGAACGTACTTTCAAAATGTCGACCTGTTCTCATAACCTCGAATATTGGTGTTTATAAATCAACCATACAACATCAAACATTTTAATGGTTCACTCCAAACAAGCTAGTGCCTGTGTAATCTCCTTATTGTCCTCTCGTATCAAGCAGCTTCTCGTATTCAGTTAATTAACTCCCGCTCCATTGGTATCTCCTTGTGTTGTGTGTATCGTACAAACGTGGTAAGAATGTAGGTAGGAATGAAGAGAACTTTTTTGATATAAAAAATTTTCGTAATTTGAAGCGAAGATCGAAATTTTTCTTTTTGAATGCTTAAGTATTCCAATATGCTTCCAATTAAACATGGAACAATTTCAAAATAATGCTTAATAACAAAGTTGAAATTCAATCTTCAACTATTAATATCTTCTAGAAATTTTCGAATTTCGAAATCACCTTTTAAAAGGAATAAGGCCAATTTTGAATCACCCTGTATTGTTCAATCAAATACGCACATTCCCGCGCATTAAATCACCAAATCCCAAAGTCAAATTTCAAGTACCCAACCGCAATTAACTAGAAGAATATTGCGTCATTCAGAGGCAACATTTGGCTCACCAATGAATAAGAATCACATGAATTGAAGTCGAAATTAAATAAGTTATTTTGTATACACTCAAAAATTTTGAATCATCTTTAAATTTCAATCGTATTTATGGTTTAAATAAAATATTGCTTAAATGTTCATCTACATTGTACATCAGACACTCAATCTCAAGAATTATCTTGATCAAAAAACAATTAATAGCTTTAAGAGGACTTTATTTTTAATCTAGGTCACTCGTTGCTGGCAAAAAATTGACTTTTTTGTTAAGTTGTTTTTCGATTTATTTTAAGGGCCATTTAATAATCATATTTTTAGCTTATAAAAAAGAATTTTTCAGTTTTAGCAAAGTTGCTGTTTCTTCTAATCGCTCATTTTTCTAATGTTTCACGTAAAAATTCTGACAATCTAATTGAATAAATTATTGTTCATTGTTTTTTAGTAGGACAAAAATCATGCATGTGCATGATGCGCCTATGACTTTATCTCACCCCATTAACTCGATTCATCTGATCGTGGTCCTTAATATGGAATAAAAATAACGACAGCCATCGAAATTAATGGATTTTAAGACGCGAAAACAATTCGGTTTTTGGATTAAAGGGGTTGTATGTTAATGACCGATCCCAAAGAGGGTGGGCCTGTGCTCAATCAAGCAGAGTATACGTTCCGGGGATGTTAATCAAAAGAATTTGCAAGATTCGAAAAAGGTTCTGGAATTTTACGTTTAAAATTAGCCTTTGTTCGGTAGACGAATGAAAACCTTCACATTGCTTTATACAGAGTATTGTTAATCGAATCTGCTGGGCCGGATTAGAAATTCTTCTTTTAAGTGTTTCCTCTGATATTTTTTGTATCAACATATTTTATGTCATTTTAGTTTATTACCTAGCAGTTATCATAGTCATTTGAAGGACTATTTATTTTATTCAATTTGATGCCATTATAGTATTTTTTGCTACTAATCTGACAAATCTCCATCTCCATCCAAAATCCTGTACTTAATAATAATAACAAACGAAACGGAATAAGCAAACCTTCAGTGAGGATTTTTTGCAGTCGCCATGTATTTTGCTCCCATGAATCCATGCAAAGGTAAAAAGAGGGCACTGCATACCATGTACTTCGTGTGCGTTTAATGGTAAATACATTTGAAAATTGATTGTTGAGTGATTGTTCAGTCATAAATGCTTTAAAAAATGATCAACTTTTTGGATGGTTTTGCAACATTTGGCGTGTCACAGCCACGATAAACCCAGCGGACGAGAGTTAATAGCAAGAAACCGGTCCTGAGAGTGCATGTTTGTGATAAAACCAAAAACATGTTATTTTTCCCATCAGGCAGACAGTGTGTGAACTAAGAAAAAAATTGTTTGATGTCACGAACAAAGTTAGCAGCGTAGAGTACATAAAGTAGACAACACAGATTTTCTGCACAACAAATCCATGATTCGTCACGACTCAACAATTTCAACAGCGAAGAGCGTTTTTGAGATTTACATTGCAGTGTTTTTTTAACTGGCCAAGAATTGGAAAAGTTATACATCTTGAGAAAATCCCATATATTGGAATGATAAAAGAAGAATAACTTATAGAAATAATTAAAATACACTGCACCGTAAATTTAACGCGTATTCGCTTTAACGCTTATTCGGTAACACAATTTGAATATTTTTTTATTGAATCATTCTCTATTCTTGAAAAAAATAGATCTCAATATCGCGCAGCTCAGACAGCAAAAAAATATATACGGTTGTTATAGCTTAATGTCTTCTGAATAATTTGGATCTTTAATGGCCTGCTTGCTTTGATGACCGATCACATTTTGCTTACTAAATATATTTAATCTTTCTCTCTTAATTAAATAAAATGTTAATACAACTTTGGGTTGAAAACTTCTGATAATTTTGCTACATATGCACTCTATAACGAAGCGAAACAATAAACAATATCTTTAGGCGCGAAAGCAAGAATATTTGACTCAGTATAAACAGAATCAATCTTTAAAGACCCTGTACAACATGTATATTTTTATTGCTTATTTATTATATTCATAGTACTAACTTGAGATATATTTAAGCTAGGTATGCGTTAAATTTGCGACTCTATACAGTTAAACTTGAAGGAAAAAAGTTAAATGCGAAGGAAAAGTTAATAATACATTTTCTTAATAAATCATTGTTGAAAACAATATTGTACGTTGGTTAAAAACTGTACACAATGGTGAATGTACTCTTTAATCAAATGTACCTTACTGCCTCTAGTGCTGAAACCGATGCCCATCTTACTATTAGTCCAGTCGGATTAGATTTTTTCAGGGCACTAAATAGGTAGATGAACGTAAGAGATTATCGGAAGGATGTCAGAATATTGGGACAATAGTTTGAGCGCGACTTCCGGCTGTAGAACATTGTGTAAGAAATTAAAGAAAGTGCAAAACCCCGTTTTTTGCACATAACTTTAGAACCGTTGATCCTTTGTAGAAAAGTTAATTTTTTTTTAAGTCTTAAAATTACCTACATTATGAGATAAGTTGAATTAAGATCCGTTCATTTGTTTACTCAAGAAGCAAAAATAAACAGCCGATTTTAGCGTTACTTAAATTATCTACAATTAATTCAGTTTTAGCACACTTTAAGCGATTTTTTAGTGTTCACGTTCTTTAACCGACGATATTTTCCTTATTATACACACCAAACCATTTATAAATGCATTCTAAAGAGCTTTTTAGGTCAAAATCTGTCTATTGATCTCAAAAAACACGCACGTAAAATTTTGATTTTTGACAGAAAAATTCATTGGTCGGTTGGAGGCCGATTTTTTTCAAAAAATATTGATTTCTTTAAAATTCCTCCCATTCTACATTATTTTAACCTCAAGAAATGGCGGAATGCAACGAGCTTTTTGAAAAACACGCCAGAAGTAGCAGAATCGAAATAATGGTGATTTTCGGCCCATTTTAAGCGGTTGTTCAGTGTTCACGATCTTTAACCGATGACTTCTTCCTCATTATTGACCCAAACACTTTATAAATGCATATTTGTGACCTTCTTACGTCGAAAGGAATTGATTGAGCTCAAAAAACACAGATGTGAAATTTTGATTTTTGGTCGAAATTTTTCTAAGGGTGGGTCGATTTTTTGAAGAAATGAAAATTTTCTCAAAATGTCTTAAATTTTACATCGTTTTCAGCTCACTGAAGCGAGGAATGCATCGAACTCATTGAAAAACTTCATAGAAGCTTTAGATCCGAGATTATCGACATTTTCAGCCCATTTTAAGCGGTTTTTGAGTGTTCACGTTCTTTAACCGAGGATATTTTTCTTATTATTAATCCAAACCATTTATAAATGCATTCTAAAGAGCTTTTTAGGTCAAAAACTATCTATCGAACTCAAAAAACACACATGTAAAATTCTGATTTTTGACCGACAAATTCATAAGGGGTGGAGGTCGATTTTTTCAAAAAATATTAATTTTCAAAATGCCTCTAATTCTACAGTATTTGCGTCTCAAGAAAGGGAGGAATGCAACGAGCTCATTCAATAACTAAGCTAAGTTAATTAACTGACTTTTTCTGAACTGCTTTGTTATAGTCCTAATTCATATTATTTTAATTTAACGTATTTCATTTATTCATAGATATCTACATGTTTGTACTATTTGAAATTAATACGGCAAATAAATAAATGAATTAAATAAATAAATATTAGAAATAATAATACAATGCTGACAAGAACTATTGAAAGAGAAACATTGTAAAAATACAGGATTTTTTCACAGACAAAATTTGATCTCGATTATTGACCGTTTGTTACTAGTTAGTCTCTCTAGCGAAAAGATTACATCGTTATTTTAAGTGATTCCATTATTAATCGGAACTGTATTATAAGTTGTTCCGTCCGCATCCCAACAGAATGAAGCGGCAATTTTAGATGTATTAACTATTTTTCTTGTTCCAGTTGGAAAGTAATAATGTTGTAATAATGACATAAAACGGTGTGAACGCAAAGGATGGATCATATTAAATAAAATATTAAAACTTAATTTGTAAATGCGCAAATTTGAACAATAAATAATTTCTTATGATGCCATTAATACCGTAAGTGTGACCCTTAATTTTGTTGCAAAAAACTCCGTTTTTGATAGCGCCAATTAAAAGATCAAGAATTAAAAAATTAAGAGAGTGGAACGACATTCCCACACTTCAAGTTGCTTCATGATACCTAAATAATTTGATCAGCATATGATGAAACCAACCATCGCTAAGAAACAAAACAAATTTAATTTTTAAAAAAATTAAAGAGAAATTATTTCGTAACCTATTGAATATTTGGTAGCACTATATAACGAATTACTAAATCTTTGATATCAAGATTTCAGAAGCGAGAAGAAGAGTCAAGAGTAGGTAAATAGTAAATTGCTTACTTTATAATATGACTTAATTATTTTTATTATTATTTGATAAACGCTTGACGTTATTCATCTTGATTAAAAAGCATTTTACACTTTTCAACAATGTGATCACTATTACTACCGCCACCTTTATTTCGCGGGTTACTTTTATATTTACCACCTCTCGCTTAATAAAAAAAATTTACATACAAATTAAAAAGCATAAAAGTAAAGATGTACCCCGAAAGATTAAGGGTTAATGATCATTTTTATAGGAATTAGAATGGCACGCTAGTTAAAACGGTTTTCTTATAAACGCTTAATGAGACGTCTTAACTGTGAGTTTAAAGTCTGCATTATAGTCTTGTACACGTTTCATTTTTGAACCACCTGAAAAGTCAGCGACGCTGCAACCTCAATAAAACGAAAATAATTTTATACCTATATTATAATTTGAACTAAATGATTTATAAATTAACTAACAAAAATATGCACATATGTGATAAAGTGTGGAATGAATATGATAAATATGTTCAAGCCGCGATTTTGAGCGTAAAGTTTTGCTTTCATTTTTGCGAAGTCGATGGAATAGCAGGCATTAGTTCAGCATTCAGCAACTTGGGTTGGACAACTTCACTTTCCTCGCCAACTTTTATTTTCCAAAAAGAATTCATTTGCGTGCAATGAAAAGCACACTAATATATAATGTTGAAAATTTCACCAATGTGGATGGAAGTGACCCGTGATGGAAGGTGGTATTTTAGTTATACAATTTAAGATTTGAAGAAAACAATAAGAAATATAATCACAAATATAATTCTTATCGGAAAATCGATATTTTTTAAAACCTAGGGAGATAAAAACCTTAATATTAATTGTTTTTTTTATATTGCATGAATTAATTTGGGAACTTAAAATTTCCAACGAAAATGGACTAAAATATCGATATGAAACAGGAATTGTTAATGCATGTATAAATATATTACGCTTTCAACTAAATTTAACGTTACAGGTACCGTACAGAGTGAAAAGTTGTTAAATTAAATGTCGACAAAATCGGTCGTAAGTAACGCCCACTATAAACAGCGAGAAATTACAACCTGCATCTTATTTCCTGCATTTTAAAAAAATTACGTTACCAAATTTTAAGTTCCTTGCCCAGATGCTTTCACAATAAGGGTAAAACTCCGATTTACAGTACAGTTGAGTCTG
>NW_026018319.1:0-1098 GCF_020466585.1 Dendroctonus ponderosae | reverse complement strand
AACTCGAAAAGCTAAATGCACAAATAAATTATCAGGATAACACAATCACATTGGTACGATAACACAATCACATACGTACAAAGGTAAAGTAAAAGCCAGTATGAAAAATAAATCTTACTGCGTAGAGGTAACATAGTAATACTTATTGTACAAATATAAAATATTGATTCAACGTGTGTTTTTAGATGGCTATTGATCTTGAGGACAGCATAATTTTAAGTGGAAAATGTTCCTGTCCGACAGGTCTGTCAATTTGCCACCATATGGCTGCTTTATGCATTTACGGACATCATAATGTCAGTGTTACGGACAAGATTTGTGTTTGGAACAAACCAAAGCAGAATGACAATGTTCAAATTAAAAGCATTTCGGATTTATATCCTCCAAAGAAACCACGATTTATGGCTGTACAAAGAAAAGCCAGCGCCATCGAAGTCGACGCGTTTAGAATAGCATTAGGCAGTTCTACTCCCGTTGGATTTTCGTGGTTACTCAGGCCTGCATCATCTGGGAGCATAGATATTATTCCTACCATAGAAAGTATCTTGTTCTCAGAGGATTATATAAAGGCATGTAATAAGGAAAAATGCTTTCAGGAGAAATGTCGGGTGACAAGCGACATTTCCCAAAGAGTTCATGGAGCTACCATTGGCCAGGCAAGTAACGAAAATTGCCTGGTTTGTCGAAAATATCGAATGACGAGCAGCAAATTCGGAATGGTTATAGCTGCTTGCAATAGAAATTCATTTACGAAATCGCTATACAAGAATCTGTTGGACGGATATGATTTGAGCGGGGTTCAAGCAATCCAATGGGGAAGGGAAAATGAGAGAAATGCTGCTTTAAAATTTGAAGAAATCACTGGACTGAGTGTGGAGCCTGCAGGCTTTATGCTACATGAATGTGGTTTTCTAGGGACAAGCCCTGATGGATATGTCAGCGAGAGATGCTTAATCGAAATTAAGTGCCCATTTAAGTATAGGCTTGCGAAAAATTTGAAAGAAGCACTCAAAAACGACAAGACATATATAATATTTTATGATCAAGATGATCTCAAAATTAATGAAAGCCATAGCTATATACATCAAATTCAAGGGG
>NW_026018318.1:0-1100 GCF_020466585.1 Dendroctonus ponderosae | reverse complement strand
TTACGACTCTGCTGCAAACAGTTGCTTACAAAAACACCAAAGAAATTACTCACATCACGAAAGGAGTAAACTATCCGGTTGAAATTCGGATTTTAGTCAAACGCAAGAAGACGGTGGCAACAAACACGTCATCCTAGCGATAAGATATCATTAAATAGACAAACTCAAAAGCTAAAACGTGAAATTTACAAATTAAAACAGAATTTTCTAAATTCCTTTATTACAAATTTATCAGCAGATAAAGAAACTGAATATTCTTTGTGGAAGGTTACAAAAAAAGTTAGAAAACCAGTTGTGTCAATACCGCCTATTAGAAAGGGACTAAGCGATTGGGCTCGTGATGATCAACAAAAAGCGGATCTATTTGCTGAATATCTGAGAGGCGTATTTGTACCAAACGACATACAATACAACCAACACAATAGCCGACCGGTTACAGACAATATTTAGTCCTCCAATTCGATCGACATGATTGCTCCTGTTACTCCGAAAGAAGTAGCAGAAGAAATTAATAATAATCTCAGCCCAAAAAAGGCTCCTGGGTTTGATTTAATTACAGGACAAATCCTGAAACAACTGCCAAAAAAGGGGATACTGATGTTAACACATCTATTTAACCCCTCAATCAGGATTAAACATATACCGGCAATGTGGAAAATAGCTGAAGTCATCATGGTCCCCAAGCCTGGTAAACCTCAACATGATGTTAAGTCGTATAGACCAATTTCCCTCTTGCCAATAATATCAAAGCTTTTTGAAAAACTGTTGCTGAAAAGACTTGAACAAATATTATAGAAACAAAAGTTAATCCCCGATCACCAATTTGAATTCTGATCAAACCACTCTACAATTGACCAAATGCACCGAATAACTGATGTAATAGAGAAGTCACTAGAAGAAAAGAAAGTCTGTTCAGCACTATTCCTCGACGTATCGTAGGCGTTCGACAAAATATGGCATGAAGGGTTGGTCTACAAACTAGGTAAAATGTTTCCCCAACCATATGTGGAAATTCTTACTTCATATATCAATAATAGACTATTGTTAATCAAGCAAGAAGGAGCTTACTCAGAGTTGAAGACAATCCAAGCGGGTGTGCC
>NW_026018317.1:0-1042 GCF_020466585.1 Dendroctonus ponderosae | reverse complement strand
ACAATCTGCCACGAGCCGCCGTTCAAACTCTCTGGCTCCAAATGGACGGAGCTCCAGCCCATTTCGCTGCTCCGGTAAGAGCTTGGCTTAACCATGAATACGCAGACAAATGGATAAGCCGAAATGGACCAGTAAACTGGCCACCAAGATCCCCTGACCTGACTCCGATGTATTTCTTCTTCTGGGGGCACATTAAATCTCTTGTGTACCGAACACCAATACAGAATGAGCAGGAGTTAGTAACTCGAATACGGGAAGCTGCACAAAATGTGAGTCCAGGAATGTTACGCAGGGTGCACAATGATTAAACGAGCACAAACATGTTTGGAGTTAAATGGGCAGAACTTCGAACACCTCTTGTGAGTTGTCCACATTTCAAAACGGTTCCTTTCAGAACCACAGATTCATATCTAAGAATTTCATTTCACCACCATGCACCGAAATGGTTCTCGTATTTATAGGTTATTGACTTTTTATTGATTTTAATAGGTTCTTCACTTAACGTAGGTTGGTATCATTACGCTATAACTTTTTATTGGAGGTATTGTTGAAATCGTTGAAAATGAAAAAAACCTTGTTGAAATTTGACACATCATGGCAGCTGAAAAAATAGGAATAAAACCTTCTTGAATATTATTTAAATTTTCTCTAACAAATAATACTTAATAATTTTCAAATTATAAAGTCGCGCCTAATTTAAAAAAATATTCTTTTTTAGTTAAAATAGTTTTATGTTGCACCGTTTATTTTTTTTTAAATATGGTATTGTATTAAAATATTTGTTAATAACCAAAAGTTATTTGCAAATTAGTACTCTCAAATGACGTCATCACTAGTATAAAATATTAATTTCCGGGCAGACTAATTGACAGAAAAGGAAAATTCTTGACTGGGTCTCCTAACCACAATGAAATATTGTTATTGCCACTTTCGCTTTTAATGTTTATCCATGGTTACTGGAGTTTTTAATAATTACGAAGGAACAGGTATTTATGTAATGTTAATTAGGCAGATTACCTTGAAAAGCATCGATGCCGTAATT
>NW_026018316.1:0-1103 GCF_020466585.1 Dendroctonus ponderosae | reverse complement strand
CCATTTAAATTAAGCTCTCAACTCACAGTCTCGGCCATAAAAATGTCAAAACTGATGAAAAATGCCCGAGAAAAGGATAAGAAAAAACACAATACTGGCTTGGATCAGCTTTGTTGACTGGCGTATTGAGCAAAACCCACATTCAATAGATAACTAAACTCGATTTTTTGTGGACAAATCCGCTCTTAAAATCCCCCTTGTCGGGCTGAAAATATTTTCAGTGACTCTAAACTATTTTCCATTATGCAAGATAAGAATAATCAATAAACTAATGATAATCACAATAACGTGAATAATAAAACAAAGCTGCGAAAACAACAAAATAAATAGGAGACACTTTGTTGATATGACCTGCTACGTCACATCGGGATAGGCCACCGACAATACGGATTCGGCGTTTTTGGCGGAAACTGTCTGATTTGAATTAAAATCATTATGGGGACTTTTTTTGCAAAAAAAATTACACCAGTGTAATGTTTGCCACAACTACTTTCTATATATCAACATTAAAATAAAAGTGAAAACACCCTATTGCATGCAGTGGTCCTTAAGTTGCGTTTGCTATTGGTTTAGTGGCACGCATCCTCTCCCGGCCGGAACAATTTACTTAATTAACACAAAAACTAAGTGGCGCATGCGCATGAATTTGCGCCTCTGGCGCCTTGGAGGGTTCACCAATCGATCTACCAGACGGGTGGCATATCGGAATAAGCCAGCATCTTCCTCTTGTAGGGCAGATCGGGGCATTCGGCCACTTTATGCAAACGCGGCAAAAGCACATCCATGCTATCGGCATTCGGGGCCAAATCGCGCCTCAGCAGATGGCTGAAGATCTTCTCCCTGCTCTTGTCCCTAGCAGACATGTAGGGCTGCACGGGCTCCAAGTGCGCCTTGGGCTTAATCTTCGCTCGCTCTTCCGGATGGAGGATGGAGCGCCTTTCTGGCCGTTTTGGCTGCTCGTCTTTCGGCTGCCTCTTACCGAATGCGGTTATGGGATCGGGAACCAGGCTGGGTCTTGGGACGAACGGTACTTTTTCCCAGGGAATCTCTCGTTTCTGGAACAAGGGAAAATTTCATTCACCGTTCGTCCCCATTCCAGGCTG
>NW_026018315.1:0-1105 GCF_020466585.1 Dendroctonus ponderosae | reverse complement strand
CCACTGTGGTTAGGTCCTCAATTGCTGCTTTCGGTAGCTTTTTGAGGACCTCATTAGAGATTTCGTCATGTCCAGGGGCTTTTCTCCTCTTCGTCCCCTGGATGGTGTATTGGATGATCTCATTTGTGACTCGTTTGGCTTTGGTGGTCTGCCAGTTTTGGAAGTGGGCGGATACTATTTTATCCACTTCCTCCTCTTTCTTTGGGTGATCAACCAGGTTTACTCTGTATTGGAGCTCTAGATGATTTGCAAAGAGCTCCACTTTCTCTTCGGGATCCACAGTGGTAATTCCGTTTTCTTGGATTGGTGGCATTGGCCTCCTTGGTCCTTTGGTGAGGTTCCTGGCCAGTTTCCAGATCGATTGGTTGTTCTCTTCAGCCTCAATTTCGTCCATGGTAGCATCCCAGATCTGCGACCTGAGTTCTTTCATGTCTTCCTGGATCGAAGTCTGAAGGCGGTTGACTTGAATTTTTAGATATGGATCTTGCGTACTCATAGCTCTGCGTCGTATCCGGTTTTGCTCCCTGATTTTCGCTTTTAACCAGGGAGGTATTTGGTCTATTTGGTTGGCCGGTACGATGGTTTGACTTATTGAGGCTGCCAGGGTATTTTTAATTTCCCTGGTGAGACTTTCTGCTGCCTGGTCCAGGTCGTCCTCTGTAGTGGGCTGAGGGATCCTGCTGGAGCTTTCCATTATGCTTTGGAAAGTCTGCCAGTCAGTGATACTTTCAGTCGCAGTGATGTTGTTGGTTTGGTTCGGTCCAATTTGCAAGAGTATCGGCAAATGGTCCGACGACAATTCCTGAACTACTTCGGGGCTGGACAGTCTTCCTGCATTTTTGTACAGGAATATGTCCAGGATGTCATCTCTGCCATTTTGGGTGATGTTCGTAGGTTCTTGCAGCGCACCTATCTCAAACAATTTTTTGCGGGCTTCGTTTGATAGCATGTTGCGTTTGGTGTTGTTGAAATTGCATCCCCAATTTGTGTTTTTGGCATTGAAGTCCCCACCATGTATCATTGGTCTGTCATCTGGGAAAAGCCTTTGAACATCCTCGGGACACAACGTAGCGCTTGGACTGACGTATACGGACCCGACTCTGAT
>NW_026018314.1:0-806 GCF_020466585.1 Dendroctonus ponderosae | reverse complement strand
TAAAATGATAAACATTATTACTGTTTTGTAATAATATGTAATAAATAGGTTTTGAATTTAATTGGAAAAATATTTCAGTTTACCTCGGTTATTTCGGAAAACATGAGTTCTGTCTTCTTATTTTCTATCACACAACGCATTCTTGATGTTAAGACGATACGAATCTCTCTTCAGCTTATAGTTGCAAAATATGTGAAACGAATTTAGTAGGACTTATTTTCAATTCTCTATATTATTTCTATGATTAATTGTGTTTACTACGTATCAAAATGGATTTCTCCTTTCATCTACCATTTGATTCCTTTATGATTAAATCTTCTCAGTTTAGTTAAATTTTTTTAGCCTTGGATTAGTTCAGTTAGATTTTTTTTTGAACATACGCGCGATGGCTTACATTATGTATACATATAGTGTGTCAAGTGTATCCTGTTTCTATGGCTCTTCCTCGGTTTACCGTCTATTTTAAACAGATAGAACGTCGTCCAATTTTTGGTTTAAAATTAATTGGTTTTTTAGTCCTGTTCAGATACAAGTTGTAGCAGACGTTCATGAACAACATACACAAGAGCAGCCACAAAAACATGCTATAATGCGAAAAGTATTAAATAATGCTGAACGCCAAAAACGATTTCGTGCTAAAAAAGGAGCATTACGTAATAGATCAACTCAAAGTAGCTTTTATCAACTACGAACTAGTGCTGAACGTCAAAGATTATACAAAGCAAATAAGAAATTACGACTAAAAAATACAGAAACTCAAGAAGAAGAGTTTACATAAACCCAAGAAGAGCAATATGTACAACATA
>NW_026018313.1:0-1106 GCF_020466585.1 Dendroctonus ponderosae | reverse complement strand
ATTTTTATACACGTAAGGTCCCTACTACAGTGTTCCCATAACGGTATAGCTCTAACTGTATTCCTTATGAGAATACATGTACGTGGGTTTTCTTCCGATTGGCAGTAGACTATTTGTCCTTTGAAGTTCCCCAATCCTCCAATTGTCCCCTTATAGACATACGGTTCTTGAATTAGAGCGACATCTGATGATGTCTTTAGCATACACTCACTGAAGGCGGCTGAAGCCGCCCGGCAGTGGTGAAGATTTATTTGAACTACCCGCACGCGGGCGGGTCGTCCAACCAGTCAGGTAATAAATAAATAATGCTTAATAACAAAGTTGAAATTCGATCTTCAGCTGTTAATATTTTCTAGAAATTTTCAATATTTTTCTCGTACTTCCCAAGGGAGCCTCTATCACCGCTTAAAAGGAATGGCGCCAATTTTGAATCACCCTGTATATTTGACAACAAGAAACATTTACATTTTTTCTTAGTATACAAAAATCCAATGCCCAAATTTCGCGATTTTCGCAAAAAGGAAAAATATAGAAAATTGGCTTGAACACAAACAAAGAGAAGGCTGACGCATTCGCCGGACACTATCAAAAGGCCTTCAGCATATCGACAAACCCTAACTTCGACAATGACAACTGGAACATGATCAATGACTGGTACTTGAACTACTTTAACAACTCACCAAACTATACTTACAAACTAATCACAGACACAGAGTACGATGAAGCCCTATCACATATCAAAAACACAGCACCGGGAAAAGACAAAATAAAGGCTAAACTCCTGAAAAGCTTAACCGAAGAAACCCGCAAACTCATCCTTACTGAAATCAACAACTGCATCAGAAATAACAAAATTCCGAAAACATGGAAAAGTGGTGTAATAATTCCTATACCTAAAAATGGACGAGACGGTACACAAATGGAAAACTACAGACCTATCACATTACTCCCGGTGCTGTGCAAAGTCTTGGAACACATACTAAAGCAGAGACTTGAAGAACTGATCGTAAAACCAGAAACCAACCTACCAATTTGGCTTCAAACAATATCACTCGACTATTCATCCGCTATTTATTTTGACCAACAACATACAAACAACTCACCTA
>NW_026018312.1:0-1106 GCF_020466585.1 Dendroctonus ponderosae | reverse complement strand
AAATTATAAATAGATATAAAGTTAATATGCGGCAGCAAAAAGAAAAAAACCGCAGCTTGATTAAATAATTGTCAGAAACTCCAATACAAATTTTAATTTCGTTTAGCATTATAATTGAAGTTAACGTACGTTAATTTACATTCCTATGCATAGCTGAAATCTTTGATATGCTGGATTAAACCTATAATATATAAAATCCTTAAAAAGCTTAGTTAGAATTATCTATTATATAAATTATCAGATATAAAAGGTACGGTGAGAAGCAAAATTACATATGAACTTCAACTAAACAAAAACTAATGCCCCTTAAAATAAATCAAATTAAGCAATTAAGCAATCTTCAGCCGAGTGTGGATTAAAATGTTCATTAAAGGAAAATTATTTTACTCTTCCTTTCAAAATTATTGAAAGTGAACATGACAAAAAGCTGAAATAATACGACAATGAAACAAAGAATGTTACATACATACGTGGTTAACAGCCTTGACCAGTTCTCACTGGAATTCATTAAAATGGTAATAATGCCCGAATTTGAAATTCAGAATTGCGAATTATAGTTGTAACGCGGCCATATATTTCCAGCAATCTAATTATCGCACACTGGGTAAAGTAAAATTCATTTGTTTCACAGTTGTCAGTTCTTGCTATGCGTAGAAATTTCGGATTATGGCGAATTGTGCAAAATTTAGCTTAATTTGGAAATAATGCGAAGTATTCATTAGCGACGCTAATTTGATCGCCATCATCCTTATTTGTTAATAATGGACCGCAGTCAATCGATCAGATATATTTAAGGCCATAATTGACTGATTTCTATAGATAAGCTGTTATTGATACTTGACTTCATAATTGCGAACGCAAAAATAATTTGTATCATATTACCGTATAATCGCTTAATGAATGCGGGTGATTTAAATTGAAACATCAATTGGTAATATACAACTTTGATGTAATTATGTAAACTAGTCGAATATAAACAAACAATACATTGCTCTAAATAGTTTCGTCGTGTACACCACAGATTACAGAGTATAGATTGGACAGTTTTGCTTTCCCGCCAAAATGATTTTGCTAAATGCAACCACAGAGAGGCGTCGTCCAAAAAT
>NW_026018311.1:0-1107 GCF_020466585.1 Dendroctonus ponderosae | reverse complement strand
TGGAGTAACACCATCAAATACCTAGGGGTAATCCTAGACCAGCGACTTACTTACCTTTCTCACATTCAAGCAGTTGTAAATAATCGCATCCGCATCCATCTGTGGATGACAGAATAAAAGACGCAACACGGTATACCGGATACCTGAGCTAACACCAACTAGCGACAAATGGATTAAGAGGCTACGCCTGAAATCCAAACAAGTTGGGGGTTTTTTAGTCGGTAAAAATAAAGCCGACACTACCTATAGCACGGGCTGTATGTATCTTTCGTGAAGATTTTTTATCCCCCTTGCAACCGGAAGCAAAACCCAAAAAAAATTAAACAAAAGCTCCACCCAAGCTAACCCAAACCCCGCCCCCAAAACCTGAGACTAACGCAAACCTCAATCCCCAACTTATCCAACTCCTTCTCCTTTCCGACCAAAAAAGAGTTCAGACTTCGACCAGTCAACATCGTGCTAAGCAACGCGCTCTGCAAAAGCTTCAGTGTTGGTGAATCAAAGTTAAAGCTGTCACTTGGGTTTTCCCACTTGGGTTTTCCTAAGTTCTTGTGTTGCTACGCTGAGAATAGTGTGCTTTTTAGCGCGCTTCACAGCAGTTACACAAATTACAAGTGTTTTCTGTTCCAGGCTTGGAGGAAGCCATGGCCCTCACATCGTTTTGATGGGGTAACGGGTGAAGGGTGGGGAATGTATGTGTGGGCTCGACTGTATCTTTCACTGTGTTGGGCAAAGTCCGCGGGCATTGCAGGGGAACATCAGGGAGCGGGATTGTTGGGTCGTATAGAGCGCCTCTTTGGGTCGAGTCGGGCATGTCTAGGGTGACGCTGGACCCCCCGGGCCGAGTGTGGTCCGGGGGGCAATGGACGGTTAGCCTCCCCAACTAGGGCGCGGGAGCATGGACGCGTCGGTGCGGCATGGCCCGGACGTAACCATGTGCGGGGTGTGTTGTGCGGGTAGACTAAGATATAGGTTAAGTTAGGTTAGGTGTGCGCCAGAGGAAGTCTGTGACGGGCTTCTGGCGGACAAGAACAATCTAGGTTAGGTTAGAGTATGAGCGCGTCAGAGGAGCTGGGCATGGGCCGGACCTCTGGCGCGAAAGACAAA
>NW_026018310.1:637-1018 GCF_020466585.1 Dendroctonus ponderosae | reverse complement strand
AGAAATATCTGGAATACCTGGAGAAAAGTATATAAGCGACGACGAGAACCAGACAGGGAAGTAAAGTGACAGGAGCGACCAAGTGCAGAAGAAGTTAAACTCCGGGAGCCGGAAACGCGTGTTTTCCGTGTGTTATTGTTATTGTTAGTGAAGTTGACGGTAACTTTGAAGTTAGTTTGTTCCTGTTCCGTAGTTAAAGTTGTACCGAGTGGAATAAAAGTTGTAACCAGAAGAAAGAATTTGATACTCGGCCATCCACGGTACAATATATATATATATACATGAAATATATTGAGAATTTGGAATAAAACCCAAAAATCTAATCTAATCTAATAAGCAAGTTGGTGCCTACTTCCGGTATAACCGTCTTGAAAAAAATTT
>NW_026018310.1:0-381 GCF_020466585.1 Dendroctonus ponderosae | reverse complement strand
TTCAAATGAACGAAATGGATAACTTACTGAGATATCGGGAAAATATGGCTAATGTATTGAAATCATCACGTAATGATTTGCTGTTAGAAAAGGAAAGCCTTACCAGATATTCCAGAGAAGCTCGGGCGGCTCTAGCTGAGGTAAATAGTATATTCTACAAATTAGAGGCCCGCGGTATTATACTCATACCTTTTGCACATTTTTATATCATGTCTATTTCAACTTTAGGTCGAAACATTTTGTAACAATTGAATTAAACTTCCATTGTAACAACAGAAACAAATGCATCGTACTCACATTGTGGAATCCACCTGTTCAAATATGCAGAATTATTTTGTTTTTGAGAAGTTAACGCATTATTTAGTTTAATCTAAATGCCTA
>NW_026018309.1:0-32050 GCF_020466585.1 Dendroctonus ponderosae | reverse complement strand
ATTCAATACAATTAGCGGACCTGCGGTGATTAGAAAGACGTATTTTTTGTATCTTTAACTGCTTTTTTTGGTTCTACAATCAATTTTTAAATACCATGTTTTTAAGCAAAATTTTACTAAAATGGCGATAATCTGCCAACGTCGCAAGTAAGAAAAAAAACAAATTTACGATGCGTATGCAGCGTTTCAAGCTGCATTCCATGAGTTAATGAGAAATGGGTAGGTCTATTTAAAAAAATACACTTTGATCTTGCCTCGCTTTTCTGAGACACTCTGTATCATATAAGATATTTTTAAAATGTGCGCACTTTCTGCGTCAACAACTTTTATATGAAACTATTTTTCGAAAGTTCAACACCATCGGAAATAATGGACTCTATCGCACTAAAAAACCACCCTGTAGGATTAGATTTTTGCGATCTCAAGGCATACAAATTTACTTGGAACCGTTTAAATTGTTTGCCCATATTATATTTCGTTCCGAGTTTAACAATAATGCACGTTTAAAAAGAAAATTTGGAAACGGTTTTCAACAACAATTTTTGTGATAAAAATACATGTTTTAAATACTATTCTTAATACAAAAGGTCAATAAGACAATTTTAAAAACACCAGAAAACAATGCCTTTTGTTGACGCTTTAATTGCTGTAACAAGGAAATTAAAAACGGTGCAAACTTAACTCAATACATACGCCATGATACGGAAATAATAGAATTAAAAAATTCGTATGAAATAAATATATTAACTAGATACCTACACATTATATCGATATGGAAGTGATTAATATCTCGTGATTCCACTCCCGAATAAATAATAATGATGATGATCATTGTCATTCAGTCGAGATTAGCTAATAAACCAACAGTGGGATGTCATTCAGGATATGTAATTTAGTCGTGCTCTAATAACGGTATTGTTCTATGTCTGTTCCATTGAAATGAAGGCAAGGGGATGGGGGTGCCGAAATTATCTCACCAGCCCGATTCAACAATCGACTGCAAACGAGCGGTTTGCAGACGGATGAAAGTTAATTGGACAAATTTGCTGCTTAATTATCGTCTTCTTACATTGGGCCAAAACTTCGTTTCAAAAAACTGCAAAAAGTAAACATTTAAAAGCTTTTCAGAAGCTATAACAGCCGTACGTCTGATTGAATAGTAAAGGTTAATTTGCAATAATTAAAAGAAAACTTCGATTTTATTGCAAGTTGGATTAGAAAAAGCATTCAATTTTAAATGTCCAACTGGAGAAGTGTTTATTAAAAGAGAAGCGACTACGATAAATCACGAAAAGTTGAGATTTCTTTAAGTTTTTCTTGTGGCCGGGGCCGCCCATCTCAAAAGTCATAAATTTGCTCCAGAAGCGATAAAGTTGATATTACTGGAACAGTGTGACATATTGAGGCATATTTCAGAAGGAATGTTTTTAATCGTCCGTTTCATATATTTAAAAAAAAGTTAATCTAATTCTCCTTTTGGAATATTAAAGCTTCAAATATTTTATATTGTAAAGTTGTCCCCAGTTGGCCCCCCAGGACGGCGAATTTTTCAAATCATTTTTTGTAAACGTTCTGGTCGTTTTTTCAAGATAATCCTAATTACTTTCGGTAAAAAACTAATAAACCGAATAAATTTATTGGGTTTTTGTGCCAAATTCGAAGCTGAAATGGGTTTTCTAAAGTTCCCTGCATACAGATAAATAAAGCGAATTTTCTAGCAAAATTAATTTTTTAATTTTTGGCTGAAAAGACCCCATTATTGTCAAAAAAGAAGAAAATCATCAGAAAATAATGGTTTTTTGCGTTTTCGCAAAAAAACCGGAGGAATTTGTTTACGTTTTTGTCGCGAATTCGACGCTGAAAAAAGTTTTGTAAAAAAAGTACAAATCTATAATTTTATCTTGTAATTTTCGCCTCCATTTTAAGATCTCCCGATCGTCAGTATTTTGAAGTGAAACTCTACAAAATAGATCGTTTTTGAGTAGAAAGTAAAGTAAAATAAGACGAAGAAGAAAGAAAAGCCAAAAAAAAATTCAATCAAAACTAAAAACCACATTTTTTAACAATTGCTACAATCTTCAGACGAATGGAAGTGACGACAATTATTTGGTTTTTGTTACATCTTCGAAGCTGGAAAGGGATTTCATAACTTTTAACGAAGCAAAAATACCTTAAGATTGTCAGCATTTTAAAGTGAAACTTGAAGAAAATTCAGAAATCTTCAAGAAATTTTAAAAGTATTATTAATAAATGGCCCTTAAATAAATCTAAAAACAAGTGAAAAAAGTCATTAACATTTTCGCAGCAACGGAGCTGAGTTATTGCGGCGTTGCGTTAATATTAAACAATTATTAAAAATTCACTGCGCAATTTCGAATTTATGAATTATTCTGGTAGTTAGTGCGAAATTTTTGAAATCTAAAAACCACACATTATTGAATTGGTTTTCAACTGCGAAAAGAGGATTTGGTAGATTTTCCATATGGCATTATAAATAAGTTTTTTAATTGCTCCTAAAAAATATTTTAATTTATTTTCCTGACTGCGTGTAATTGTTATTATATTCTTATCCTTCCTGGGTCTCAGTCAAAGTGACCATGATCAGATTTAAAATTTACACAAACTACCAACACCAATTCACAATTAAAACATATTGTACAAAAACTAAAAACTATAATTTATAAAGCGTTAAAACATTCATCAGTTCTTGAGGGAAAAAAATCCTTCCTTTTGGGACAGGAAAATATTTGAAAAACGTACCTCATAATTTGTAAACATTACGTTCTTTTAGGTCTTTGCCTTCTTGAAATCTTAAATTTGTTTCAATTATTATATTAGGATTCTTCTTTTATGATAATTTGTTTCCGTAACTAATATATCTGCGTTGTTAACATCGAAATTATGTAACACTTGGGGTGCATGTTGTGTTAATGCTGTTTTATTTTCACTAGTATTTCCCAGACTGTATTTATGTTCGTATATTCTCTTTTTTAAATATCGTTTAGTTTGTCCTATATATGTATTATCACATTCTAAACAATTCACTCTATATACAGTATTTGGTAAATCCATTCTGTCAGTTTTTAGTTTCAGTTTTGGAAAACATTCAGTTGATAAGTTGTTCTTTGTTTTTTTCCGTTATTGTAATGTTGTGTGGTTGTAGTATTTTTAATAATTTTTTATTGATTTCTGGAATAAATTTTTTTTGGGTAGTTATTAAGTAATATTTTTCTGATTTTTTTAAAATTTTCTTGTCTGTAATTTGGGTGTGATCATTTTATAGCTCTATCCGTAAGTGCCTTTATTACGCTTTTTTATATTTTTGAGGTGCATATGAATTATAGTTTAGATATCTTCCTTACTAGTTCTTTTGTATACCAATTTGTTTTTATTTCACTTGAATTATCATAATTTACTGTTATGTCTAAAAAATGGATTGATTGTCATATGTTAAAAGTTAAAAAATATAATATAAAGTAACGATTTATTATGTACTTTTTTAATTTTAATTGAATTATAACTAAAGCTATTTTACATCAACCAAAATTTTAAATATTCCATGTAATTCATACCGCAAAAATTAATTTAATTTGTTAATTGTTGGACATAATTACTACCTATATGTGAAATGAGAGACGCTGATCTTGGGAAACTTTTCAGTGCCATCATAGGACATTAAATATCTTTCAGGAATTTTAGGATTGTATGGCTGTATAAATATTATTAAAATAAATTAAGGTAAGTAATATATAATTTGGTCGCACTTTGTTTCGAATCGCCGACCTTTTTCCTTCTATTATAAATACACCAATATGATCTGCACAATAAAAGTGGAAATTAATATTTTCCAGTCCAATCTCAGTTTAATTTAGACTCAAACCCTCTTTCCAAATATCATATTTCAAGTAAAAGTTATATAAAATAGTTATAAATTACTAAAATTAGTATTTGAGAATTAAACGGCATTTAAGTAAATTATAATACTTTATTAAGTATGAGGTCTGTTACCTCAGTTTAACTGTTGAAATATGACAAAGTTAATCGAAATTGTCTGGTCCAGTGTTTGTTTCTAAAAATGGGTCTAGTCATCCCATTAAAAATGTTGACGATTTCCGGGCTTTTATTTGCTGTTTCGAAAAATGTACTGGTTGCAAAATGTATGGTCTATTTAAACAGAATTACACATTTTAGATATTAAATACCTAACAATGCTATTGTGTCTTGCAATAAGAATACTAGCGAAGTGAGTTTTTTTTCAACGACTCGCCTAAAGTGCCTCTTACATTTCAGTGATTTCTGGCTCTAACTTTTGTTTAAAAGTACTTAATTTGTAAAATCTATAAATTCACAATTTTACACTGATCGATTCTTCAAATTAACTGTAAGTGGACCACAATGCTTCTTTGTATAATTAAATCTAGAATGGATAGAAGAACCAGAATTTGGATTATATAGAATTGAATTGAATTCGATCTACATCTCTGAATTTTGGTGATATCCAGTAGCAAATTATTCATTGAAAGATTTGTTCAATGGTTTGAAATGTATTGCAATGTCGGGTAAAATTGTATTTTTGCAACAATTGAATGAGGCAAACGAAAGTTTTTAAAATTTACTTCGTAAGATCGACGCACTTCTAGTTTTTTAATAAATTTACTACCCACTAGGTATTATAGTTTTTCCAAATACTTGGTTTGATATGTTCAATTCAAGAATTAGTTTCAAATATTTTACTAAATCACATCATTTTAGGCCTAGTCAGTAACTGCATAATTTCTTTACGCAATTTAAACATCGTGGTAATGCAAGTCTTAATTTATATTAATAAAAAGTTATGTATATTTATAAGTTGTAGAAAAATAAACATTTTCTCAAAAATCACGCCATTTTTTCAAAAAAGTCAGTTTTTTTATTATTCCTCAGCACTAATTAAGATTAATCATAAAGTCCCTTTTTAGTTAGTTTGTGATAAATTTATCGTTTTGAAATAACAGTTCTTAAATTTGAAAGATTCGCAGATAATTTTACTAATTTAAATAAATTATTAAAATGGAAAAGTTTTATAAAATCATAAACATGTCTACCTAATGCATAAAAATGTTATACCTAGTTATACCCTACTTTCAAATGTTATTTTATTGATCGATAATAATAAATTCCTGCAAAAGAAAGAAGAAAACTATTTTTTATGTGCGAAAGCGCACGAAATAAAATAAAAACAAATTTCTATATGAGAAAAGTACACTTGATTAGCTTTCATTAAACAAAAATGTTCGTGAAACCTACGAGATTTTTCAAATACCTATTTGCTAAAAAATAAAAAGCACCTTTAATTTTAAAAAGGAGGTTTTCATACCATAGAATAAAGCAAAGAATCTTGATGAAATAAATCAAAATATATTTTTATCTAAAATTGCACTTTTTTTTAGACCTTGAGGTTAGTAGTTGTATAAATAAATAAATGTGCTCTAATTTGGGAAATACTTCGTTAAACTAGAGCTTTTCAGACAGGAAATTCAGCATTAAATCGCAAATATCATATCGATCAAACATAGCAAGAACCTAATAACATTTGAATTTATCGTTATTCTAAAGCACACCATTAAATCATAATATTTGTAGTGTTTATCAGTGATTTAATTGCAAATGATTGCCTAGAATATAACTTCTTTTGTTTTCGCACCCTATATTATTAAAATGTTTATTTTCGAAACAAATTGTTGATATATAATATTATCAAACATGAATCTGTTAGTTTGGGGGGTGCATTGTTTTGTTCAAAGTAATATTATATTTACATTATAAATCGCAAACTAATAAATAACTCATGCAAAAGGGCTAATATTGATTCAGTGTTTTATTCAAATTTGATAAATTAAATATGAAATAAATGTAATGACGGCAGGTACATGCTATTTGGCTGGCTAGAGCAGTTATCAATTTGCATCATTCTGGTTTAGTACTTATTTGCATGTTTCGTTAATTTTTACTGTTTATTCTAATAAAAATAAAAACTATAAAATTTATTTTATGCTCAATAAATCTAGGTAGCAGCATGTAAAAGCCATGTAAAAGCTACTTCCTGTATAAGAATTAAAAATAGAATATAACTTTGAAATTTAAATAGTTGTAGAAATTGATTTTTTTATTATACCTACCTGTAAGAATATTGAAATGTAAAAATGAAACAGGATAATTGGCGTAGCCAATGATTTTATTGGTCTCTAAAGTTCTGTTATTTACAACTTTTTACTCATATAACATATTCAATATATTATATTCTAAAAACATAACACAGCAGGTCCAAAATTGACCCCAGGTATATAAAAATATTTCATGATGAATGTACAAAACCATACATAACATTTCCATTAAAAAAATTCGTATAATAATGAAAGATATGCAAATCGTTTCATTCGACATTTAATAGTGATATTGTTGGTTGGTACATAGAAAAATCGGAACATCAAAACGACTAAAAATAGGCTTCAATTATAAAACTTAAAAATTAAAGTACTTAATAAAACGGAGCATAAAACTGATGCAATAATAACAATAAGTTTAATGCTAATTTATTTCAAATAACAATATGAGAAATAAAAAAGCGTTTTTTGATATAAACGTATTACATACTGTTTTTAGCAATACATAAATAACCAACAGCTATTCACACAAATTGAAGAAAAATTGGCACAATACCGCTCCAATTGTAGTCTAAAAAATACTTCGTTTCACTTGTTTTGCGATCCTTGGCGGAAATCCAGAGGGTCGCAAGAGCTATACTCTTCGACCCTGGAATTGATGTCACACATAGTATTCGGCCGAATTCTGACCATCGCAATTTATATTCTGACTCGCCTGGTTGCGGATTTGGAGTTTTAGACGATCAACCTCCTGTATTGCTCTGGCTAATTCCGATCTGATTCTATGGAGCTCATTCTGCAGGCTTCTGTTGGTTTGCTCTAGTTCGTGCCGTTGCTGCAATCGTTTCGATCGGCAATTTTGAGCATATCCTCGGTTTTTCAGAGTTCGCCTTTTCTGCTTGAGTCTGACGATTTCTTCTCTAGGACAACCGTGAAGCCTTTTATTTAGCTCTCGCACAGAAAGCGTCATAAGCATTTTGTCGCTCAGACGACCCAGCTCATCTGAGCACGTTGAATAACCACTGGTATTGAACTCATCACTCGATCCGAAATATCCACTGTCGTTTTTACGAAGTCCCAGTCGAGGTGAAAGTGCACTCGCCAGCGAAGACACTGATTGAGGTCTTTGATGTAGCAGATGATTGTGGTTTTGGTCCTCCGGAATTATACCTGACGGAATGTAACCTCGTCGTTCCCATTCCGGATCTCCACCCATGCAATGAAGCGGCCTGAGGTCCAAAGGTTGAGGCTCAGAACGCATCACTGGTGGAAACCACATCATGTGCTGTTGCTCCTCCAAGCCAGATGATCTATACGGTGCAGGCGATTGGCTTGGAGAGGTATGCGGAGGTGTATCTGGATTTGTCATGTTGATCATAACGGGTTGTTGGTAGATCGGCTCTGACGGTGTTACATTTCTTCTATCGTCCCAGCCCTGAGCCCTTCCGCCCATTCTGCTGCAAGAATCTTCCTCGTGAGGTAACCAGGCCACAGATTCAATGTACTGACGCTTTTCTTCCCTTTTCACTGTGATATCCTCTAGATGGTCTAACACAAAATCCTGAACATACTCTTCGGCTAATAAATCTTGCTGATTGTCATCCATGATGCCCACATTCAAAACAAAAAAAAACACTGGCTAAAAAAGTTCGCCGTGAGCAAACACTTCGCGTTATTTTCGAAACACTTTCTTAAGGTTTTCGCAATGCATTTACGACGGCGGCAGAATCATTTTTGCTGCCACCGACAGCGGTGTTGGTGGCGCGTCCCGGATAGTCCTGGATTCGAGTTGGAGAGGCGGGCATTTGGATGGAAGGACCGCCTTTATCAGTCGATATTGTATAGGTAAGTGCAAGAGAGAATGACCAGAATCCGAACGGAACTGCTATCCAAGAGAGAGACGCAAAAGGAAATTTGTTTATACCTTCGCGGCCAGTGGAGAGCGGAAAATGTTGGGGTGTTTTTGAATTTTATTGTGTGTTAGAAATGTTCCGGCATTCTCATAAGATTTCAGCATATGGGCCACTAAAGTTGAACGGGTTACGATTTTTATTGTCAAATGCATGAGTTTGCGTTATTGCCAGCTATGACATGTTTACAGGATATTCTAAAAGCTCACTGGACTCTGGGGGTTGAGGGTTTTTACTGCCAAACCCATTCAATAATAAGATTTTTTACAATTTTAATTTAAATAGGTATAAACTATTCGTTGAGAATTTTCAGAAGATTATCGCGTCGGATTTAGCAGAACTTGTGCTTATCAGGTTTAATTGATACCCACTTTGAAGATAGTAAATTTAATTGATTCAATACTTAAAATGTTATCATTACTTTAGTTATTCGGAATTATTAGTGTAGCGATTTGTGTGCTATAATGTAAAAGATTGCTAAGATGCCACTGGGGTTTACGTTCTAATAGATTTATAACTATTTACTGATATTAAATTTGCAATACATTACAATGAGCGGCGGCAAATGTATTGCATATAATTATTTAAAAATCCGTTGTTTATTTTTGGGAAAATTGCTCGGACTCGTCGATTTTTGTTTTTAAATGCTCATTTTCTGAACCAAGTTTTTATACAGGATGTCGCAAAAAAAAATTATGATATCAAGGCCAACTTTTTCAAATAGAAGTTTTATTGAATTCTCTACAAAAACCTAATCATTTGGCGTCTGAATGTCGTAAGCAAAAATGACACGCAATTAATTAATTAAAATTTTGTTACACCAAAACTAATTAAAACTAAGACTAAAAGAGTTAAATAAGTGCTCAAACAGCCACCTTCTTGACCATAACCAGCCAAACCGATGTATAAAGTCATCATTAGTTTGTTTATTGTTATCTATATTATTATTCAACATTATTGAGTGCCTTTCTGTCAATATTCCTAATTCCCTGCCTAATTTTGGTTTCTAAGTCTCCAATGTTTAGCGGCCGATTTACCTAAACCTTGAATTTTAAATAAGTCTGAGTTTTAATTTTTATCAGTTTATAAGTTTGGGTGGTAATTTTGCTTATGACTTTCAGACGCCAATTTCCCAAAAACCGGAAGTATAGGGTGTGCTACATAAAACATAATATTAATTTTGTAGAAAACTGAATACATTTGCAAAAAACGGGATTTCTATTTGAAAAGTTGGGCTTGATATCATAACATTTTTGGGCCACCGTATATAAATAAAAATTACAATTTTTAGGACTGGCAATCGGAATCTGATGATAGAAAACCTGCAGAATCGGGTTTTCAAAAATATTTACAAAGCGAATTTAATACTTTTTTCAGTTGGTCAATTTTGCTTTGCGGTAATTTCAGCAAGCAGAAATTCTAGAATAGGTACACACGAGTATATTTTACTTTTTCTCTTATTTGAAATGCTGTATGCTGTATGAACACTTTTTAAAACCATTATCTTTGCTTAAGTTTATATTTCTTTTCTTCTAAGCTAATTCTTCTGAACAATCGCTGTTTTGGAGTGGTGTTAGTGTGTTATTGGCAACTTATTCACTTCAGTTTTGATAAAAATCACAATATGTAATTCAAATATTAAGTAAATTCTAATTATTTTTAATGACATAATAAACAATTAAAATGTGCCGACAAATTTATTATTATTAACTATTTAAGTTACAAAAAATAAGCCCTGATGATCTTGTACAGCAAATTCTATAGCAACAATTTAGATTATTATAGAAAATTTTATTCTCAAGTACATAATAAAATACAACTTGATAAATAAAACACTGCACATGACCGGGGAGCATTCTTGTAACTAATATTTTGCAAAACTATTTGAGCCCCTCAGTTTTTAAGATTTATATTAAAAAAAGTTAAGCAGCTGAAAACAGAATATTTTTGTTTCTTGAATTGTTTTATCATCTTGCTCTTTTTTTTTAGAAAAAGTATGCAATACTTTTTTTGTGGCAAAATTATAACCCCACAAAAATTAAAATAAAGTACGAGTTACAATGAAAATCAGCGTCAAACAGCAGATTCTATAGCAACAATTTTAAATTAGTTTTGAGCCCTACAATCTAAAGTAAATTTTGTTCTCTATTAACTTTTCTACACGACAAATAAGACAATGGGGAGTTCCGGGAGCATTCTTTCTTCGCCAGTTTCAACAACACAAGTTTTTTTATTGAAATTATTTTGCATAATGTTTCTTTTTATAAGGAACATTAGCAAATTTCTTATGACAAAATGTTAAAATAAATTAGTTTAAAAAAAAATAAGCGCGGAACACTTTGCTTAGCAGATTCTAAAGCAAAATTTTAGATTATTTTCAAACCTTACAGTATATTTTGTTTTATATTAGTTTTTCTACCAGATAAATGAGGCCCTGGACAGTTTCGTAGAGAATTCTCGCAATTCAACTATTGACAAAAATATTTAAGCCTTGACTTTTTAAATTGTGTATTTTTTTATTAGGCCACTAAAAACGGAAATTTTTTGTTTGTTGAAATTATTTTGCATAATGTTTCTATTTCTAAGAAAATTAGACAATGCTTTTCTTATGACCCAATTATTAAACCATAAAAATTAAATAAAAGTCACAATAAAAAATAAGCGCCGAACACCTTGAACAGCAGGATTCTAAAGCAACAATTATAACAAAGCTGAAAGAAAGTTTTGTTTTATATTAACTTTTTTACTCTATAAATAAAGCACTGGACAGTTCCAGGGAGCATTCTTGCAAATAATATTGACAACAATATTTGTGCTAGTTTTGTATTTGTTTAAAATTAAGCAGCTAATACTTTCTTATTGCAAAATTATAAGCCTATAAAATTGATATAAAGTGACAGTTGCAAAATTAATAAACGCGGATTTCAGATTATTTTGAAACTTTATAATCAGAGCATTTTTTCTGATTTATTATATTTATTTGCCTTTCTACTTCATAAGTAAAAGACCAGCCAGTTTCGGGAATTCTTAATATTGACAAAAATATTTGAGCCCATAAGATTTTAAGTTTTAGATTAATTTTTGTTTCTTGTTATTATTAGTGTATTTTAGTTCCTTTCATAAGAAAACAATGAAATTATTTTTTCAAAATCGTCAAATGATTGAAGTTGAAGTTAATAGCATGTTTACAAAAATTGCTGGAACTAAGTTCTACATTAAGTTATCATTCTGAAATGTGCACATTACTATTAAAAAATGACTGAATAACAAAATGTGAAAGTAAATTAAAGAACAACAAAAAATCTGAAAACCTAAAGTTTTTCAAAAAATCACATCCTATATAGCGGTACCCATCCAAACGTAAAAATTTAGTGAATTAGACCTTCATGTACGGTTGAAAGTTTGAACTTACCAACTTAAGTCAAAAAAAGTAAAAATATAAATCAAATCAAATTTTATTTGCACTTTCATTAGGTTTCTTTCGATAGTTTGTTTCTAGTTTTCTTTAAACTTGTGGTTTTCAACCCATTCCCCATTAATTTTTCAACAGATTTTCGGAGCTGTATCTAAAATCATTATTAACAAGTACATACTTACATTTAATTTACATATTTTACATTACATTGAATTTAGAATTAATGCTTTTTTCGAACCAACTAATATAAATTTATTTCGTATTAATTTAAGCTACATTTCCAATCAAATTCGAATTCGAATTGTAATTCAATAGCGAATACCAAATGTAATTGAATACTGAAAACCAAATAAATTGTAAAAGTTGTACGAGAAAAGTTGCATGCGTAGTGATTCTGTTCATCTTGAGGGAAATTCGAAAATCAGGGAAAGTTTAGTCGAAATGTTCTACAGAGTGATGCACTGATTTTCACAAGATTCAAGAATAATTTTTGCATATACATATTACCAATTTGATTCTAAAAATTAAACTGAATCATATATAATTCACGTAAAACTCAATTAGAATAAGTGAAAACTCTCAGTCCTTTATCTCGTCTTCCGCACTCTTTTGTTGTCTCTCTGCCATTTCTTCCGTTATTTTAAAAGGCACGCTTCATCTTCTTCGAAATCCGTTACTTTAGCTAAGTTGAATGCATTGAATCGACTTATAAAAGTTATAGGTCATCAGCAACAATTCTACCTCAACTAGCTGGCTGCATCTACATTTAACTTTTTTTTGAATTTTGGAATTACCTGGAAATATTTACTATGCCGGGTGGATGATAGTAAAAATGAGTCGATATGTGTGTTCATTCATCGGTTATTTGGGAAAGTGGAAGCATCAGCAACGTCGAGGACATTGCATAGACAGCAAAAGCAGAACTTTGCTGACGCATAAGAATGTGAAGCTTCGCCGCAGAGAATGCGATGATCAATCGATAGTAAAAGTGCTGCCGCTCTCTCCCCTTTTGCTCGATTGTTTTTAAATCGGGAAATCGATGCGGATTTAGGATTTGGCACATATTTCCATCATTTGCTTCTTCTATAGACAACCCTCGGATAAATTATAATAATACTCTATCACGAAAGTTGAAATTTGTATTTTGGGAGGTTTATCACTTTAGATCTGATCAGTTCCACTAAACAACCTGACTTTATCTAACTGCAAAAGTCGAGTTTCCAACTAGTAGAGTATTATAATAGTGGTCAATGACGAAATAAGCACTGTTTAAAATGTTGATAATAAGGTACATAATTTGTGCTTAAATTATCTAAGGATCACTTCTTTAAGCCGCTTCTAAAGTTCAATTTAGTTTTATTGCATACACTCATACTGAATATGCAGATTTCTTAGATAATAGGTACATTTCCTCAGCTTTTCTTTTACCTTCTTCCATTAAGGAATAGGACGCTTTTGTTATTCCAGCTTTTTCTAGGTGCATTCACACTTTACTTAATTAAAAGAATTAATTTTCCTGTTTTAAGTCAACAACCTCTGTAAATTAATGCTAGGAGTAGCAGCTCAGTAGATATCTTCACATGAAAGTAATTTAAAGTTTTCACAAAATTTAAAAATCAAGAATTAGTAATATTTGATGTGCAGATCCATAAATGAGAAGATTTTGGTTTTTTTATTCTGTTTCAATGTTTATGGGGATTTTACCTATTTTGAAAAAATTTGATGTGTGCTCTAGATATGAAAGAAAATTTCTATTCGAAAAATTCCTTTTCTTGCTTTATTAGGCTGTATTAGGGTAAAATCATTTTTAGCTGCTTTTCAAATATTAGCTTCATTTCACGTTCCAGCGAAAAATTGTTGTTAAGGTAATACCGCTAGTAGGTATACATAAATCTATGGAAATATCGAACTTTTTTCGATAAAGTCATCAAAATCACATAGATTCGGTTCTGGCGATTAAGAAGACGAACGTGATTCCATCTTTTCTGGTCAACTCTTTGAACACTTCATTTGGTTATTGTTATGTTTAACTGTTAATTACTAACTTTTTCTAAAATTTTCTTTACACAAATAAACTTTTAGACCTTGCACAAACGAACGCTTTTTTATTAGTATAATATTTTTTCTTGTTCAGCTTTTGTTCTAGATTGATGGCTTTGAGTTGCCTAATAATTATTTTATTTACCATTATTTCGGTCTAGTGAAGAATTTCGAATTAATTTCGATGTGTTTTCCAACATTCTCATGTTTTGTTTTGCTGTAATTTATTATTTGCAAGCTAGGTACAATGCATTTTTACTTCACCGATCTTCTCTTATGCTCATACTAGGTACATTTATTCAAATTAGGCCTCAATGAAAGTATCCGGAAACCTATTTATTTGCGCATCGACATCAAAGTCTAAACACTAAAGTCTAAATAGGTAGTTCAACTTTGTATTTTTTCTCATAGGGCACAACTGAAACCTCAAGTATATGTTATAAAATATCGGTCTATATCGGATTATAGATATCGGTTTTCAAAGCAGATTACGGCGAGAACCAAAACGAATTTTGCTTGCTTTATCGGCTCGTAGTTTCATAAATTTCGAACTGAATGAATGGACGATGCAATAAAAACGTTGATTTGTTATGACTGTATTTAAACAAAAAAGTCAATTGACTATGTCACGTGCATTTGAATTGAAATACGACAAATACATTACATCTAGTGAGCGAAAACTATGTAGGACTCTTATTTGTATTGATTTTTAATTTTGATCCATTTATAATATATTTCCATTGTTGTGGTCATTTTAATCTTGAATTCCATCGATACTGGATCATCAGGTACAGACAGAATTCTTACATTCATGTATATTCTTTATTTTATATGACTCTATGGAAAGTATTGATAACATGAATTTTATCATCACTTCTCTTAATTAAGAAACATGTAAGGACAATACGACATATGTTGAAATTACAATCTTAATTTCATATTTTTCTTTTGAGTGTAACAAAGTTCTATAGTTTATGGTATTGCATATTTCCCAATATTTAATCATGCCACACGTGTAAGGTCTCTTGATAGAAACAAACTGTTTTAAACAGCTTCCCATGTGTTATGTCAAATAGGTCAAAAAATAACTATGGGAGATTTCGAACTTATTGATATCAACGTGCATAAAAATCCATTTGTTATGTAAATTTTCTACGGTTTTGATTAAAATTAACAGAAAGTAGTTAATGATTGCATTTTTATCAGTCGTTTCTGTTTAATGGAGATGGTACTAAAGTATACACAAATAACAGTATATCACCAATATGATAAGTTGATATTAATTACCAGATAGAAACGTATGATCTAATAATTGCATGAAACTTCAATAAATGACTCTTTGATTACACTTTTGGTTGAATTATTAAATCGGCTTCTTAAAAGATACTTTATTGAAAAGTTAACGAAAACTAACTTTAATTCAGAAGAGCTTTTTCAAGGCAAATTTCATAATGTAGGCGGTCAACTGCAACAATTAATTTTTTAAACATCCTCTATTTTCTTATAGGTTTAACCATATTCCATATATATCATGAACTCTTCAGAGTCGTTAAGCATTAGAAAACTTTTATTGAAAATCTCATAGTTTTGTAACAGTTTCGAAATGATCAAACCGGTCATTTACTTGCGGTTATAGCATTTATATTAAACGGGATTTTTAATTTAAAGTGGGAATAATTTGATTGAGTTTTTTGTAGAAGTCAGGCTCCGACACAAAAATACATATTTTTAAGAAAAATTGTATTATTTGAAATGGGTGAATTTCGTAAACTTCTTTTGCTTTTAAGTGTAAAATGCTTTCATATCTTTGGTGGCAACATTTAGTGCCATTGCCTAGGTAAAGTTTTTATTTTAAGACCAAACAATTAATTTTTATTGTTAATTATACCAGATTAAACCCAATAAATGACAGTTATTTTCCATTTTATTTTACTTCAAAACTTCATTTGAATATCAGCTGGTAAATAAATTACAAAGTGGGTATTAACGTAGAATTTTCTTGCGTCTTTTATAAATATCCATTACTAAATTAAGAATATCTGCGATATCGCTTAATATAATAAACCCCAGCGATTGATTATTATTTAACATTGGTTTTTTTGCTATTCTCACATGTGTTATCAGTCAAATTTATTATTAGCCGATAAGTTGTCAATCAGTCTAGAAAACAGAATTTGAAGCATGTGGCAAAATTGCTAAGTAACAAATTTTTGCTAAAATTAAACAAAACATTCCTAAATTTATTACGCTAAGTTTAATTAAGGGTAGATTCACATTCTTTCAAGTGGATTTAAGAGCCATAAAACAATATATCCGGCATTGAAAAATGCAATTAGTGAATATAAATTTAAAAAATGTATAGAAAATATGTACAATGTTCAAATCTTGGTCACATAATTCCTCATGTTCCTCAATTTAAGTGTGCTCCATTTATGCTTAATTTTTTTGTAAGATTTTGTAAGAGGTAGTTTTTCAAAATTTACTACAAAAATGACTTGTAGACTTGTAGACACTTCAATAAGTTTATCTAGGTATATCATTTTTGTCACGCTTCATTTGTTTTAAGCAATAGATGAAGAACCTTTTAGAATACTTTTCTATCCTTTCCAGTCTTTATGGCACGAATTTATCTCAATTTCCTGCTCATCAATCTGTATCGTAGTAAATCACAAGAATCGTCTCTCTATCAAGTTACAGGTACTGCTTTTTTATTTCTTGTGTAAAATATTTTAGCAAACATTAACTAATTCGAAATATGACGAAAGCTGATGCTAATGTTTCTTCAATCAATGCTCAAAATGTTTCCTATTGGCTAACTGATAATATCTCAAACAGAAGTAAAATTCGTTTTTCCAGTTCTAATTACTTCGGCGGCAATTTCCTTTCACTCCTCTCGCATTCGATTTTACAACTCCTCAATATTGTCTGATTAAGTCTTAGAAATACTGTTTTTAAAGAGCTTTCATCAGAAATAGTCCATAGGTGTTAAATCTGGAGAGCTGGGAGGATATTCAATCCGCACATACTCAAGAACAGGTCTTGCAAATCGAGGAGGCCTGATGTTTCTATTCTATGTTTTGTGGAAACCAGATGTTTCTATTCTATGCTTTGTGGAAACGAGAGTTCTATTCGGAACATCGGCTTCATACAGATCAGAAACAGAGTCGCTAAAATCGGAACCAGTTCTTCCTGGAATAATTTTAAATTCTTCCTCATCGTGTCTGTGTTTTTATCTGCCCAATAATGCAAATTTTGCATTCATCGTTTTTCATGGTTTCTTACATGAGAATGGGGTAAGCTTTAAGACTGTAAATGAATATTTTGCGGTCAAAACAAGCGCAATTTAAAATATGTACCTACTAATCGATGCCTTTAAGTCTATTTCCAAAAATATATGCATTTGATTTACTGAATTTGTTGCGAATAGGAGACTAGCACTGGATTTATTTCTTGTTGTTCTTTGCATATCTGATAATTTGCATTTGCTAATTTAGTTTTTAGAACAACTACTATACGTTTCTGTCTAACTTATATTTCGTCCTTAACTTTATATTCCGATCTTAACTTTTATCTATTTGTCGTTCTTGGAGTGTTTCTAGAAACGAAATAGAAAGAGAAAATAACGAATGTGTCGCGATCTCACATAAAAGAAAGTTGTTGTGTACCTACATGAAGATTTTGTGAATAATTATTGCGTCTAATTTGTTCTTTCAATTGTCCGGAACCGATTTACTTTATAAACCGTCGAATTACGAATGAATGTGATCAAAGAACTTCATAGATGGTTCAGAATGTTTGACGTACATTTCACCAAAATCTCTTCTTCCGCATGAAGGATGGTGGTGATCATTGCCAACATTTAATCGATTTATTTAAAAAAATTGTTTTTTTATTGAAAAGCTAACGTGATCGCTATGTTTATTTTTGCATTTGAACTGACTGCAGTTAATTTTGCAAAATAAGGGGGTTTTCTTCTTTAATGTGTATTCAAAATTGACAATTTTTTCATTGAGCTTTGACGGTTACCTAGTAAATTATTCGTATTTTCGGGATGAAGCCATCTTGAGAGTTGGAAAACTCTATCATCAAAAGCACATGCAGGTTTACATTTTACATTTAAGAGTTTAGGGCTGAACTCTCCTTGCTTAAAGGCTTGCAGATAGGAGCAGTTTAATTTGCCAAAAATGTGTCCTAGAAAATACAATTTACGTCTTATAGGCCTATGTAGGTGTTTTTTCATAAAGTCTCTAAGGTGCTCAAAAGTTGGGTCTGTATGACATTATTGGGTAGCAAAAGTCGCCTAAATGGACCATATAGCGTGAAGCAAGTGACTTTATATGTATGTATGAGCGTCGTATAGGTTGGTAGGTTTCTTAAAAATTCTATGAATGAAAATGAGTGAACGATTGAGTTTAGAACGACTAAATTAAATACTGTATCCAGATTATGTTTGGGTGTATGCGTTAGATCCAAAGCCAACTAAACTAAGAAAGAATAATTTAATAAACCCTGTGTTAAGTAGATGTAATTAATCATAGCACTAGAGCGTCTAATTAGTTGGGAGCGTAGTGGCATAGACAAAACGTCTTGTAACACAATGCCCCTTGAATTGGGAAGAGCTGGTGGATATTGCCAGGAAAAATCATTAGTTTCGGACTCGTCAACGACGGCCGCTAATGAGTGACGTCACTCGCGGGCGGGCGTCGTCAGCGTCGCGGCGGCGGCCAATTGCGCCGCGTCAGCGACTTTCATTGGAGGAAAAAGGGCCGCCTGCCGACGCTGCAAACGCACGAGCACCCGGTTATGGTTTACCTGGAGAGGTGTCAGTTCGGGACTGTGGGAAAATCGGGGGGAAAACTTTGACCTTTACACCACTGACACGAGCGAAAGAGCTCTTTTCGCTGGAAAATGAACTTTATATCGTCTTTTCGCGATGAGGTCGAAATCTCATCAGTTTTGTCAATTGAGTTTCACTGTTAACTCACAACTGTGACTAAATCACAACGGGGCAGTCTTAAGTCTGCATCTGATTTAATAGTTATTTATGAGTATATGTATAAGCGTTAAAGTGCAATTTTAAGGCCCGCATCTGAAAGTTTCGCTTTGCTCGTCCTGCAACTCGCTCAGTACCTTAGAAGCTCAAATAACATACTGTATACAGGGTGAGAATTTCCAAAACACGAAATTCCTTGCATCGTTTTTGCAATAAGTAGGGGAAACTAAATTTGTGTCTCAACTAAACTACTCCCCTAAACTTCTAGCCGCTATCCACCCCAACTCTAAAATGTTGATTTGTGTTAACTCTTTTGAAGTTCAAAAATACTTTACGATTGCAAATCTATCGCAGTTAGGTCTGCCAATCTAGGAGGCCATTCAATAGGACCTCTTCTTCCTGTTTCCCGACTGGGGGTCCAAAAATTTACGCACAATGGCAGCAAAGTGTGGAGGAGCATCATCTTGCCGGAAAATCAGTTTTTCCTCAAGGGAGTCTGGCTCTAATGGAATTGTAAATAATTCCAAATCAAATTTATTCCTGGTTTTTTTATTGTCTCTATTTATTAATCAAAATACGTTTCGGTGTATTTTTTTCACAGAAAATGCATGCCAAGGTTTAAAGCAGCAACAACGCTACACATAAAAACTGATGATGGTGGAAAAATACACCGAAACGTATTTTGATTAATAAATAGAGACAATAAATGACTGAAACCCAGGAATATATTTGGTTTGGAATTGAAACACAGTCAGGAAAGTATATATTTTTTTTCATTTATTTTTTGGGGGTGCGGCCTGCGAACCTTCATCATTATGTTGCCCAATCTGGACATTTGTGTGGGTTCACATGACTTTTTAAATAGAACGGAGCTTCATGAAAAAAATAATGTTTTTTTACTAAATTATTATCTAGATTGCATATGTTTGCAAGCTTTCGCTAAACTGATTTGCCCTATCGAAATGATCTTCACATAACTGGCACGGGAAAAGACCGACACTCTCGCAAGACTCTTGCGTTTTTAATTTGTTTATTCATTGTGGTGTTAGAAGATGAATTTTCAGTGCGTTTGCCAACTCAGTCAGATTCGGACTCATTTAAATGTTGCGGAAATCCACTCAAATCTTACTAATCCAATCACCTTTCATGGACAAAAACTCCCAAACTCCCACGGATAAGCTCACATTTTATTCGCTTCCTACAACATATGATAAACTAATGATTACAAACACTGCCAATAAAAAAGCGTTTGTGTCCTCAAACAAACGGCCGTTTATTCCAGCCATCATTCAATGTTGCAGTTCGCATGTTTTCCTAATCAGAAGACGGGATAAAAGGTGATAAACCATCCTGAGAAAAAATGTTAGACCGGTGTAAGGGGGACAACAAGTAAACCAAAAATGTTTGGTCAGCAGTGTCGTTTGACTCCAATATGGCCGCACTGGTAATCCAAAACGCAAAAAGGAAATAGCTCAGCACATTGTTACAATCTACCATTTGTTACATTATTACTTCGTTTATCAAAGGCACGTTTTTTAATCGTTCATAATATAAAGTGTACCGATGGTAATCCTGAGACGAGCTTTGATTTCTGCGACACAAAGTGCGACTTTACGGTGTCATTACCTGGAATTTATGGATCAAATAGAGCATTGACCGTTTATGGTTTCTATTCGAATAATTATTGCAACAGAAGACTTTAAAAAAATGTGAAAATGTTCATTGAGCTGGCTTGAAGAGTAAGAAAATGTCTTATAAAATATTTGATCAAAATCAAAAGGAAAAGAAAAGATAAGTGAACGATCCTTGCTTGATTAAATAATCAAGAATACATACAGGATGGCATAGATAAATTTATTTTCGCCAAAAGTCCTTAATGTGCATTATTACTTATTTATTATACAATTTACAAGATCTCATGGTGACTAAACCAATGACTAAACATGCTTTTTTGGGTCTTGAACATTAACAGATTTGAGATTGACTTTTTGAGGTGGTTTTGAGATGTAATGCATATTTTTATATTTAGATCACTTGAATTTCTCGAACTTGTGCCTSAATTTYTGGTTATCTGAATAAATCTGAAACACKTTAAACCTTCTGGCTAAAAACTTTCAATAAATCTCTYGCCGTTTTCACTTAAGTACATAGTGATGCGTTAGAAACAAGTAAACCCAGATAAAGAATTGTTTTCCCACAATAAGGTGATTGATTTACCTTCAATTWAGCAAATAAACRTTTCAGACAAAACATTTTGTCTGAAAATTTTTGGACGTTTTATTGTGAAATAATTRTCAYATTTTYGGGACACATTTTAATAATTCTCTACAAGATTATCGTATCAGATGTGGAATTCTTCACCATCATAAATTGTGTTTTAGTTACTGACTTTTTTGTTTGTCGCCAAATTTATATAAGTAACCTATTCTAGAATAGAGCATGAAATTGTATGAAGCGTATGATACTGATTATAACTGTGTGTTTATTTAATTTATTTAAAATCTCATTATGAATCTCAAAACAGAATAGGATCATCCTGCTCAGGTGTCCAATGTTTCATTGCCCTGAATATTTTAACTTTAACTTTTATTTTAAAATTGGACTAGACTAGGTATTTCTTTTTATTCGTCTCTTGTATTTTTTGCTTTCTTTTCTTTTCCTACTATTGTGTTTATAAGATCTATGTGGCGATAAAAATAATGTATTGTAAATGTAAATATAAAATAACTCTGTGATGGTTTATAATTTATAAATGAGAATTAACATTATTATTATTTACTTTTGTCCAAATGAAATAATGACAATTTTATATTTTTCTTTGCTTATGTTCTGTGGAGTTAGTAATAGAGTATTTACGGCAATTAAGGATGCGGATTCAAACTGTTTTTCACAACGTTTCAAAACATGTCCACTCAAATTTTTATTATTATTGATCAGTTTATTGTTATTGATTGTTTGCAGTTAGTTTCCAATGAAAAGTTTAATTGTGTGAATGAATTCTAAATTTGTAAATTAATTGAAGTTTGTAAAGTTTTACATCAATATTTTCACTTTTTCTTGGCATAAATTCTGAACGATTGCAATTTTGAGCGGTGTTTTGAGTAGTGTTTACATAAGTAAAGTACAGAGGACTTTATAAAATAGAAAAAATTTGATCTCAAATTTTCAAATTGAAAAATCTTTTTTGAAACTTCATTTTTATAATCGATTTAAAGGTAAAATTATTTTGCTTCTGATATTGGAAAATACAAAATAACTAATTAAACTTTCTTAACTTATCGCATTGTTTATTAGCAGACAATAAATATGATTAATTGGGAATTCTGCTGAAATAAAGCAACAATTCAACTAAACAATGTTCACAGAGCTTTGCAACACCTTGACACACACAAATACTGTGTATAAATATAAAATATTGAAGATGATAAAATATTCTATAAAAACTTGGAGAAATGCACTAAAGAGACGTACCTAATTAAAATAACTAATTAATAATTTTTCCAGTTGTATCCATCAAAATTCGTTAATGTCCAAAGCAATTTACAACCGTTTTTAAGTCAAAAGGCATTTTATTTCGTCGGATCGTCGTTTTCAACTAAACTGGAAATCAAAATTGAACAACTTTAGGCCCCTGTGAAAACTTCTAATTAAACGCATTTTATTTTTTGTAACGTCTAAAATTAGCACCAATGTAACCTATTTCTGATTCTAGAACTACCAAACAAATATTTGATTTTCGTATTGCTTAAAACAGTTACATATTTATATACGAAAACGAATATATTTATTCGCAATTACCAAAACAAACCGTCTAATTTATATGCGCAAATAGCCAAGTGTGTCCAGACGAAAGCCCTCACCTACTAAAAGCCGGTATCCGATTGGCGAAAATGTTATTGTTAGGACGGCACAATTAGCCAAATTTCGTAAATAAATTGGACAAAATAAAACAAATGATTTGTCAATAGGAAAGGTGAATTACCTCGGATGTTATAAGGAATATCGCCAATAAGAACGGTGACCGCGGTGTCGGATGACAAAAGGTGCTTAGCTTTGTTACGCCTTAGATGTTTCTAGTTCTGAAGTCCTAAAGGTCGTTGACTGGTCATTCTTCAATTGGTAATTCAATTGCATAAAATATTTTCAACAGAAATTTCATTATATCGCAACATTTTGACAGATACCCTAAAATGTGCCAATAATCGGGCTCAAACAAGACGGAATTGCTCAAGAATTATCACCAGGAATGTTAATAAACATTCATTCTAATAGTCATATCTATGTTTTTAGTCACCATATCTGTGGAATGTTTCCTGGTAACCAAATACTTATGGGGTTTCGAGCAATTTCATTTAGTTGTTTTCAGTTTCCATGTTCATTTCGAAGTTGAATTGACAAAGCTCGGTTCATGTTTAATTCATTACGATTATTTCCATTCATTATCGTATCTATCGATAAACAGTTCAGGAACATATTCATTCATCTTATCCGGATTTCATTAATAAAATGCCTTTACGTTTTACGATAATTCGTTTTGTTAATCTTACCATGTTATTAATTGTTTAATTGCTTCTGCTCCAGAATCTATTCACTCCATAAACGCATTACTTATGAGTTAATTTGCTACCTGTGAATTGATTTAGCCATATCAGATTTTTTCATATACGTAATTAAAAATTTATAATGTAATTAGAAATTATATAATTGGAACTTTATCAAAGAAGTTATGTTCGTACAAGTGTGAATGTATATTTGTTAATTTATTGCAAGTTTGCAGTTTAATTAAGAAATTGAATTTGATATGCGAAACAATCTTTTGAGGGTCAAGTTAATATGGAGATTTTATGTAATAATTTTCCATATTTTTTTGTAAAATATAGTTTTGTCAAAATTATAAAGTACTTAAGTGCACTGAAATATTTGTGCATATATTTCGTTTAATTTAAATACAAGTTTTATTTAATTTAATATTTTTAATCAGTTGAATTGCTGGTGAATCAATTTTGCCAGCTCTCTCATCGTATTAGTTACTGTCACTTCTTCTTAGCTAGTGTTTGGAACTGCTTACTTATGAATTAGCGAATTATTAAAAAGCTGCCTAATAGTAGTAGAATAGTTCAATTCGTTATTAAAGCAAAAAAAGGTGAAATGTGCCAAAAGTTGGAAACAACATACAAATACAAACAACATTTTTCCAATGAAAAAGTAAAAATTTACGTTTTCAGGAAACTAAAAAGACAAATTGATCCAAGGCAGTATATTAAAAGTAAGTGAAGATTCATAACTGAGAGGTAAAGTGATGGAACGACTGTGATTACGGCCATAACTACATTTGTATATTCAACAGAATATTGGGTATCTGTACTAGATTAAATGTCTATACTGAAAAAAGGACAAAAGCGAGGTTTGTAAACAAACGAAAATTAATTGAATGAAAAAAAAAACGGAAAATGTAAGAAAACAAACCCAAACAATAATGAAGCAAAGCATCACAGATAAAGTGTGCTAAATGTTAAAATACCAGAACATGGAGAAAATGTGCAGATCAGAAACAATGAATGAATGAAAAGTGAATTCTGCAAAAAAATTTACTATAACAAAACATTTTGTTAGTTTGTATAAAAAGATTTTATAATCAGATTTACATTTTGAAAAATAAACGGAGAAAATCAGCTAAAAAACTCGTATTCACAGGAAAACGAAAAATCGCAGGAAAACAATAGCAAGCAATATATAAAAACATTGTAAGTAATGGGAAATAATAAAGAAATGAACTGTGCATAAAAATAGGAAATGAAAAACAAACTCCAATATTTGAGTATGCATGAGTCACCTATTAGGTTTAAAATTCCTGCAAAATAGTTAAAAATATGAATATAAAGAAGACATCCTTAAAGAAGTAGAGAAATTCGATTTTGTGCCGTAGAAAAGCCGAATGAAAAATCAAAGTAAAAAACGCCACAAGAACAGATGAAATCTCGTATTCACAGGCAAACTGATTGTTAGGAAATTGTTAGGAAATCAACTGTACGCGAAACTATAAATGAAAAGCAAAAGTTAAATATATTAAAATGAGAAAGAAATACGCAAAAAAGAGGAAATATGTTTCCGAAATGATAGTAAAATGATTAGTCTTCTGAAACAAATCCCATTTGTACGTGAAAAACGCAAGCAGAAATATTGAAAATTAAATAATGCGAAACAAATTAGATAGAAAGATATTTAGGAAAATTATATCTTGGTACTTGTTAGATTAGTACTTTAATTCTTCAACTGCTGAGAGAAAAATTTCCTTAAGAAAGAAATGATGACAAAAACGACATTTTCATTGTTTAATTTGCTAGTAAAGCTTGTCAATCGTATAGTTAGCTAAATTCTATTGAAGTTGTAGAATTAAAAGGAATGTAAATAAAATTAGTATTTAGTATCATTTAGTAAAAACATATAGGGTGTTCCAAACGTATTTAATTTTAAGACGCAGTACACGATGTAAGCGTAACACATAAAACTAGAATGTCTAGTATATTCTAGTTTCGTCAAAAAGTTGCCATAAAATTTGCCTGATATGAATTTATATCCTCGTCGTAGCCCGTACTACATCAAAACTAGTTAAAATCCTGACTTGATTCTACATAAACTAGCGTTTAATTTAAAGCCAGACACCCATAGACCCTCATAAAATCGCACACGATTTTTATGCACTGTTCCAATAATAGTGCTCCTCTATTTTGGGGGACATTACCGAGTCTGGAACAAGATAAGGAGAAGCTGTTTGTATCTGGCGTGCGTCGTTATGTGCCAGGGCGATTCCAGAGCTATCGCCTCCGGATCCGATATATTTTATGGCCGATGTCCACTAGCAGTCAATAAATAGTCCGGGGGGACATGGAAGAGTAGTCGCTCGGGCCGGAAAGGGCGGAATACTAAATGCCTCTTAGTAGATGAGCTTATTACGAAACTCAAACAGCAGTAAATGTGTCAGAGAATTCTGAGATTTGTAACATGCAGCAATATAACTTTTTTGGACCGTAGTTTTCGATGAATCATTGCAGTGGTTTCGAATCTTTTGAGGAGCGAAGCCTTTAAACGTTGTTGTCTTTAAACGATTATGCACCTACAATTACGTTTCTTCGACATACATTAACACTTATTATTGGTTTATAGCCTGCTATCAAATCCACACTCTTCTCTGTTGTTCCACAAGTCTACCTCTAAACTGCGATCTTCTTCTTCTTGTTGCCGGCTCCACTATAACAACTTTTTTTGGGCAAGCTCGCCTTCATTTTCATGAAAGGTTCAATTTGAAGACATATTTATAGTTGATCCATTTGAATTGTTTAGCCTTTTTGTTGGTAATTGTATATTATATTTTTGTTGGTAATTGTTGGTCCATCTTCGTAGCTTTTAGTAACTTTTTTAAACGGCCACACCTCTGATATTATGCTTTTGGCCAATATATTACATATCAATACTCATTAAGTTTATTTATGTTTTTGTTCCAGTAAATTATTTAATATGTTAAGTACACTCGTTCTTGTATTTTGTTGTAGGGCTGTAGATTGCTGCTTTTGTACCTGATAACTATTTTATTATTCTCAAGTGCCAAGTCATACCGATCGTTTGCAATGCACATATATTCTGTTTACTGATCATAAACTCTAATATCCGTTTTTTGCATTATTCGGTTAACATTCTAGTCATGTAGTTCAGATCTTTAAACACTTGCTGTTCGCTAAATACTTCATCTTGCGCGAGGCAGAACATCTTTAATATATTGAGCCCTGTTTTGTCGTCAAGTTTGAGTCCTTTTTAAAATAGTTAGAGAATATGATTTCACATTTGATATTAATTTCCACATTTTTATCGACTACATGCTCATATTGGTGGTATCTATTGCCTTCCTTAGCTTTCTTAAATCCATGGTGTCGAAAGCCTTAGTAGCTTAGCCGAAAGTATATCGAGAAAAACATGTGTGGAGTTCTTGATCAAATTTTTGATGATTTAGATATTTTGATCTTTTTCTTACTAATCCGCTCAATTGTGCCAATAAGTTATGGATATTTTTCCGTACTTTTCACTCTTCTATTTTCGTTGTTAATATGATGATTATACGTGCGGTTTTCCACTTTTCTCCTCTTCTCATATTTCGTGCTCATTGCGACATCTTTGAAATAATGTGGTTATCTAGTTGGTTGAATGGTTTATTAGTCCCCTACTTTTAAAGTTTTTTTTGTTAATGTACCGGACTTATATTTGATGTTTTCGTGTCTACTGGTTTTTGTATTATTTTGGCTGAAACTTCTGCTGGTCTTCTGTTAGTAGTACTGAAAACTATTTTTCCTAACCTTTAATTATTGGTACATATTGTAATATCTGATCCGATTTTTTCTGAGTACTTCACTGAGTAATCGTTTCCAGCTTTCTGTAGATACTTCTTTCGTCTAAATAGGCTGTTTGTATTACATGTTTTTAACAGTCTTTATTTTTCTCTTTTGTGATTTTTTGACTTGCTGTGGATTGCGCTTTTTTATATTCACGTGGCTGCAGAAGAATTTTTCGTATTTGTTGCTTTAGTTTATAACCATAAATTCGACTTTCCGGTCCCACCAGTAGGCATTTCCTCGCTCGTTGTTCTTTTCCTTCGTCACTGTTCGCTGTACGATTGACAGTCCTTTTGTAGTTTTAAATTGTTCATTTTCTAGTATGTTTCAAACTATTTTGATATTGTTTCGTTTTGCGCCGTTTTTTCGTACAGTTTCCTAGGGTTGTGTCTTATTTCAGGACGCAAAACATAGCTAACTTCGTTCGATTGCATTTGAGTTTAAAATAATACAAATTGTGGTCGAAATGTGCTCTGTTTGCCCCACGAAACACAGTTGATAAACCAAAAATAATAAAAAAAAATTTTTTAAGTAAGACTATTTTTAAGTAAGTTTCCAATTTCGTCTAGTGATTTCCAGGAAATAATACATACACAAGCTCTCGTACTAAAAGGCAATTCGGTCGCAAATGGGTCTTAATCAAAAGAATATCCTAATTAGATGGCCGGGAACTCCCTCGGCAGGCCGTGTATCGCCTCGATAAAAAAGATATCGCAGGGAGATAGACCCTGCCGGCATAGGAACATAAAATAAAACTTCCCAGCTCTTCCAATGTCTAGTACTTTGTCCGTGTATCGGTTCCGATTGCTTTCTTGTATTTGGTCAATTCCATAAAAAAACTATCCTTCCGTACACTATAAATAAGCGTTTCCTATAAGACGATTTTAACGCAATTTTGTGCTTTTATGTCTTTTCATTAAATATAAAAAACAAATGCTGTTGATTTTCAAACGTCTAAGATGCTTTTAATTTTCCTAGTCCAAATTTCAGGGCCTTCAGTAGTTAACAGCCAATAATATTTGATGTAATTTTCAGTTAAATTTTCGTAAATCATTGCGTTTAGTGCACCGTTTTGTCTGATATTGATAACTAATTAACTGGTTTTGTCTGATATTGATAACTAATTAACTGGTTTTGTCTGGAAGTCTCCTTTCCAGATTTTTCTTCTAATATTCTAATTCGCTTGAAATTCTAAAAATTCGATTGAAAACTAAACAAGAGACCATATCAAACAACTAACTGTTTTGCATTTAAAAATCTTCCTTAAATATCTTTTTGCGGATTGTTGGATCGAGCTGATTCTAAAACAATACCTTTCTATCAGAATCCATTTATGATCAAATCATTCGTTTTGAATTGCGAATGATTCGGATCTTAATAATCAGGTGTTGGTTTCCCATATAAAATCTAGTAGTTTCTTATATGTATAACCAACAGCAGCAGCGCATGTTGGTTTTCACAATTATCTGGATATTAATTTAAGGAAACGACTAAACCAGCAAATATTTGTATGTTATATATAAATTTGTTAATAAGCTCACAGGACCGTATTTACAAAAACAATATTGAGGATTTCAAAAACGTTAAACCGAGAATGTAGTACTCACTAGGACTAAAGGTTGTTTTTACAAAGTGCCCCCAGTGTGCTTTAGTTTTGTTAGCGGCGCCAAAAAATAATAAACTTGAAATTCCAACTTTGCGGTTTTTTCCAAATAAATCAAAATCATAAACACCAACCTTTTAATTGTCTAACTTTTTCCTCATTTGTATGGTTCCACTTATGACACAGTGTATGTACACAGTAGTGCCCTGATTAGGCCTGGGTAACTCAGTGAATTTTTAGGAGTTGGCGCTGTGCTGCGCATATGGCTTGGTGCGCTAACCCAACGCACCGGCGTAATAACTCAGTTCCGTTGCTAGGAAAATGTTGATAACTTTTTTTTATTTGTTTTATATTTACTTTAAAGGTCATTTATTAATAATACTTTTTAAATGTCTTCAAATTTTGAAATTTTGCAGCTTTGGCCAAGTTACTTTTTCTTCTAAATGCTCAATTTTCGAGTTTGACTTAAAAATGCTGACAATCTTAAAGTATTTTCCGCGAAAAATCATTAAATAAATTTCGAATCCTTTGTCGCTTTGTGAAAAGTTTTGAAATCCAGCTTCGAATTTGAAAAAAAATCAAATAATTTTCTATCAAAAAACGAACAGAATAAGCGAAAGTTTCTAACAGATTATTTGGAAATCTCGTCACCTCCATTCCTCTGAAGACTATAGAATTTGTTGAAAATTGTGATTTTTTAGATTTATAGCATTGTAGAAATTTTATAAAAACTTTTTCCAGCGCCGAATTTGGGACAAGAATGAAAATACATTCCTCCCGGTTTTCCCCGAAAGTCATTAAGGTTTTCACCAAAACCGATCACAAATCTGAAAGTTTTTAATCGGAAACGCAAAAAAGCATTATTTTCTGATGATTTCCTGAGATCCAATAGATTTTCAGCCAAAAATGACAAAATTAATTTTGCTAGATAATTCGCCTCATTAATCGGGGGGAACTTTAGAAAACCCATTCAGCTTCGAATTTGGCACAAAAGGCAAATAATTTTATTCAGTTTTTTACCGAAAGTAATTAGCATTATCTTGAAAAAACGATCAGAGCAAAAGTATACAAAAAAATATTTGAAAAATTCACGGCCCTCATCGCTCTGAAGAATTTTAAAGCTTCTTCCTAAGTTTTCAGGTGATTCCAGTTTTAAGAAATTTTCTATTAAGCAATTGTTTCTGCGCAAAAATCGCATTATTTTTTAGTTTTATTTAAAATACTGACAATCTTCAGGTATTTTCTGTGAAAAATTAGAAGATACATTTTATTGGAACGCCTTCTTAGCCGCTTTGCAAACATTTTTGGAAAACTTTTTGCAGGTTTGAGTTATGGAACAGAAAAACCGCGATTTTACTGGCAAGCTGAATCTTTTATGCAAAAAAATGATCTTACAAGAAAACTCGTCGACTTTCTGTGGCCTCAGTTCTGTTGCAGAGAAAATCTACATGCCTTTTTTTAGTTGTTTGAACAAAGGAGTAAAACGTTAATCTGAAAAAATCTTGAGACCCTTTTTTTAGATGTGAAAATTCCAGTCTCGGGTCTCGTAAAGTTTTAATAAATTAATTATAACTCACTAACCGATGAGTTGTGACTCGGTAAATCAGAGAGAAGCAACAACTCAATAGCGCAACTCAACACAGTGTTACCTAGGTCTAGGTCCTGATAGATGAAATGTAGTCGACTAGGCGGAAGAACTTCGCCTGTACTTCTAGTAACTAGAAAATACTTTAAATGTTCATTCATACCAGTTTCGATCTAATCATATGTTGCGCGATGTTTTGCCAATAATGAGAAAAATGAAAATTGTTTGCGTGATATTGGTATGAAGCAATTAATTTATTGGTGATTTTTCTTCTTTCAATTTTCAGGAACCATAATTGAAAACGTCGCCAACTTGTAAGTGAACTGTAGCGATTAAGGATGAGAGAATTGAATATTTTTAAGAGAAAAATAATCACATGAATACGAATAAGTATTTAGTTTGCGGGAATTTTAATACAGTGCCGCCTGCAAAAAATAAATATAATAGAGATGTTTCCATTGGAAACAAATTGAGAAATCTTTAAAAAATCGAAATTGAGGCGCGATACGTTGTTCCAAAAATCAGCAAGAGCACAAGAAAATTTTGTTCTAAAAAACTCAAGTTTGGCAATCATTCCGTAGTTATGTATGTGCGAGGGTCGTTTGATAAGTCAGTGAGTTTTTGAATGAAATATTTTTTTGTCGGCCAAAAGACGTTTTATTGCTCAAGATAATCTCCTTTTAGCTCGATTCACTTAGTCCAGCGTCTTTCCAATTTTTTTATCCCTTCCAAATAATACAATTTCTCAAGTTCCTCAAAATATGCGTTTGTTTCAAAGAGGCCCTTTTCATTGGACCCAAATCTTTTACCGCCCAGCCATTTCTTCAGGGTTGGAAATAAGAAATAGTTGCAAGGGGCTAAATCTGGAGAATATGCTGGGTGGAGTAGCAGTTCGTTGCCTAGTTAATGGGGTTTTGTCATGGCGACTACAAACGCGTGCATCCGTGCATTGTCCTGATGAAACAGCACTTTTTTTCGCCAATTGCGGCCGTTTTTGCTTCAAGTCGACATTGAATCTGTCCAAAAGCTCTGAATAATATGCGCCAGTGATCGTTTTACCCTTTTCAAGGTAATCGATGTGAATAATACCGCCTGCATCCCAAAAAACTGTTGAACTGTGTTGAATTTATAGTTACTGCGCGCAAAATTTAAAAACTTATCAAACGACCCTTATAGATTTTATGTAATACTAGTAGCATTACACATATGGGCACACAGATTACCGCAAAGATTTTCTTTCACTTGCTGTGGAGCAAACAGAAAATTACAATAGGAAATTTCAGCTAATAACCGAAACAACACTTCACCTACTGAATAGTGCAAATATGAATATTTCAACGCAACGGAATCATCCCCCAGAAAAACGAAAAAAGAACGAACCCTAGCAGCACGTTCCGGTGTTGACACATAAAAAAAATACTTGACCGGGTCCATAAACAGTAGCCCCGGGCCACTATTTCAAAATTATCTTATGCGTGTTCACAGCACAACCACGGCCGTGAAAAGTATATTTTTTATCCGACGTTGATCTAACGAGGGTCGTCTGCACCCGTTCTGGCCCACCATCGCCACCCTTTTTCCGATCTTTGATACGACACGTGCAACGAATCCACACCGATGCCACCAGCATTCTCAATTGTTTTGAGATGAACCGTGTTGCCGATCTACTGAAAAAAACTTTCCTAATTTTTATTTTTTTTGTATTATACTGGATTGAAAGTGGCTAATGTATAGTTTAAACTCAGTTTGAATTTGTAGGTCTCTACCCATTTCATGTCCTATTATCGAAAGTTTTGAGAAAGCAAGTTAGGTTTAGAGTAGGCCTGGGTGGCATATTTAGTTAATCATACATTTGAATGTAGATTTCAATCTGATTCGATTCCAGCACGACACTGGCTTGAAGGCCTGGGTAACTCAGTTTTTAGGAGTTGGCGCAATGCTGCCGAACTATGGCTTGGTGCGCCAACCCAACGCTCCGGC
>NW_026018308.1:0-1110 GCF_020466585.1 Dendroctonus ponderosae | reverse complement strand
AGCAGAGGATGTCTATATCTTGGTCGTCAACTGAGGGAGACCATTCACTGGACCAGCACTGCCCCCATGCCTACGAGCTCGGAGCCAATACCAGAGATAGATCCCGACCACCCGGCCGAAGTACGACAGCTCTTGGAAGAGTTCAGCGACCTGTTCGACGTGGGATTGTCACAATCGACAACCAGAACCACCCGTCATCGGATTCAACTTACTACCGATAAGGTGGTGAACAAGCGATGCTATCCGATGACGCCCGCCAAAAAGCAGGTACTGTATGCCCAGATCGACGAAATGCTGAAGGCCGGAGTTATTGAGCCTTCCAACTCCGCCTTTTCGTCTCCACCCGTGCTAGTGCAGCGACCGGGAAAATCTGCACGGTTTTGCGGGGATTATCGCGCGTTAAATGACATTACCGCAGACGCGGCCGCCAATCTACCGCGAATTTAAGACACGGTGAAGTCGCTGGCCAATGCCACTCACTACACGGTGTTGGACCTCCGCAGCGGTTACTGGCAAATTCCGCTGGACAAAGACAGTAAAAAGTTCACTGCCTTTTCGACTCCGGATGGGGCTACATACCAGTTTCGGGTCATACCGTTCGGACTGAAAAACGCGCCGACTACCTTCCAGCAGATGATGGCCTCAGAGGTTCTGGCCGGGCAGCTCCAGGAATTCGTACAGGTATATCTCGACGATATTATTGTGTACAGTTCCAGCCTGGAGCAACAGCTGATGCACCTCCGCCTAGTCTTCGAGAGACTCCGGACTCACCACGTTCGGATTAGTGCGGAAAAGTGTCAAGTGTGTCGCTCGGACTTGAACTATTTCGGGTTTCATCTGAAAGGCGACTTAATTCAGCCGCAGAACAAGCACCTGCAACAGATTCGAAGTTTCCCTCGTCCCAATAGCAAACGGACTCTGCAGTCATTTTTAGGAACCTGCAACTGGCTGCGGGAGCACATTCCGGACCTCGTGACTCTCACCGCGCCTCTTACCGATCTGCTCCATGGAGACGGTAAGAGATTTCAGTGGACGCCTGAAGCAGACGTTGCTTTCGAGCGAACGAAGGCTGCCGTAGCAGAAGCCCGAGAATTGAGCCGCCCCAACTTT
>NW_026018307.1:0-1005 GCF_020466585.1 Dendroctonus ponderosae | reverse complement strand
GAGAAGACTGCCAATATTTCCCCATCCATGGTTCACTTTCTAAAAAGGCCATTTATTTTTGTCTAGTATAATGGACAAATGAGCGTTCTTGCTCATTTTGCCTCCGAGATATGAGCAAAAACGGGACGGAAAACATGAAATTTTGGCATAATCTTGAACTTAAGTGTCTGACATTCAAATTTCGCTTTCTGCGTCCAAACTACTCGAATTTCCTCACTCACGTTGTTACGACTGAATGGACTTTTCAATTCTCTATCTAACGATGACAAAACGAATTCTGTGGCTCGAATGGTTCTTGAGAAACTTCGAAAAAAGCAGCGTCATGTTCAAGTGGATTTTGCAACTCAAAAAAAAACCACGCAAATCTAAAACTTCTTGAATTCAAGCCTTTTTGAGAAAACTACCAACATTTCCCCATCCATGGTTCACTTTCCAAAAAGGTCATTTATTTCTCTCTAGAATGATGTACAAATGAGCGTTCTTTGCTAATTTTGCCTCCGAGATATGAGCAAAAACGGGACGGAAAACATGAAATTTTGGCATAATCTTTAACCTAAGTTCTTGATATTCAAATTTTGCTATCTGGGCCAAAACTATTCGAATTTCCTCACTCACGTTGTTATGACTGAATCGAGTTTTCAATTCTCTATTCAAAGATGCCAAAACGAATTCTGTGGCTCGAATAGTTCTTGAGAAATTTCGAAAAAAGCAGCGTAATGTTCAAGTGGATTTTGCAACTCACAAAAAACCACGCAAATCTAAAACTTCTTGAATTCAAGCCTTTTTTGAGGAAACTGCCAACATTTCCTCATCCATGGTTCACTTTCTAAAAAGGCCATTTATTTTTGTCTAGAATGATGTACAAATGAGCGTTCTTGCTCATTTTGCCTCCGAGATATGAGCAAAAACGGGACGGAAAACATGGAATTTTGGCATAATTTTGCACCTAAGTGTCTGATATTTAAATTTCGCTTTCTGGGTCAAAACTACTCACATTTCCTCACT
>NW_026018306.1:0-1111 GCF_020466585.1 Dendroctonus ponderosae | reverse complement strand
TCTGTTTTAATAAGGTTTATAATACCTAAATCTTAAGGTTTTTTAAATAATACGAATTTAATCAAAATCTAATATAATTTTCACGTGTCAAATACTTTAGAAGTGCAACAAGATATAATATTTTATATCCCCATGATAATAAACTTACAATGTTATACAGGGTGTCCACAAATTTAAACTAATTAAATAAGAACTTTAAGTGGCTCTAACTTGATTAATTTAAACACCACCCCATATTTTTAAACTTACCAGGAAATGCAATTTTTAATTACCTATCGAATGGTATTAGGATGTTAACAGCTAAATTTTTGCCTTTTTACAAAATACGTCAAATAGTCGTTCTGTGCACCATTTGGTGATCTTTAATTTAAGGTTCCAATGCATCTAAGTTGTCATTTATTTTATTTGTAAGTTTAGACTGCAAAGTCTCTTTTTGATAGCTAGAGTGTTGGTCGTTATTTTAATATTATTATTGTGTTGCTAAGTGAAAATGAAGAATTATCCAATAGAAGAGCGTATTGACATGATTTTCACCCTTGGAGAATGTCATAAAAATAGTTTATTGGCTTCTCGAGTTTATGCTCAAAAATTTCCTGAAAGAAATGATCCTAAGCCAACAGTTTTTAAGCGCTTTTTACACCAATTTGAGGAAACTGGGAGTGTCAATTATAAAAAACCCATTACAAGAAAATCGGTTACTGAAGATGAAGAAAATGTTTTCGCGGTAATTGGTTCAGTTATCGAAAATCCCAATGTTAGTCAAAATCTAAGATCCAAAAGTACTAACATTAGTCAATCAAGTATTTCCAGAATTATCAAAAAGCACAACTTTTATCCTTATAAAATTCAGCTTTGCCAAGAACTTTATGGAAATGATTTTGAAAACCAAACTGAGTTTTGCATGTGGGTGTTAGAAAAAGTGGCAGAAAATGAAAAGTTTTTCGAAAATGTGTTATTTAGTGATGAATGTACTTTTCATAACAATGGTCTCGTGAATAGACACAACTTTCAATATTATTCTGATACGAATCCGCGCGCATACAGGGTCATGAAAAATCAAAATAGGTGGTCAGTTAATGTGTGGGGTGGAATACTGGGCCAATATTTAATT
>NW_026018305.1:0-1112 GCF_020466585.1 Dendroctonus ponderosae | reverse complement strand
AGGGATCGATTTTTGATCGCAAAAAACATCGGAGCTTTTCCAGTTCCCAAAAAATCAACATTTTTTGCATATTTTGAGCGGTCGCAATCTTCAACGCACGATATCTTCTTTTTTATCGACCCACAACTTTTATATTCGATATTGAGCAGCTTCTTACGTCGGGAAGAATCCAATAAGAGCAAAAACACGATTGAAAAATTTTGATTTTTGGTCGAAAATTTCACAAGAGGGACCAAGGGATCGATTTTTGAAAAAAGTTTAAGTTTCTCAAAATACCTCGAGTGATACATCATTTTCATCTGAAAGCGACAAGGAATGCACCGAACTGATGAAGACACCGGGGAGTTTCCAGTTCCCAAATAATCAACATTTTCCGTCTATTCGGAGCGGTTTTTGAGCAGTGGCAATCTTCAACGCACGATATCTTCCTTATTATCGAAAATTTCATAGGAGATCGATTTTTGAAAAAAGTTGAAGTTTCTTAAATATCTCGAATTTTACAACATTTTCGTCGGAAAGGGACAATGGATGCAACGAAATGATTAAAAGACACAGGGAAGTCTCCAGTTCCCAAATAATCAATATGTTCGGTTTATTTTGAGCGGTCGCAATCTTCAATGCATGATATCTTCCTTATTATCCACCCACAACATTCAAATTTGCTATTGGGCAGCTTCTTAGGTTAGAAACAATCCAATAAGGGCAAAAAACACCACAAACTTCCAGGGGATCAATTTTTGAAAAAAGTTAAAGTTTCTCAAAATGTCTTGAATTCTACATCATTTTCATCGGAAAGATACAAGGAATGCAACGAACTGATTAAAAGGCACCGGGGAATTTCCAGTTCCGAAATGATCAACATTTTCGGCCTATTTTGAGCGGTCGCAATCTTCAACGCACGATATCTTCTTTATTATCCACCCACAACATTCATATTTGCTATTGGGCAGCTTCCTAGGTTAGAAACACTCCAATATAGGCAGAAAACACCACAAACTTCCAAGGGATCGATTTTTGATAACAGTTCAAGTTTCTCAAAATACCTCTAGTGATACATCATTTTCGTCGGAAAGAGACAATGGATGCAACGAAATGATTAAAAGACACAGGGG
>NW_026018304.1:0-1112 GCF_020466585.1 Dendroctonus ponderosae | reverse complement strand
TAATTGTTGGTTCTTTATTATTCAGATAAGATAAAAATTCATCAAGTTTTTGTTCGCCATGACTGTAAATGGAGAATACGTCATCAATATAACGCTATAATATAATATAATAATATCAATATAACAAATAATTAATTAAATTAAGCTGAAAACTTAATAAACTAATGCTGGTTTCTTTAGCTTATTAAGTGAAATTTGGCATGCCGAACATGAAAGTTGAACCCTGTTTTTATCGACTTTTATTGCACTTTCTTGAGAAAATATTTGAAAATTCCTGGCCTTCATCAGTCTGATTTGTGAAATTTCAAAAAATAGCCTTTGAATTAATTCCTTTCTCCATCGCTGGAAATTTTCCGGTTCAATTGGTTGCAATGAGTCGTCGCGCTTTGTACCTGTTAGTTGCAAATTGGCAAATAAACGCCCTTTGTGAAGCCAGCGGATGCTGCCAGTAATTAGAATAAAGAAGCTGAAGTAACTTTGTTAACCGCATGGAAATTTCTGTTAATTTATACGACTTCTTCTGCTGGAAAAAGGGACTTGTAACGGAGTTTTAACGATGCAAGTCAGTGTCAGAAAACACTAAAATGTTGCAGTTGTGCCAGTAAAGTTTCCTTCAACTCCCGGTTATTTTTAATTGGACGTTCAGTGGCAAGCTTTTCAGTTATTCATCAGCTGAAAATAGCAATAAGGGTGTTGACAAGTTCAGAGCAACAGCGCCAATTCCATACAGGGTGTCCCACCGGGAACATCAAACTATAACTATAGATGCTTATATCGATTGCGGTGGTTCCCGGTGAGACACTCTGTATAGGAATCGGTATGAAAAATGCTCAGATATACAAGGAGTATCTCTTAAACTATTTTAGTACCGTGTATATGCAAGGTAGCACTGAAAACACCACGCACTTCGCAGAAAATATTTAAGGGCGGTAGAGCACACTCGATTAATTAGTGATACAATCTAGGATAATTTTGTAAAATTGCAATTCATTCCAGGTACATAAAGGCGTCACAAAACGTCCAGAATATCCCGAAGAAATCCAAGTGGGATGTTTGGGTATTTTGAATATTCGCTGACCCAAAATAGACTATTTGAAAATGCTTTTGATAAT
>NW_026018303.1:0-1114 GCF_020466585.1 Dendroctonus ponderosae | reverse complement strand
TTTGATTCCTTTATGATTAAATCTTCTCAATTTAGTTTAATTTTTTTAGTCTTGGATTAGTTCAGTGAGATTTTTTTTGAACATACGCGCGATGGCTTACATTATGTATACATATAGTGTGGCAAGTGTATCCTGTCTGTATAGCTCTTCCTCGTTTTTCAATCACCAAAATTAATTTATTCTTTAGTCGTATTCAGATACAAGTTGTAGCAGACGTTCATGAACAACATACACAAGAGCAGTCACAAAAACACGCTATAATGCGAAAAGTATTAAGTAATGGTGAACGCCAAAAACGATTTCGTGCTAAAAAGGAGCATTAAGTAATAGATCAACTCAAAGTAGCTTTCATCAACTACGAACTACTGTTGAACGTCAAAGATTATAAAAGCAAATAAGAAATTACGACACTAAATACAGAAACTCAAGAAGAATAGTTTACACAAACCCAAGAAGAGCAATATGTACAACATCTCGTTAAATAATGTTAAATGTTGCAAGTAAAAAAGATGTTTTACATTCAAAAGGAAATTAAATTAAATTTTACCTATTCCTGATCCATTTATAAATTATTAGCCTAAACAAGAATATTAAAATTATAAAATAAAATAATTATTGCCATCATGCGTTAAACAAGTTCAATATTTTATGGCTTCTATTAATTTATGAAGTTATCAGTTCTGTCGAGCGTCCCGTGACGCACACCATTTTTTTTAATGAAATGTCGAGCATATTTACTGTCGATTTTGCACTACCTTCTTCAAAAGGTCATTTCTGAAGAACCAGACAAGTTAAGAACTTGCGGCTTCCAGCATCTTCTATAAACGAAGACGTGGTTTAATTATTATATGAATGCGGGCAAAATCCAGTTAAGAGCTTCTTAGAAATGAATTTCCAACTTTGCGCGGATTTTGCACCCTCTTCTTAAAGAAGCCCTAAGCTGAAATATTTGTTTGCAGCTTCTAGCAGCTTTCATACCAAGCCTTAAGATTTTGAGCATGCCTTAGTTTGGAAGATGCGAATTTTTAAAGGAATTCGGTGGAAATTTTATTTTTAGACTGATATTTATTAAGCTGGCGAAAACCAGGATTCAGGGCCTTTTCTATCAAACTTT
>NW_026018302.1:178-1115 GCF_020466585.1 Dendroctonus ponderosae | reverse complement strand
GTAGTGCTTTGGGCATACGGCTATTTTCAGGTTATGTGAAACACTCGCGCACAATCTGATTGGTTTGGTGCAATAATTCCGGCCGCTTTCTAGACTCTTGTCGTCCTATCGATGAGAGAGACAGAGCACAATCGACGCGTGGGCTTATCTTGTTAGTTTTAATAACATGGGCCTGGCCTTGTTGTCGTGGATCGCTATTATACCAGCAAGGAATGTTCTATGTTGTAATGGCACATAAGGGTCTCACGAGATGCTGTATATTGACAAAAAGGGCACTTTAGCTTCTTCATAACTTTGGATGCTGAGTCTTTCTGTAGTATTAATTGCTTAATTGCTTCAACGTTGTGAAATCCGAATTACTTTGATAGCAATTAAAAATTGTCTTTTCCAACACACACAGTTTCTCTAAAAAATACAAAATACATTGTTAAAAAACTCGCGTCTAGCGACAGCAGTAAATTCCTGGCTTCCGCATGCGCAATTACGTTTCTTTATGTTTAGGGGTTATGTACGTTGTTTACTTCGGTCTTAGGTAATATGTTTGAATTCTTAAGATTTATTTTCATATTTTTTTTAGACAATTATAGTTATATCAATCAAAATATAGATCTTGTTTAATGTGACTATACATTGATAACCTTACTCCTCATATTTCTAAACATTGGCTGAAACAACGACTCGAAAAAACTTTGTTATAAGGATAATACATTTTGAAAATATGATATATTAAGTACATATACTTTAGCTCTAACTGGAATTATAATATAACCTATCAAAAGAGATAGAGTTTCGAAGTCATTCCTTGAAACTGATGGGTTTTTAGGCCGTCGTAGGGTCGCTTCTTCACGTTTTGCAAGCACGAGTGGCTTGCATCTTCAGAAGTGCTCTGCTTAAACGCTTACACTGGTCTGATGGGGGATTTTTAAATGAGCTATAA
>NW_026018302.1:0-111 GCF_020466585.1 Dendroctonus ponderosae | reverse complement strand
AAATGAATCAAAATACTTACACAAATACAGATTTTATAATAGAACATATAATTAACGAATAAATACAATAAAACTTGCTTACGTTATATGTAATTGAGTCGTTAATTGTTG
>NW_026018301.1:0-1117 GCF_020466585.1 Dendroctonus ponderosae | reverse complement strand
TTGGGGGCATCGGTAATAAAACAACTGAGGTTGATACAATTGTTAACTTGACTTTAAAATCCAATGTTAACAATTATACATTGAAAACGCAATTTGCAGTTTTGGACAAAATTACATCCACTCTTCCTCATGTCTGGGTAGATCTCAGAAAGGCAAAAATAGAGAAAACGATGAAATTAGCAGATCCGCTTTATTATAGGCCTGGGAATATTGACATGTTGATATCTGCTGATTTGTATGCGCAAATAATTCTTCCGCAAGTTATAAAATTAGGTACAGGACTTCCAATTCTTCAAAATTCGGAACTTGGTTGGTTGATTTTTGGAGCAGCTCCAATTAGTTAGTTAGTAGTTCACTCAGTTTCAGACGTAATTAGCGATCATGAATCACTCGATATTGATGAATTAATTCCGATATTTTGGCAGATGGAAGAATTCCAGAATAAAACTTTCTTCTCAAGAGATGACAAATTATGTGAGGATTTGTTTTTGCAATCATATATAAGGCTAGAAAATGGTGGTTTTCAGGTAGATCTTCCAATGAGGAGCAATGAGGATTATCTTTAATCGGGCGATTCTTTTCATTCTGCTTATAGAAGGTTTCAGTTTCTAGAAAATAAATTCATTAGGAACCCTGCACATAGCGACTACCAAAGCTTTATTGATGAGTACATTGAGCTTAATCATGGAAAATATGTTGATTGTAATTCAGAGGATATTCCAAAAATGATATTCGTGGCGCATCATTGTGTAATTAAAAGGGATGCGATTTCTACAAAACTGCGCATTGTATTTGACGCTTCAAGTAAAACTTCAACTGGATTATCTTTAAACGACAGTATGTTAAAAGGTTCTACTGTTCAGCCAGACTTGTTCGACATACTGCTAAGATTCCGCACTTTCAAATTTGTGCTAGTTTCCGATATAATAAAAATGTACAGGATGATTAAAATTAATCTAAAGCAATTATTTCTTCAAAATATTTTATGAAGAGAAAATTCACATGTTCAATCAAGGTGATTGAACTTCAAACAATTACATATGGGACTAAGGCTGCACCATTTTTGGCTACTCGATGTCTAAATCAATTGGCTACGGATGAAAGTTCAAATTATCCA
>NW_026018300.1:0-1121 GCF_020466585.1 Dendroctonus ponderosae | reverse complement strand
ACATTCATCACTAAATAACACATTTTCGAAAAACTTTTCATTTTCTGCCACTTTATCTAACACCCACATGCAAAACTCAGTTCGGTTTTCAAAATAATTTCCATAAAGTTCTTGGCAAAGCTGAATTTTATAAGAATAAATGTTGTGCTTTTTGATAATTCTGGAAATACTTGATTGATTAATGTTAGTACTTTTCGATATTAGATTTTAACTAACATTGGGATTTTCGATAACTGAACCAATTACCGCGAAAACATTTTCTTCATCTTCAGTGACCGATTTCCTTGTAATGGGTTTTTTATAATTGACACTCTCAGTTTCCTCAAATTGGGGTATTAAGCGCTTAAAAACTGTTGGCTTAGGATCATTTCTTTCAGGAAACTTTTGAGCATAAACTCGAGAAACCAATAAACAATTTTCATGACATTCTCCAAGGATGAAAATCATGTCAATACGCCCTTCTCTTGGATAATTCTTCATTTTAACTTAGCAGCACAATAATAATATTAAAATAACGACCAATACGTCTACAATTACAAGAAACAATACCACTCTAGCTATCAAAAAGAGACTTTGCAGTCTAAACTGACAAATAAAATAAATGATATGACATGTGTAAATGGCATAGCCAACTTAGATACATTGGAACCTTAAATTAAACATCACCAAATGGTTAACTTAGCTATTAACATCCTAATACCATTCGATAGGTAATTAAAAATTTCATTTCCTGGTAAGTTAAAAAATAGGGGGTTGTATTTAAATTAATCAAGTTAGAGCCACTTAAAGTTCTTATTTGATTAGTTTAAATTTGTGGACACCCTGTATAACATGGTAACTTTATTATCATTGGGATATAAAATATTATATTTTGTTGCACTTAACTATAAATTACGCTTACATAACTTAAATACTTCTAAAGTATTTGACACGTGAAAATTAGATTAGATTTTGATTAAATTCGTATTATTTAAAAAACCTTAAGATTTAGATATTATAAACCTTATTAAAACAGACACTTATTTTATTCAGCGATTCCAAAAATGCAATAATATAGAGGACATTCCATTTAAAAAAACGCAACTTTGATACCTTTAGAGCCTTTGAGACACCCCGAACAT
>NW_026018299.1:0-32064 GCF_020466585.1 Dendroctonus ponderosae | reverse complement strand
ATTCAATACAATTAGCGGACCTGCGGTGATTAGAAAGACGTATTTTTTGTATCTTTAACTGCTTTTTTTGGTTCTACAATCAATTTTTAAATACCATGTTTTTAAGCAAAATTTTACTAAAATGGCGATAATCTGCCAACGTCGCAAGTAAGAAAAAAAACAAATTTACGATGCGTATGCAGCGTTTCAAGCTGCATTCCATGAGTTAATGAGAAATGGGTAGGTCTATTTAAAAAAATACACTTTGATCTTGCCTCGCTTTTCTGAGACACTCTGTATCATATAAGATATTTTTAAAATGTGCGCACTTTCTGCGTCAACAACTTTTATATGAAACTATTTTTCGAAAGTTCAACACCATCGGAAATAATGGACTCTATCGCACTAAAAAACCACCCTGTAGGATTAGATTTTTGCGATCTCAAGGCATACAAATTTACTTGGAACCGTTTAAATTGTTTGCCCATATTATATTTCGTTCCGAGTTTAACAATAATGCACGTTTAAAAAGAAAATTTGGAAACGGTTTTCAACAACAATTTTTGTGATAAAAATACATGTTTTAAATACTATTCTTAATACAAAAGGTCAATAAGACAATTTTAAAAACACCAGAAAACAATGCCTTTTGTTGACGCTTTAATTGCTGTAACAAGGAAATTAAAAACGGTGCAAACTTAACTCAATACATACGCCATGATACGGAAATAATAGAATTAAAAAATTCGTATGAAATAAATATATTAACTAGATACCTACACATTATATCGATATGGAAGTGATTAATATCTCGTGATTCCACTCCCGAATAAATAATAATGATGATGATCATTGTCATTCAGTCGAGATTAGCTAATAAACCAACAGTGGGATGTCATTCAGGATATGTAATTTAGTCGTGCTCTAATAACGGTATTGTTCTATGTCTGTTCCATTGAAATGAAGGCAAGGGGATGGGGGTGCCGAAATTATCTCACCAGCCCGATTCAACAATCGACTGCAAACGAGCGGTTTGCAGACGGATGAAAGTTAATTGGACAAATTTGCTGCTTAATTATCGTCTTCTTACATTGGGCCAAAACTTCGTTTCAAAAAACTGCAAAAAGTAAACATTTAAAAGCTTTTCAGAAGCTATAACAGCCGTACGTCTGATTGAATAGTAAAGGTTAATTTGCAATAATTAAAAGAAAACTTCGATTTTATTGCAAGTTGGATTAGAAAAAGCATTCAATTTTAAATGTCCAACTGGAGAAGTGTTTATTAAAAGAGAAGCGACTACGATAAATCACGAAAAGTTGAGATTTCTTTAAGTTTTTCTTGTGGCCGGGGCCGCCCATCTCAAAAGTCATAAATTTGCTCCAGAAGCGATAAAGTTGATATTACTGGAACAGTGTGACATATTGAGGCATATTTCAGAAGGAATGTTTTTAATCGTCCGTTTCATATATTTAAAAAAAAGTTAATCTAATTCTCCTTTTGGAATATTAAAGCTTCAAATATTTTATATTGTAAAGTTGTCCCCAGTTGGCCCCCCAGGACGGCGAATTTTTCAAATCATTTTTTGTAAACGTTCTGGTCGTTTTTTCAAGATAATCCTAATTACTTTCGGTAAAAAACTAATAAACCGAATAAATTTATTGGGTTTTTGTGCCAAATTCGAAGCTGAAATGGGTTTTCTAAAGTTCCCTGCATACAGATAAATAAAGCGAATTTTCTAGCAAAATTAATTTTTTAATTTTTGGCTGAAAAGACCCCATTATTGTCAAAAAAGAAGAAAATCATCAGAAAATAATGGTTTTTTGCGTTTTCGCAAAAAAACCGGAGGAATTTGTTTACGTTTTTGTCGCGAATTCGACGCTGAAAAAAGTTTTGTAAAAAAAGTACAAATCTATAATTTTATCTTGTAATTTTCGCCTCCATTTTAAGATCTCCCGATCGTCAGTATTTTGAAGTGAAACTCTACAAAATAGATCGTTTTTGAGTAGAAAGTAAAGTAAAATAAGACGAAGAAGAAAGAAAAGCCAAAAAAAAATTCAATCAAAACTAAAAACCACATTTTTTAACAATTGCTACAATCTTCAGACGAATGGAAGTGACGACAATTATTTGGTTTTTGTTACATCTTCGAAGCTGGAAAGGGATTTCATAACTTTTAACGAAGCAAAAATACCTTAAGATTGTCAGCATTTTAAAGTGAAACTTGAAGAAAATTCAGAAATCTTCAAGAAATTTTAAAAGTATTATTAATAAATGGCCCTTAAATAAATCTAAAAACAAGTGAAAAAAGTCATTAACATTTTCGCAGCAACGGAGCTGAGTTATTGCGGCGTTGCGTTAATATTAAACAATTATTAAAAATTCACTGCGCAATTTCGAATTTATGAATTATTCTGGTAGTTAGTGCGAAATTTTTGAAATCTAAAAACCACACATTATTGAATTGGTTTTCAACTGCGAAAAGAGGATTTGGTAGATTTTCCATATGGCATTATAAATAAGTTTTTTAATTGCTCCTAAAAAATATTTTAATTTATTTTCCTGACTGCGTGTAATTGTTATTATATTCTTATCCTTCCTGGGTCTCAGTCAAAGTGACCATGATCAGATTTAAAATTTACACAAACTACCAACACCAATTCACAATTAAAACATATTGTACAAAAACTAAAAACTATAATTTATAAAGCGTTAAAACATTCATCAGTTCTTGAGGGAAAAAAATCCTTCCTTTTGGGACAGGAAAATATTTGAAAAACGTACCTCATAATTTGTAAACATTACGTTCTTTTAGGTCTTTGCCTTCTTGAAATCTTAAATTTGTTTCAATTATTATATTAGGATTCTTCTTTTATGATAATTTGTTTCCGTAACTAATATATCTGCGTTGTTAACATCGAAATTATGTAACACTTGGGGTGCATGTTGTGTTAATGCTGTTTTATTTTCACTAGTATTTCCCAGACTGTATTTATGTTCGTATATTCTCTTTTTTAAATATCGTTTAGTTTGTCCTATATATGTATTATCACATTCTAAACAATTCACTCTATATACAGTATTTGGTAAATCCATTCTGTCAGTTTTTAGTTTCAGTTTTGGAAAACATTCAGTTGATAAGTTGTTCTTTGTTTTTTTCCGTTATTGTAATGTTGTGTGGTTGTAGTATTTTTAATAATTTTTTATTGATTTCTGGAATAAATTTTTTTTGGGTAGTTATTAAGTAATATTTTTCTGATTTTTTTAAAATTTTCTTGTCTGTAATTTGGGTGTGATCATTTTATAGCTCTATCCGTAAGTGCCTTTATTACGCTTTTTTATATTTTTGAGGTGCATATGAATTATAGTTTAGATATCTTCCTTACTAGTTCTTTTGTATACCAATTTGTTTTTATTTCACTTGAATTATCATAATTTACTGTTATGTCTAAAAAATGGATTGATTGTCATATGTTAAAAGTTAAAAAATATAATATAAAGTAACGATTTATTATGTACTTTTTTAATTTTAATTGAATTATAACTAAAGCTATTTTACATCAACCAAAATTTTAAATATTCCATGTAATTCATACCGCAAAAATTAATTTAATTTGTTAATTGTTGGACATAATTACTACCTATATGTGAAATGAGAGACGCTGATCTTGGGAAACTTTTCAGTGCCATCATAGGACATTAAATATCTTTCAGGAATTTTAGGATTGTATGGCTGTATAAATATTATTAAAATAAATTAAGGTAAGTAATATATAATTTGGTCGCACTTTGTTTCGAATCGCCGACCTTTTTCCTTCTATTATAAATACACCAATATGATCTGCACAATAAAAGTGGAAATTAATATTTTCCAGTCCAATCTCAGTTTAATTTAGACTCAAACCCTCTTTCCAAATATCATATTTCAAGTAAAAGTTATATAAAATAGTTATAAATTACTAAAATTAGTATTTGAGAATTAAACGGCATTTAAGTAAATTATAATACTTTATTAAGTATGAGGTCTGTTACCTCAGTTTAACTGTTGAAATATGACAAAGTTAATCGAAATTGTCTGGTCCAGTGTTTGTTTCTAAAAATGGGTCTAGTCATCCCATTAAAAATGTTGACGATTTCCGGGCTTTTATTTGCTGTTTCGAAAAATGTACTGGTTGCAAAATGTATGGTCTATTTAAACAGAATTACACATTTTAGATATTAAATACCTAACAATGCTATTGTGTCTTGCAATAAGAATACTAGCGAAGTGAGTTTTTTTTCAACGACTCGCCTAAAGTGCCTCTTACATTTCAGTGATTTCTGGCTCTAACTTTTGTTTAAAAGTACTTAATTTGTAAAATCTATAAATTCACAATTTTACACTGATCGATTCTTCAAATTAACTGTAAGTGGACCACAATGCTTCTTTGTATAATTAAATCTAGAATGGATAGAAGAACCAGAATTTGGATTATATAGAATTGAATTGAATTCGATCTACATCTCTGAATTTTGGTGATATCCAGTAGCAAATTATTCATTGAAAGATTTGTTCAATGGTTTGAAATGTATTGCAATGTCGGGTAAAATTGTATTTTTGCAACAATTGAATGAGGCAAACGAAAGTTTTTAAAATTTACTTCGTAAGATCGACGCACTTCTAGTTTTTTAATAAATTTACTACCCACTAGGTATTATAGTTTTTCCAAATACTTGGTTTGATATGTTCAATTCAAGAATTAGTTTCAAATATTTTACTAAATCACATCATTTTAGGCCTAGTCAGTAACTGCATAATTTCTTTACGCAATTTAAACATCGTGGTAATGCAAGTCTTAATTTATATTAATAAAAAGTTATGTATATTTATAAGTTGTAGAAAAATAAACATTTTCTCAAAAATCACGCCATTTTTTCAAAAAAGTCAGTTTTTTTATTATTCCTCAGCACTAATTAAGATTAATCATAAAGTCCCTTTTTAGTTAGTTTGTGATAAATTTATCGTTTTGAAATAACAGTTCTTAAATTTGAAAGATTCGCAGATAATTTTACTAATTTAAATAAATTATTAAAATGGAAAAGTTTTATAAAATCATAAACATGTCTACCTAATGCATAAAAATGTTATACCTAGTTATACCCTACTTTCAAATGTTATTTTATTGATCGATAATAATAAATTCCTGCAAAAGAAAGAAGAAAACTATTTTTTATGTGCGAAAGCGCACGAAATAAAATAAAAACAAATTTCTATATGAGAAAAGTACACTTGATTAGCTTTCATTAAACAAAAATGTTCGTGAAACCTACGAGATTTTTCAAATACCTATTTGCTAAAAAATAAAAAGCACCTTTAATTTTAAAAAGGAGGTTTTCATACCATAGAATAAAGCAAAGAATCTTGATGAAATAAATCAAAATATATTTTTATCTAAAATTGCACTTTTTTTTAGACCTTGAGGTTAGTAGTTGTATAAATAAATAAATGTGCTCTAATTTGGGAAATACTTCGTTAAACTAGAGCTTTTCAGACAGGAAATTCAGCATTAAATCGCAAATATCATATCGATCAAACATAGCAAGAACCTAATAACATTTGAATTTATCGTTATTCTAAAGCACACCATTAAATCATAATATTTGTAGTGTTTATCAGTGATTTAATTGCAAATGATTGCCTAGAATATAACTTCTTTTGTTTTCGCACCCTATATTATTAAAATGTTTATTTTCGAAACAAATTGTTGATATATAATATTATCAAACATGAATCTGTTAGTTTGGGGGGTGCATTGTTTTGTTCAAAGTAATATTATATTTACATTATAAATCGCAAACTAATAAATAACTCATGCAAAAGGGCTAATATTGATTCAGTGTTTTATTCAAATTTGATAAATTAAATATGAAATAAATGTAATGACGGCAGGTACATGCTATTTGGCTGGCTAGAGCAGTTATCAATTTGCATCATTCTGGTTTAGTACTTATTTGCATGTTTCGTTAATTTTTACTGTTTATTCTAATAAAAATAAAAACTATAAAATTTATTTTATGCTCAATAAATCTAGGTAGCAGCATGTAAAAGCCATGTAAAAGCTACTTCCTGTATAAGAATTAAAAATAGAATATAACTTTGAAATTTAAATAGTTGTAGAAATTGATTTTTTTATTATACCTACCTGTAAGAATATTGAAATGTAAAAATGAAACAGGATAATTGGCGTAGCCAATGATTTTATTGGTCTCTAAAGTTCTGTTATTTACAACTTTTTACTCATATAACATATTCAATATATTATATTCTAAAAACATAACACAGCAGGTCCAAAATTGACCCCAGGTATATAAAAATATTTCATGATGAATGTACAAAACCATACATAACATTTCCATTAAAAAAATTCGTATAATAATGAAAGATATGCAAATCGTTTCATTCGACATTTAATAGTGATATTGTTGGTTGGTACATAGAAAAATCGGAACATCAAAACGACTAAAAATAGGCTTCAATTATAAAACTTAAAAATTAAAGTACTTAATAAAACGGAGCATAAAACTGATGCAATAATAACAATAAGTTTAATGCTAATTTATTTCAAATAACAATATGAGAAATAAAAAAGCGTTTTTTGATATAAACGTATTACATACTGTTTTTAGCAATACATAAATAACCAACAGCTATTCACACAAATTGAAGAAAAATTGGCACAATACCGCTCCAATTGTAGTCTAAAAAATACTTCGTTTCACTTGTTTTGCGATCCTTGGCGGAAATCCAGAGGGTCGCAAGAGCTATACTCTTCGACCCTGGAATTGATGTCACACATAGTATTCGGCCGAATTCTGACCATCGCAATTTATATTCTGACTCGCCTGGTTGCGGATTTGGAGTTTTAGACGATCAACCTCCTGTATTGCTCTGGCTAATTCCGATCTGATTCTATGGAGCTCATTCTGCAGGCTTCTGTTGGTTTGCTCTAGTTCGTGCCGTTGCTGCAATCGTTTCGATCGGCAATTTTGAGCATATCCTCGGTTTTTCAGAGTTCGCCTTTTCTGCTTGAGTCTGACGATTTCTTCTCTAGGACAACCGTGAAGCCTTTTATTTAGCTCTCGCACAGAAAGCGTCATAAGCATTTTGTCGCTCAGACGACCCAGCTCATCTGAGCACGTTGAATAACCACTGGTATTGAACTCATCACTCGATCCGAAATATCCACTGTCGTTTTTACGAAGTCCCAGTCGAGGTGAAAGTGCACTCGCCAGCGAAGACACTGATTGAGGTCTTTGATGTAGCAGATGATTGTGGTTTTGGTCCTCCGGAATTATACCTGACGGAATGTAACCTCGTCGTTCCCATTCCGGATCTCCACCCATGCAATGAAGCGGCCTGAGGTCCAAAGGTTGAGGCTCAGAACGCATCACTGGTGGAAACCACATCATGTGCTGTTGCTCCTCCAAGCCAGATGATCTATACGGTGCAGGCGATTGGCTTGGAGAGGTATGCGGAGGTGTATCTGGATTTGTCATGTTGATCATAACGGGTTGTTGGTAGATCGGCTCTGACGGTGTTACATTTCTTCTATCGTCCCAGCCCTGAGCCCTTCCGCCCATTCTGCTGCAAGAATCTTCCTCGTGAGGTAACCAGGCCACAGATTCAATGTACTGACGCTTTTCTTCCCTTTTCACTGTGATATCCTCTAGATGGTCTAACACAAAATCCTGAACATACTCTTCGGCTAATAAATCTTGCTGATTGTCATCCATGATGCCCACATTCAAAACAAAAAAAAACACTGGCTAAAAAAGTTCGCCGTGAGCAAACACTTCGCGTTATTTTCGAAACACTTTCTTAAGGTTTTCGCAATGCATTTACGACGGCGGCAGAATCATTTTTGCTGCCACCGACAGCGGTGTTGGTGGCGCGTCCCGGATAGTCCTGGATTCGAGTTGGAGAGGCGGGCATTTGGATGGAAGGACCGCCTTTATCAGTCGATATTGTATAGGTAAGTGCAAGAGAGAATGACCAGAATCCGAACGGAACTGCTATCCAAGAGAGAGACGCAAAAGGAAATTTGTTTATACCTTCGCGGCCAGTGGAGAGCGGAAAATGTTGGGGTGTTTTTGAATTTTATTGTGTGTTAGAAATGTTCCGGCATTCTCATAAGATTTCAGCATATGGGCCACTAAAGTTGAACGGGTTACGATTTTTATTGTCAAATGCATGAGTTTGCGTTATTGCCAGCTATGACATGTTTACAGGATATTCTAAAAGCTCACTGGACTCTGGGGGTTGAGGGTTTTTACTGCCAAACCCATTCAATAATAAGATTTTTTACAATTTTAATTTAAATAGGTATAAACTATTCGTTGAGAATTTTCAGAAGATTATCGCGTCGGATTTAGCAGAACTTGTGCTTATCAGGTTTAATTGATACCCACTTTGAAGATAGTAAATTTAATTGATTCAATACTTAAAATGTTATCATTACTTTAGTTATTCGGAATTATTAGTGTAGCGATTTGTGTGCTATAATGTAAAAGATTGCTAAGATGCCACTGGGGTTTACGTTCTAATAGATTTATAACTATTTACTGATATTAAATTTGCAATACATTACAATGAGCGGCGGCAAATGTATTGCATATAATTATTTAAAAATCCGTTGTTTATTTTTGGGAAAATTGCTCGGACTCGTCGATTTTTGTTTTTAAATGCTCATTTTCTGAACCAAGTTTTTATACAGGATGTCGCAAAAAAAAATTATGATATCAAGGCCAACTTTTTCAAATAGAAGTTTTATTGAATTCTCTACAAAAACCTAATCATTTGGCGTCTGAATGTCGTAAGCAAAAATGACACGCAATTAATTAATTAAAATTTTGTTACACCAAAACTAATTAAAACTAAGACTAAAAGAGTTAAATAAGTGCTCAAACAGCCACCTTCTTGACCATAACCAGCCAAACCGATGTATAAAGTCATCATTAGTTTGTTTATTGTTATCTATATTATTATTCAACATTATTGAGTGCCTTTCTGTCAATATTCCTAATTCCCTGCCTAATTTTGGTTTCTAAGTCTCCAATGTTTAGCGGCCGATTTACCTAAACCTTGAATTTTAAATAAGTCTGAGTTTTAATTTTTATCAGTTTATAAGTTTGGGTGGTAATTTTGCTTATGACTTTCAGACGCCAATTTCCCAAAAACCGGAAGTATAGGGTGTGCTACATAAAACATAATATTAATTTTGTAGAAAACTGAATACATTTGCAAAAAACGGGATTTCTATTTGAAAAGTTGGGCTTGATATCATAACATTTTTGGGCCACCGTATATAAATAAAAATTACAATTTTTAGGACTGGCAATCGGAATCTGATGATAGAAAACCTGCAGAATCGGGTTTTCAAAAATATTTACAAAGCGAATTTAATACTTTTTTCAGTTGGTCAATTTTGCTTTGCGGTAATTTCAGCAAGCAGAAATTCTAGAATAGGTACACACGAGTATATTTTACTTTTTCTCTTATTTGAAATGCTGTATGCTGTATGAACACTTTTTAAAACCATTATCTTTGCTTAAGTTTATATTTCTTTTCTTCTAAGCTAATTCTTCTGAACAATCGCTGTTTTGGAGTGGTGTTAGTGTGTTATTGGCAACTTATTCACTTCAGTTTTGATAAAAATCACAATATGTAATTCAAATATTAAGTAAATTCTAATTATTTTTAATGACATAATAAACAATTAAAATGTGCCGACAAATTTATTATTATTAACTATTTAAGTTACAAAAAATAAGCCCTGATGATCTTGTACAGCAAATTCTATAGCAACAATTTAGATTATTATAGAAAATTTTATTCTCAAGTACATAATAAAATACAACTTGATAAATAAAACACTGCACATGACCGGGGAGCATTCTTGTAACTAATATTTTGCAAAACTATTTGAGCCCCTCAGTTTTTAAGATTTATATTAAAAAAAGTTAAGCAGCTGAAAACAGAATATTTTTGTTTCTTGAATTGTTTTATCATCTTGCTCTTTTTTTTTAGAAAAAGTATGCAATACTTTTTTTGTGGCAAAATTATAACCCCACAAAAATTAAAATAAAGTACGAGTTACAATGAAAATCAGCGTCAAACAGCAGATTCTATAGCAACAATTTTAAATTAGTTTTGAGCCCTACAATCTAAAGTAAATTTTGTTCTCTATTAACTTTTCTACACGACAAATAAGACAATGGGGAGTTCCGGGAGCATTCTTTCTTCGCCAGTTTCAACAACACAAGTTTTTTTATTGAAATTATTTTGCATAATGTTTCTTTTTATAAGGAACATTAGCAAATTTCTTATGACAAAATGTTAAAATAAATTAGTTTAAAAAAAAATAAGCGCGGAACACTTTGCTTAGCAGATTCTAAAGCAAAATTTTAGATTATTTTCAAACCTTACAGTATATTTTGTTTTATATTAGTTTTTCTACCAGATAAATGAGGCCCTGGACAGTTTCGTAGAGAATTCTCGCAATTCAACTATTGACAAAAATATTTAAGCCTTGACTTTTTAAATTGTGTATTTTTTTATTAGGCCACTAAAAACGGAAATTTTTTGTTTGTTGAAATTATTTTGCATAATGTTTCTATTTCTAAGAAAATTAGACAATGCTTTTCTTATGACCCAATTATTAAACCATAAAAATTAAATAAAAGTCACAATAAAAAATAAGCGCCGAACACCTTGAACAGCAGGATTCTAAAGCAACAATTATAACAAAGCTGAAAGAAAGTTTTGTTTTATATTAACTTTTTTACTCTATAAATAAAGCACTGGACAGTTCCAGGGAGCATTCTTGCAAATAATATTGACAACAATATTTGTGCTAGTTTTGTATTTGTTTAAAATTAAGCAGCTAATACTTTCTTATTGCAAAATTATAAGCCTATAAAATTGATATAAAGTGACAGTTGCAAAATTAATAAACGCGGATTTCAGATTATTTTGAAACTTTATAATCAGAGCATTTTTTCTGATTTATTATATTTATTTGCCTTTCTACTTCATAAGTAAAAGACCAGCCAGTTTCGGGAATTCTTAATATTGACAAAAATATTTGAGCCCATAAGATTTTAAGTTTTAGATTAATTTTTGTTTCTTGTTATTATTAGTGTATTTTAGTTCCTTTCATAAGAAAACAATGAAATTATTTTTTCAAAATCGTCAAATGATTGAAGTTGAAGTTAATAGCATGTTTACAAAAATTGCTGGAACTAAGTTCTACATTAAGTTATCATTCTGAAATGTGCACATTACTATTAAAAAATGACTGAATAACAAAATGTGAAAGTAAATTAAAGAACAACAAAAAATCTGAAAACCTAAAGTTTTTCAAAAAATCACATCCTATATAGCGGTACCCATCCAAACGTAAAAATTTAGTGAATTAGACCTTCATGTACGGTTGAAAGTTTGAACTTACCAACTTAAGTCAAAAAAAGTAAAAATATAAATCAAATCAAATTTTATTTGCACTTTCATTAGGTTTCTTTCGATAGTTTGTTTCTAGTTTTCTTTAAACTTGTGGTTTTCAACCCATTCCCCATTAATTTTTCAACAGATTTTCGGAGCTGTATCTAAAATCATTATTAACAAGTACATACTTACATTTAATTTACATATTTTACATTACATTGAATTTAGAATTAATGCTTTTTTCGAACCAACTAATATAAATTTATTTCGTATTAATTTAAGCTACATTTCCAATCAAATTCGAATTCGAATTGTAATTCAATAGCGAATACCAAATGTAATTGAATACTGAAAACCAAATAAATTGTAAAAGTTGTACGAGAAAAGTTGCATGCGTAGTGATTCTGTTCATCTTGAGGGAAATTCGAAAATCAGGGAAAGTTTAGTCGAAATGTTCTACAGAGTGATGCACTGATTTTCACAAGATTCAAGAATAATTTTTGCATATACATATTACCAATTTGATTCTAAAAATTAAACTGAATCATATATAATTCACGTAAAACTCAATTAGAATAAGTGAAAACTCTCAGTCCTTTATCTCGTCTTCCGCACTCTTTTGTTGTCTCTCTGCCATTTCTTCCGTTATTTTAAAAGGCACGCTTCATCTTCTTCGAAATCCGTTACTTTAGCTAAGTTGAATGCATTGAATCGACTTATAAAAGTTATAGGTCATCAGCAACAATTCTACCTCAACTAGCTGGCTGCATCTACATTTAACTTTTTTTTGAATTTTGGAATTACCTGGAAATATTTACTATGCCGGGTGGATGATAGTAAAAATGAGTCGATATGTGTGTTCATTCATCGGTTATTTGGGAAAGTGGAAGCATCAGCAACGTCGAGGACATTGCATAGACAGCAAAAGCAGAACTTTGCTGACGCATAAGAATGTGAAGCTTCGCCGCAGAGAATGCGATGATCAATCGATAGTAAAAGTGCTGCCGCTCTCTCCCCTTTTGCTCGATTGTTTTTAAATCGGGAAATCGATGCGGATTTAGGATTTGGCACATATTTCCATCATTTGCTTCTTCTATAGACAACCCTCGGATAAATTATAATAATACTCTATCACGAAAGTTGAAATTTGTATTTTGGGAGGTTTATCACTTTAGATCTGATCAGTTCCACTAAACAACCTGACTTTATCTAACTGCAAAAGTCGAGTTTCCAACTAGTAGAGTATTATAATAGTGGTCAATGACGAAATAAGCACTGTTTAAAATGTTGATAATAAGGTACATAATTTGTGCTTAAATTATCTAAGGATCACTTCTTTAAGCCGCTTCTAAAGTTCAATTTAGTTTTATTGCATACACTCATACTGAATATGCAGATTTCTTAGATAATAGGTACATTTCCTCAGCTTTTCTTTTACCTTCTTCCATTAAGGAATAGGACGCTTTTGTTATTCCAGCTTTTTCTAGGTGCATTCACACTTTACTTAATTAAAAGAATTAATTTTCCTGTTTTAAGTCAACAACCTCTGTAAATTAATGCTAGGAGTAGCAGCTCAGTAGATATCTTCACATGAAAGTAATTTAAAGTTTTCACAAAATTTAAAAATCAAGAATTAGTAATATTTGATGTGCAGATCCATAAATGAGAAGATTTTGGTTTTTTTATTCTGTTTCAATGTTTATGGGGATTTTACCTATTTTGAAAAAATTTGATGTGTGCTCTAGATATGAAAGAAAATTTCTATTCGAAAAATTCCTTTTCTTGCTTTATTAGGCTGTATTAGGGTAAAATCATTTTTAGCTGCTTTTCAAATATTAGCTTCATTTCACGTTCCAGCGAAAAATTGTTGTTAAGGTAATACCGCTAGTAGGTATACATAAATCTATGGAAATATCGAACTTTTTTCGATAAAGTCATCAAAATCACATAGATTCGGTTCTGGCGATTAAGAAGACGAACGTGATTCCATCTTTTCTGGTCAACTCTTTGAACACTTCATTTGGTTATTGTTATGTTTAACTGTTAATTACTAACTTTTTCTAAAATTTTCTTTACACAAATAAACTTTTAGACCTTGCACAAACGAACGCTTTTTTATTAGTATAATATTTTTTCTTGTTCAGCTTTTGTTCTAGATTGATGGCTTTGAGTTGCCTAATAATTATTTTATTTACCATTATTTCGGTCTAGTGAAGAATTTCGAATTAATTTCGATGTGTTTTCCAACATTCTCATGTTTTGTTTTGCTGTAATTTATTATTTGCAAGCTAGGTACAATGCATTTTTACTTCACCGATCTTCTCTTATGCTCATACTAGGTACATTTATTCAAATTAGGCCTCAATGAAAGTATCCGGAAACCTATTTATTTGCGCATCGACATCAAAGTCTAAACACTAAAGTCTAAATAGGTAGTTCAACTTTGTATTTTTTCTCATAGGGCACAACTGAAACCTCAAGTATATGTTATAAAATATCGGTCTATATCGGATTATAGATATCGGTTTTCAAAGCAGATTACGGCGAGAACCAAAACGAATTTTGCTTGCTTTATCGGCTCGTAGTTTCATAAATTTCGAACTGAATGAATGGACGATGCAATAAAAACGTTGATTTGTTATGACTGTATTTAAACAAAAAAGTCAATTGACTATGTCACGTGCATTTGAATTGAAATACGACAAATACATTACATCTAGTGAGCGAAAACTATGTAGGACTCTTATTTGTATTGATTTTTAATTTTGATCCATTTATAATATATTTCCATTGTTGTGGTCATTTTAATCTTGAATTCCATCGATACTGGATCATCAGGTACAGACAGAATTCTTACATTCATGTATATTCTTTATTTTATATGACTCTATGGAAAGTATTGATAACATGAATTTTATCATCACTTCTCTTAATTAAGAAACATGTAAGGACAATACGACATATGTTGAAATTACAATCTTAATTTCATATTTTTCTTTTGAGTGTAACAAAGTTCTATAGTTTATGGTATTGCATATTTCCCAATATTTAATCATGCCACACGTGTAAGGTCTCTTGATAGAAACAAACTGTTTTAAACAGCTTCCCATGTGTTATGTCAAATAGGTCAAAAAATAACTATGGGAGATTTCGAACTTATTGATATCAACGTGCATAAAAATCCATTTGTTATGTAAATTTTCTACGGTTTTGATTAAAATTAACAGAAAGTAGTTAATGATTGCATTTTTATCAGTCGTTTCTGTTTAATGGAGATGGTACTAAAGTATACACAAATAACAGTATATCACCAATATGATAAGTTGATATTAATTACCAGATAGAAACGTATGATCTAATAATTGCATGAAACTTCAATAAATGACTCTTTGATTACACTTTTGGTTGAATTATTAAATCGGCTTCTTAAAAGATACTTTATTGAAAAGTTAACGAAAACTAACTTTAATTCAGAAGAGCTTTTTCAAGGCAAATTTCATAATGTAGGCGGTCAACTGCAACAATTAATTTTTTAAACATCCTCTATTTTCTTATAGGTTTAACCATATTCCATATATATCATGAACTCTTCAGAGTCGTTAAGCATTAGAAAACTTTTATTGAAAATCTCATAGTTTTGTAACAGTTTCGAAATGATCAAACCGGTCATTTACTTGCGGTTATAGCATTTATATTAAACGGGATTTTTAATTTAAAGTGGGAATAATTTGATTGAGTTTTTTGTAGAAGTCAGGCTCCGACACAAAAATACATATTTTTAAGAAAAATTGTATTATTTGAAATGGGTGAATTTCGTAAACTTCTTTTGCTTTTAAGTGTAAAATGCTTTCATATCTTTGGTGGCAACATTTAGTGCCATTGCCTAGGTAAAGTTTTTATTTTAAGACCAAACAATTAATTTTTATTGTTAATTATACCAGATTAAACCCAATAAATGACAGTTATTTTCCATTTTATTTTACTTCAAAACTTCATTTGAATATCAGCTGGTAAATAAATTACAAAGTGGGTATTAACGTAGAATTTTCTTGCGTCTTTTATAAATATCCATTACTAAATTAAGAATATCTGCGATATCGCTTAATATAATAAACCCCAGCGATTGATTATTATTTAACATTGGTTTTTTTGCTATTCTCACATGTGTTATCAGTCAAATTTATTATTAGCCGATAAGTTGTCAATCAGTCTAGAAAACAGAATTTGAAGCATGTGGCAAAATTGCTAAGTAACAAATTTTTGCTAAAATTAAACAAAACATTCCTAAATTTATTACGCTAAGTTTAATTAAGGGTAGATTCACATTCTTTCAAGTGGATTTAAGAGCCATAAAACAATATATCCGGCATTGAAAAATGCAATTAGTGAATATAAATTTAAAAAATGTATAGAAAATATGTACAATGTTCAAATCTTGGTCACATAATTCCTCATGTTCCTCAATTTAAGTGTGCTCCATTTATGCTTAATTTTTTTGTAAGATTTTGTAAGAGGTAGTTTTTCAAAATTTACTACAAAAATGACTTGTAGACTTGTAGACACTTCAATAAGTTTATCTAGGTATATCATTTTTGTCACGCTTCATTTGTTTTAAGCAATAGATGAAGAACCTTTTAGAATACTTTTCTATCCTTTCCAGTCTTTATGGCACGAATTTATCTCAATTTCCTGCTCATCAATCTGTATCGTAGTAAATCACAAGAATCGTCTCTCTATCAAGTTACAGGTACTGCTTTTTTATTTCTTGTGTAAAATATTTTAGCAAACATTAACTAATTCGAAATATGACGAAAGCTGATGCTAATGTTTCTTCAATCAATGCTCAAAATGTTTCCTATTGGCTAACTGATAATATCTCAAACAGAAGTAAAATTCGTTTTTCCAGTTCTAATTACTTCGGCGGCAATTTCCTTTCACTCCTCTCGCATTCGATTTTACAACTCCTCAATATTGTCTGATTAAGTCTTAGAAATACTGTTTTTAAAGAGCTTTCATCAGAAATAGTCCATAGGTGTTAAATCTGGAGAGCTGGGAGGATATTCAATCCGCACATACTCAAGAACAGGTCTTGCAAATCGAGGAGGCCTGATGTTTCTATTCTATGTTTTGTGGAAACCAGATGTTTCTATTCTATGCTTTGTGGAAACGAGAGTTCTATTCGGAACATCGGCTTCATACAGATCAGAAACAGAGTCGCTAAAATCGGAACCAGTTCTTCCTGGAATAATTTTAAATTCTTCCTCATCGTGTCTGTGTTTTTATCTGCCCAATAATGCAAATTTTGCATTCATCGTTTTTCATGGTTTCTTACATGAGAATGGGGTAAGCTTTAAGACTGTAAATGAATATTTTGCGGTCAAAACAAGCGCAATTTAAAATATGTACCTACTAATCGATGCCTTTAAGTCTATTTCCAAAAATATATGCATTTGATTTACTGAATTTGTTGCGAATAGGAGACTAGCACTGGATTTATTTCTTGTTGTTCTTTGCATATCTGATAATTTGCATTTGCTAATTTAGTTTTTAGAACAACTACTATACGTTTCTGTCTAACTTATATTTCGTCCTTAACTTTATATTCCGATCTTAACTTTTATCTATTTGTCGTTCTTGGAGTGTTTCTAGAAACGAAATAGAAAGAGAAAATAACGAATGTGTCGCGATCTCACATAAAAGAAAGTTGTTGTGTACCTACATGAAGATTTTGTGAATAATTATTGCGTCTAATTTGTTCTTTCAATTGTCCGGAACCGATTTACTTTATAAACCGTCGAATTACGAATGAATGTGATCAAAGAACTTCATAGATGGTTCAGAATGTTTGACGTACATTTCACCAAAATCTCTTCTTCCGCATGAAGGATGGTGGTGATCATTGCCAACATTTAATCGATTTATTTAAAAAAATTGTTTTTTTATTGAAAAGCTAACGTGATCGCTATGTTTATTTTTGCATTTGAACTGACTGCAGTTAATTTTGCAAAATAAGGGGGTTTTCTTCTTTAATGTGTATTCAAAATTGACAATTTTTTCATTGAGCTTTGACGGTTACCTAGTAAATTATTCGTATTTTCGGGATGAAGCCATCTTGAGAGTTGGAAAACTCTATCATCAAAAGCACATGCAGGTTTACATTTTACATTTAAGAGTTTAGGGCTGAACTCTCCTTGCTTAAAGGCTTGCAGATAGGAGCAGTTTAATTTGCCAAAAATGTGTCCTAGAAAATACAATTTACGTCTTATAGGCCTATGTAGGTGTTTTTTCATAAAGTCTCTAAGGTGCTCAAAAGTTGGGTCTGTATGACATTATTGGGTAGCAAAAGTCGCCTAAATGGACCATATAGCGTGAAGCAAGTGACTTTATATGTATGTATGAGCGTCGTATAGGTTGGTAGGTTTCTTAAAAATTCTATGAATGAAAATGAGTGAACGATTGAGTTTAGAACGACTAAATTAAATACTGTATCCAGATTATGTTTGGGTGTATGCGTTAGATCCAAAGCCAACTAAACTAAGAAAGAATAATTTAATAAACCCTGTGTTAAGTAGATGTAATTAATCATAGCACTAGAGCGTCTAATTAGTTGGGAGCGTAGTGGCATAGACAAAACGTCTTGTAACACAATGCCCCTTGAATTGGGAAGAGCTGGTGGATATTGCCAGGAAAAATCATTAGTTTCGGACTCGTCAACGACGGCCGCTAATGAGTGACGTCACTCGCGGGCGGGCGTCGTCAGCGTCGCGGCGGCGGCCAATTGCGCCGCGTCAGCGACTTTCATTGGAGGAAAAAGGGCCGCCTGCCGACGCTGCAAACGCACGAGCACCCGGTTATGGTTTACCTGGAGAGGTGTCAGTTCGGGACTGTGGGAAAATCGGGGGGAAAACTTTGACCTTTACACCACTGACACGAGCGAAAGAGCTCTTTTCGCTGGAAAATGAACTTTATATCGTCTTTTCGCGATGAGGTCGAAATCTCATCAGTTTTGTCAATTGAGTTTCACTGTTAACTCACAACTGTGACTAAATCACAACGGGGCAGTCTTAAGTCTGCATCTGATTTAATAGTTATTTATGAGTATATGTATAAGCGTTAAAGTGCAATTTTAAGGCCCGCATCTGAAAGTTTCGCTTTGCTCGTCCTGCAACTCGCTCAGTACCTTAGAAGCTCAAATAACATACTGTATACAGGGTGAGAATTTCCAAAACACGAAATTCCTTGCATCGTTTTTGCAATAAGTAGGGGAAACTAAATTTGTGTCTCAACTAAACTACTCCCCCAAACTTCTAGCCGCTATCCACCCCAACTCTAAAATGTTGAACGGCAACTTGCTATTTGTGTTAACTCTTTTGAAGTTCAAAAATACTTTACGATTGCAAATCTATCGCAGTTAGGTCTGCCAATCTAGGAGGCCATTCAATAGGCCCTCTTCTTCCTGTTCACCGACTGAGGGTTCAAAAATTTACGCACAATGGCAGCAAAGTGTGGAGGAGCATCATCTTGCCGGAAAATCAGTTTTTCCTCAAGGGAGTCTGGCTCTAATGGATTTGTAAATAATTCCAAATCAAATTTATTCCTGGGTTTTTTATTGTCTCTATTTATTAATCAAAATACGTTTCGGTGTATTTTTTTCACAGAAAATGCATGCCAAGGCTTAAAGCAGCAACAACGCTACACATAAAAACTGATGATGGTGGAAAAATACACCGAAACGTATTTTGATTAATAAATAGAGACAATAAATGACTGAACCCCAGAAATACATTTGGTTTGGAATTGAAACACAGTCAGGAAAGTATATATTTTTTTTCATTTATTTTTTGGGGGTGCGACCTGCGAACCTTCATCATTATGTTGCCCAATCTGGACATTTGTGTGGGTTCACATGACTTTTTAAATAGAACGGAGCTTCATGAAAAAAATAATGTTTTTTTACTAAATTATTATCTAGATTGCATATGTTTGCAAGCTTTCGCTAAACTGATTTGCCCTATCGAAATGATCTTCACATAACTGGCACGGGAAAAGACCGACACTCTCGCAAGACTCTTGCGTTTTTAATTTGTTTATTCATTGTGGTGTTAGAAGATGAATTTTCAGTGCGTTTGCCAACTCAGTCAGATTCGGACTCATTTAAATGTTGCGGAAATCCACTCAAATCTTACTAATCCAATCACCTTTCATGGACAAAAACTCCCAAACTCCCACGGATAAGCTCACATTTTATTCGCTTCCTACAACATATGATAAACTAATGATTACAAACACTGCCAATAAAAAAGCGTTTGTGTCCTCAAACAAACGGCCGTTTATTCCAGCCATCATTCAATGTTGCAGTTCGCATGTTTTCCTAATCAGAAGACGGGATAAAAGGTGATAAACCATCCTGAGAAAAAATGTTAGACCGGTGTAAGGGGGACAACAAGTAAACCAAAAATGTTTGGTCAGCAGTGTCGTTTGACTCCAATATGGCCGCACTGGTAATCCAAAACGCAAAAAGGAAATAGCTCAGCACATTGTTACAATCTACCATTTGTTACATTATTACTTCGTTTATCAAAGGCACGTTTTTTAATCGTTCATAATATAAAGTGTACCGATGGTAATCCTGAGACGAGCTTTGATTTCTGCGACACAAAGTGCGACTTTACGGTGTCATTACCTGGAATTTATGGATCAAATAGAGCATTGACCGTTTATGGTTTCTATTCGAATAATTATTGCAACAGAAGACTTTAAAAAAATGTGAAAATGTTCATTGAGCTGGCTTGAAGAGTAAGAAAATGTCTTATAAAATATTTGATCAAAATCAAAAGGAAAAGAAAAGATAAGTGAACGATCCTTGCTTGATTAAATAATCAAGAATACATACAGGATGGCATAGATAAATTTATTTTCGCCAAAAGTCCTTAATGTGCATTATTACTTATTTATTATACAATTTACAAGATCTCATGGTGACTAAACCAATGACTAAACATGCTTTTTTGGGTCTTGAACATTAACAGATTTGAGATTGACTTTTTGAGGTGGTTTTGAGATGTAATGCATATTTTTATATTTAGATCACTTGAATTTCTCGAACTTGTGCCTSAATTTYTGGTTATCTGAATAAATCTGAAACACKTTAAACCTTCTGGCTAAAAACTTTCAATAAATCTCTYGCCGTTTTCACTTAAGTACATAGTGATGCGTTAGAAACAAGTAAACCCAGATAAAGAATTGTTTTCCCACAATAAGGTGATTGATTTACCTTCAATTWAGCAAATAAACRTTTCAGACAAAACATTTTGTCTGAAAATTTTTGGACGTTTTATTGTGAAATAATTRTCAYATTTTYGGGACACATTTTAATAATTCTCTACAAGATTATCGTATCAGATGTGGAATTCTTCACCATCATAAATTGTGTTTTAGTTACTGACTTTTTTGTTTGTCGCCAAATTTATATAAGTAACCTATTCTAGAATAGAGCATGAAATTGTATGAAGCGTATGATACTGATTATAACTGTGTGTTTATTTAATTTATTTAAAATCTCATTATGAATCTCAAAACAGAATAGGATCATCCTGCTCAGGTGTCCAATGTTTCATTGCCCTGAATATTTTAACTTTAACTTTTATTTTAAAATTGGACTAGACTAGGTATTTCTTTTTATTCGTCTCTTGTATTTTTTGCTTTCTTTTCTTTTCCTACTATTGTGTTTATAAGATCTATGTGGCGATAAAAATAATGTATTGTAAATGTAAATATAAAATAACTCTGTGATGGTTTATAATTTATAAATGAGAATTAACATTATTATTATTTACTTTTGTCCAAATGAAATAATGACAATTTTATATTTTTCTTTGCTTATGTTCTGTGGAGTTAGTAATAGAGTATTTACGGCAATTAAGGATGCGGATTCAAACTGTTTTTCACAACGTTTCAAAACATGTCCACTCAAATTTTTATTATTATTGATCAGTTTATTGTTATTGATTGTTTGCAGTTAGTTTCCAATGAAAAGTTTAATTGTGTGAATGAATTCTAAATTTGTAAATTAATTGAAGTTTGTAAAGTTTTACATCAATATTTTCACTTTTTCTTGGCATAAATTCTGAACGATTGCAATTTTGAGCGGTGTTTTGAGTAGTGTTTACATAAGTAAAGTACAGAGGACTTTATAAAATAGAAAAAATTTGATCTCAAATTTTCAAATTGAAAAATCTTTTTTGAAACTTCATTTTTATAATCGATTTAAAGGTAAAATTATTTTGCTTCTGATATTGGAAAATACAAAATAACTAATTAAACTTTCTTAACTTATCGCATTGTTTATTAGCAGACAATAAATATGATTAATTGGGAATTCTGCTGAAATAAAGCAACAATTCAACTAAACAATGTTCACAGAGCTTTGCAACACCTTGACACACACAAATACTGTGTATAAATATAAAATATTGAAGATGATAAAATATTCTATAAAAACTTGGAGAAATGCACTAAAGAGACGTACCTAATTAAAATAACTAATTAATAATTTTTCCAGTTGTATCCATCAAAATTCGTTAATGTCCAAAGCAATTTACAACCGTTTTTAAGTCAAAAGGCATTTTATTTCGTCGGATCGTCGTTTTCAACTAAACTGGAAATCAAAATTGAACAACTTTAGGCCCCTGTGAAAACTTCTAATTAAACGCATTTTATTTTTTGTAACGTCTAAAATTAGCACCAATGTAACCTATTTCTGATTCTAGAACTACCAAACAAATATTTGATTTTCGTATTGCTTAAAACAGTTACATATTTATATACGAAAACGAATATATTTATTCGCAATTACCAAAACAAACCGTCTAATTTATATGCGCAAATAGCCAAGTGTGTCCAGACGAAAGCCCTCACCTACTAAAAGCCGGTATCCGATTGGCGAAAATGTTATTGTTAGGACGGCACAATTAGCCAAATTTCGTAAATAAATTGGACAAAATAAAACAAATGATTTGTCAATAGGAAAGGTGAATTACCTCGGATGTTATAAGGAATATCGCCAATAAGAACGGTGACCGCGGTGTCGGATGACAAAAGGTGCTTAGCTTTGTTACGCCTTAGATGTTTCTAGTTCTGAAGTCCTAAAGGTCGTTGACTGGTCATTCTTCAATTGGTAATTCAATTGCATAAAATATTTTCAACAGAAATTTCATTATATCGCAACATTTTGACAGATACCCTAAAATGTGCCAATAATCGGGCTCAAACAAGACGGAATTGCTCAAGAATTATCACCAGGAATGTTAATAAACATTCATTCTAATAGTCATATCTATGTTTTTAGTCACCATATCTGTGGAATGTTTCCTGGTAACCAAATACTTATGGGGTTTCGAGCAATTTCATTTAGTTGTTTTCAGTTTCCATGTTCATTTCGAAGTTGAATTGACAAAGCTCGGTTCATGTTTAATTCATTACGATTATTTCCATTCATTATCGTATCTATCGATAAACAGTTCAGGAACATATTCATTCATCTTATCCGGATTTCATTAATAAAATGCCTTTACGTTTTACGATAATTCGTTTTGTTAATCTTACCATGTTATTAATTGTTTAATTGCTTCTGCTCCAGAATCTATTCACTCCATAAACGCATTACTTATGAGTTAATTTGCTACCTGTGAATTGATTTAGCCATATCAGATTTTTTCATATACGTAATTAAAAATTTATAATGTAATTAGAAATTATATAATTGGAACTTTATCAAAGAAGTTATGTTCGTACAAGTGTGAATGTATATTTGTTAATTTATTGCAAGTTTGCAGTTTAATTAAGAAATTGAATTTGATATGCGAAACAATCTTTTGAGGGTCAAGTTAATATGGAGATTTTATGTAATAATTTTCCATATTTTTTTGTAAAATATAGTTTTGTCAAAATTATAAAGTACTTAAGTGCACTGAAATATTTGTGCATATATTTCGTTTAATTTAAATACAAGTTTTATTTAATTTAATATTTTTAATCAGTTGAATTGCTGGTGAATCAATTTTGCCAGCTCTCTCATCGTATTAGTTACTGTCACTTCTTCTTAGCTAGTGTTTGGAACTGCTTACTTATGAATTAGCGAATTATTAAAAAGCTGCCTAATAGTAGTAGAATAGTTCAATTCGTTATTAAAGCAAAAAAAGGTGAAATGTGCCAAAAGTTGGAAACAACATACAAATACAAACAACATTTTTCCAATGAAAAAGTAAAAATTTACGTTTTCAGGAAACTAAAAAGACAAATTGATCCAAGGCAGTATATTAAAAGTAAGTGAAGATTCATAACTGAGAGGTAAAGTGATGGAACGACTGTGATTACGGCCATAACTACATTTGTATATTCAACAGAATATTGGGTATCTGTACTAGATTAAATGTCTATACTGAAAAAAGGACAAAAGCGAGGTTTGTAAACAAACGAAAATTAATTGAATGAAAAAAAAAACGGAAAATGTAAGAAAACAAACCCAAACAATAATGAAGCAAAGCATCACAGATAAAGTGTGCTAAATGTTAAAATACCAGAACATGGAGAAAATGTGCAGATCAGAAACAATGAATGAATGAAAAGTGAATTCTGCAAAAAAATTTACTATAACAAAACATTTTGTTAGTTTGTATAAAAAGATTTTATAATCAGATTTACATTTTGAAAAATAAACGGAGAAAATCAGCTAAAAAACTCGTATTCACAGGAAAACGAAAAATCGCAGGAAAACAATAGCAAGCAATATATAAAAACATTGTAAGTAATGGGAAATAATAAAGAAATGAACTGTGCATAAAAATAGGAAATGAAAAACAAACTCCAATATTTGAGTATGCATGAGTCACCTATTAGGTTTAAAATTCCTGCAAAATAGTTAAAAATATGAATATAAAGAAGACATCCTTAAAGAAGTAGAGAAATTCGATTTTGTGCCGTAGAAAAGCCGAATGAAAAATCAAAGTAAAAAACGCCACAAGAACAGATGAAATCTCGTATTCACAGGCAAACTGATTGTTAGGAAATTGTTAGGAAATCAACTGTACGCGAAACTATAAATGAAAAGCAAAAGTTAAATATATTAAAATGAGAAAGAAATACGCAAAAAAGAGGAAATATGTTTCCGAAATGATAGTAAAATGATTAGTCTTCTGAAACAAATCCCATTTGTACGTGAAAAACGCAAGCAGAAATATTGAAAATTAAATAATGCGAAACAAATTAGATAGAAAGATATTTAGGAAAATTATATCTTGGTACTTGTTAGATTAGTACTTTAATTCTTCAACTGCTGAGAGAAAAATTTCCTTAAGAAAGAAATGATGACAAAAACGACATTTTCATTGTTTAATTTGCTAGTAAAGCTTGTCAATCGTATAGTTAGCTAAATTCTATTGAAGTTGTAGAATTAAAAGGAATGTAAATAAAATTAGTATTTAGTATCATTTAGTAAAAACATATAGGGTGTTCCAAACGTATTTAATTTTAAGACGCAGTACACGATGTAAGCGTAACACATAAAACTAGAATGTCTAGTATATTCTAGTTTCGTCAAAAAGTTGCCATAAAATTTGCCTGATATGAATTTATATCCTCGTCGTAGCCCGTACTACATCAAAACTAGTTAAAATCCTGACTTGATTCTACATAAACTAGCGTTTAATTTAAAGCCAGACACCCATAGACCCTCATAAAATCGCACACGATTTTTATGCACTGTTCCAATAATAGTGCTCCTCTATTTTGGGGGACATTACCGAGTCTGGAACAAGATAAGGAGAAGCTGTTTGTATCTGGCGTGCGTCGTTATGTGCCAGGGCGATTCCAGAGCTATCGCCTCCGGATCCGATATATTTTATGGCCGATGTCCACTAGCAGTCAATAAATAGTCCGGGGGGACATGGAAGAGTAGTCGCTCGGGCCGGAAAGGGCGGAATACTAAATGCCTCTTAGTAGATGAGCTTATTACGAAACTCAAACAGCAGTAAATGTGTCAGAGAATTCTGAGATTTGTAACATGCAGCAATATAACTTTTTTGGACCGTAGTTTTCGATGAATCATTGCAGTGGTTTCGAATCTTTTGAGGAGCGAAGCCTTTAAACGTTGTTGTCTTTAAACGATTATGCACCTACAATTACGTTTCTTCGACATACATTAACACTTATTATTGGTTTATAGCCTGCTATCAAATCCACACTCTTCTCTGTTGTTCCACAAGTCTACCTCTAAACTGCGATCTTCTTCTTCTTGTTGCCGGCTCCACTATAACAACTTTTTTTGGGCAAGCTCGCCTTCATTTTCATGAAAGGTTCAATTTGAAGACATATTTATAGTTGATCCATTTGAATTGTTTAGCCTTTTTGTTGGTAATTGTATATTATATTTTTGTTGGTAATTGTTGGTCCATCTTCGTAGCTTTTAGTAACTTTTTTAAACGGCCACACCTCTGATATTATGCTTTTGGCCAATATATTACATATCAATACTCATTAAGTTTATTTATGTTTTTGTTCCAGTAAATTATTTAATATGTTAAGTACACTCGTTCTTGTATTTTGTTGTAGGGCTGTAGATTGCTGCTTTTGTACCTGATAACTATTTTATTATTCTCAAGTGCCAAGTCATACCGATCGTTTGCAATGCACATATATTCTGTTTACTGATCATAAACTCTAATATCCGTTTTTTGCATTATTCGGTTAACATTCTAGTCATGTAGTTCAGATCTTTAAACACTTGCTGTTCGCTAAATACTTCATCTTGCGCGAGGCAGAACATCTTTAATATATTGAGCCCTGTTTTGTCGTCAAGTTTGAGTCCTTTTTAAAATAGTTAGAGAATATGATTTCACATTTGATATTAATTTCCACATTTTTATCGACTACATGCTCATATTGGTGGTATCTATTGCCTTCCTTAGCTTTCTTAAATCCATGGTGTCGAAAGCCTTAGTAGCTTAGCCGAAAGTATATCGAGAAAAACATGTGTGGAGTTCTTGATCAAATTTTTGATGATTTAGATATTTTGATCTTTTTCTTACTAATCCGCTCAATTGTGCCAATAAGTTATGGATATTTTTCCGTACTTTTCACTCTTCTATTTTCGTTGTTAATATGATGATTATACGTGCGGTTTTCCACTTTTCTCCTCTTCTCATATTTCGTGCTCATTGCGACATCTTTGAAATAATGTGGTTATCTAGTTGGTTGAATGGTTTATTAGTCCCCTACTTTTAAAGTTTTTTTTGTTAATGTACCGGACTTATATTTGATGTTTTCGTGTCTACTGGTTTTTGTATTATTTTGGCTGAAACTTCTGCTGGTCTTCTGTTAGTAGTACTGAAAACTATTTTTCCTAACCTTTAATTATTGGTACATATTGTAATATCTGATCCGATTTTTTCTGAGTACTTCACTGAGTAATCGTTTCCAGCTTTCTGTAGATACTTCTTTCGTCTAAATAGGCTGTTTGTATTACATGTTTTTAACAGTCTTTATTTTTCTCTTTTGTGATTTTTTGACTTGCTGTGGATTGCGCTTTTTTATATTCACGTGGCTGCAGAAGAATTTTTCGTATTTGTTGCTTTAGTTTATAACCATAAATTCGACTTTCCGGTCCCACCAGTAGGCATTTCCTCGCTCGTTGTTCTTTTCCTTCGTCACTGTTCGCTGTACGATTGACAGTCCTTTTGTAGTTTTAAATTGTTCATTTTCTAGTATGTTTCAAACTATTTTGATATTGTTTCGTTTTGCGCCGTTTTTTCGTACAGTTTCCTAGGGTTGTGTCTTATTTCAGGACGCAAAACATAGCTAACTTCGTTCGATTGCATTTGAGTTTAAAATAATACAAATTGTGGTCGAAATGTGCTCTGTTTGCCCCACGAAACACAGTTGATAAACCAAAAATAATAAAAAAAAATTTTTTAAGTAAGACTATTTTTAAGTAAGTTTCCAATTTCGTCTAGTGATTTCCAGGAAATAATACATACACAAGCTCTCGTACTAAAAGGCAATTCGGTCGCAAATGGGTCTTAATCAAAAGAATATCCTAATTAGATGGCCGGGAACTCCCTCGGCAGGCCGTGTATCGCCTCGATAAAAAAGATATCGCAGGGAGATAGACCCTGCCGGCATAGGAACATAAAATAAAACTTCCCAGCTCTTCCAATGTCTAGTACTTTGTCCGTGTATCGGTTCCGATTGCTTTCTTGTATTTGGTCAATTCCATAAAAAAACTATCCTTCCGTACACTATAAATAAGCGTTTCCTATAAGACGATTTTAACGCAATTTTGTGCTTTTATGTCTTTTCATTAAATATAAAAAACAAATGCTGTTGATTTTCAAACGTCTAAGATGCTTTTAATTTTCCTAGTCCAAATTTCAGGGCCTTCAGTAGTTAACAGCCAATAATATTTGATGTAATTTTCAGTTAAATTTTCGTAAATCATTGCGTTTAGTGCACCGTTTTGTCTGATATTGATAACTAATTAACTGGTTTTGTCTGATATTGATAACTAATTAACTGGTTTTGTCTGGAAGTCTCCTTTCCAGATTTTTCTTCTAATATTCTAATTCGCTTGAAATTCTAAAAATTCGATTGAAAACTAAACAAGAGACCATATCAAACAACTAACTGTTTTGCATTTAAAAATCTTCCTTAAATATCTTTTTGCGGATTGTTGGATCGAGCTGATTCTAAAACAATACCTTTCTATCAGAATCCATTTATGATCAAATCATTCGTTTTGAATTGCGAATGATTCGGATCTTAATAATCAGGTGTTGGTTTCCCATATAAAATCTAGTAGTTTCTTATATGTATAACCAACAGCAGCAGCGCATGTTGGTTTTCACAATTATCTGGATATTAATTTAAGGAAACGACTAAACCAGCAAATATTTGTATGTTATATATAAATTTGTTAATAAGCTCACAGGACCGTATTTACAAAAACAATATTGAGGATTTCAAAAACGTTAAACCGAGAATGTAGTACTCACTAGGACTAAAGGTTGTTTTTACAAAGTGCCCCCAGTGTGCTTTAGTTTTGTTAGCGGCGCCAAAAAATAATAAACTTGAAATTCCAACTTTGCGGTTTTTTCCAAATAAATCAAAATCATAAACACCAACCTTTTAATTGTCTAACTTTTTCCTCATTTGTATGGTTCCACTTATGACACAGTGTATGTACACAGTAGTGCCCTGATTAGGCCTGGGTAACTCAGTGAATTTTTAGGAGTTGGCGCTGTGCTGCGCATATGGCTTGGTGCGCTAACCCAACGCACCGGCGTAATAACTCAGTTCCGTTGCTAGGAAAATGTTGATAACTTTTTTTTATTTGTTTTATATTTACTTTAAAGGTCATTTATTAATAATACTTTTTAAATGTCTTCAAATTTTGAAATTTTGCAGCTTTGGCCAAGTTACTTTTTCTTCTAAATGCTCAATTTTCGAGTTTGACTTAAAAATGCTGACAATCTTAAAGTATTTTCCGCGAAAAATCATTAAATAAATTTCGAATCCTTTGTCGCTTTGTGAAAAGTTTTGAAATCCAGCTTCGAATTTGAAAAAAAATCAAATAATTTTCTATCAAAAAACGAACAGAATAAGCGAAAGTTTCTAACAGATTATTTGGAAATCTCGTCACCTCCATTCCTCTGAAGACTATAGAATTTGTTGAAAATTGTGATTTTTTAGATTTATAGCATTGTAGAAATTTTATAAAAACTTTTTCCAGCGCCGAATTTGGGACAAGAATGAAAATACATTCCTCCCGGTTTTCCCCGAAAGTCATTAAGGTTTTCACCAAAACCGATCACAAATCTGAAAGTTTTTAATCGGAAACGCAAAAAAGCATTATTTTCTGATGATTTCCTGAGATCCAATAGATTTTCAGCCAAAAATGACAAAATTAATTTTGCTAGATAATTCGCCTCATTAATCGGGGGGAACTTTAGAAAACCCATTCAGCTTCGAATTTGGCACAAAAGGCAAATAATTTTATTCAGTTTTTTACCGAAAGTAATTAGCATTATCTTGAAAAAACGATCAGAGCAAAAGTATACAAAAAAATATTTGAAAAATTCACGGCCCTCATCGCTCTGAAGAATTTTAAAGCTTCTTCCTAAGTTTTCAGGTGATTCCAGTTTTAAGAAATTTTCTATTAAGCAATTGTTTCTGCGCAAAAATCGCATTATTTTTTAGTTTTATTTAAAATACTGACAATCTTCAGGTATTTTCTGTGAAAAATTAGAAGATACATTTTATTGGAACGCCTTCTTAGCCGCTTTGCAAACATTTTTGGAAAACTTTTTGCAGGTTTGAGTTATGGAACAGAAAAACCGCGATTTTACTGGCAAGCTGAATCTTTTATGCAAAAAAATGATCTTACAAGAAAACTCGTCGACTTTCTGTGGCCTCAGTTCTGTTGCAGAGAAAATCTACATGCCTTTTTTTAGTTGTTTGAACAAAGGAGTAAAACGTTAATCTGAAAAAATCTTGAGACCCTTTTTTTAGATGTGAAAATTCCAGTCTCGGGTCTCGTAAAGTTTTAATAAATTAATTATAACTCACTAACCGATGAGTTGTGACTCGGTAAATCAGAGAGAAGCAACAACTCAATAGCGCAACTCAACACAGTGTTACCTAGGTCTAGGTCCTGATAGATGAAATGTAGTCGACTAGGCGGAAGAACTTCGCCTGTACTTCTAGTAACTAGAAAATACTTTAAATGTTCATTCATACCAGTTTCGATCTAATCATATGTTGCGCGATGTTTTGCCAATAATGAGAAAAATGAAAATTGTTTGCGTGATATTGGTATGAAGCAATTAATTTATTGGTGATTTTTCTTCTTTCAATTTTCAGGAACCATAATTGAAAACGTCGCCAACTTGTAAGTGAACTGTAGCGATTAAGGATGAGAGAATTGAATATTTTTAAGAGAAAAATAATCACATGAATACGAATAAGTATTTAGTTTGCGGGAATTTTAATACAGTGCCGCCTGCAAAAAATAAATATAATAGAGATGTTTCCATTGGAAACAAATTGAGAAATCTTTAAAAAATCGAAATTGAGGCGCGATACGTTGTTCCAAAAATCAGCAAGAGCACAAGAAAATTTTGTTCTAAAAAACTCAAGTTTGGCAATCATTCCGTAGTTATGTATGTGCGAGGGTCGTTTGATAAGTCAGTGAGTTTTTGAATGAAATATTTTTTTGTCGGCCAAAAGACGTTTTATTGCTCAAGATAATCTCCTTTTAGCTCGATTCACTTAGTCCAGCGTCTTTCCAATTTTTTTATCCCTTCCAAATAATACAATTTCTCAAGTTCCTCAAAATATGCGTTTGTTTCAAAGAGGCCCTTTTCATTGGACCCAAATCTTTTACCGCCCAGCCATTTCTTCAGGGTTGGAAATAAGAAATAGTTGCAAGGGGCTAAATCTGGAGAATATGCTGGGTGGAGTAGCAGTTCGTTGCCTAGTTAATGGGGTTTTGTCATGGCGACTACAAACGCGTGCATCCGTGCATTGTCCTGATGAAACAGCACTTTTTTTCGCCAATTGCGGCCGTTTTTGCTTCAAGTCGACATTGAATCTGTCCAAAAGCTCTGAATAATATGCGCCAGTGATCGTTTTACCCTTTTCAAGGTAATCGATGTGAATAATACCGCCTGCATCCCAAAAAACTGTTGAACTGTGTTGAATTTATAGTTACTGCGCGCAAAATTTAAAAACTTATCAAACGACCCTTATAGATTTTATGTAATACTAGTAGCATTACACATATGGGCACACAGATTACCGCAAAGATTTTCTTTCACTTGCTGTGGAGCAAACAGAAAATTACAATAGGAAATTTCAGCTAATAACCGAAACAACACTTCACCTACTGAATAGTGCAAATATGAATATTTCAACGCAACGGAATCATCCCCCAGAAAAACGAAAAAAGAACGAACCCTAGCAGCACGTTCCGGTGTTGACACATAAAAAAAATACTTGACCGGGTCCATAAACAGTAGCCCCGGGCCACTATTTCAAAATTATCTTATGCGTGTTCACAGCACAACCACGGCCGTGAAAAGTATATTTTTTATCCGACGTTGATCTAACGAGGGTCGTCTGCACCCGTTCTGGCCCACCATCGCCACCCTTTTTCCGATCTTTGATACGACACGTGCAACGAATCCACACCGATGCCACCAGCATTCTCAATTGTTTTGAGATGAACCGTGTTGCCGATCTACTGAAAAAAACTTTCCTAATTTTTATTTTTTTTGTATTATACTGGATTGAAAGTGGCTAATGTATAGTTTAAACTCAGTTTGAATTTGTAGGTCTCTACCCATTTCATGTCCTATTATCGAAAGTTTTGAGAAAGCAAGTTAGGTTTAGAGTAGGCCTGGGTGGCATATTTAGTTAATCATACATTTGAATGTAGATTTCAATCTGATTCGATTCCAGCACGACACTGGCTTGAAGGCCTGGGTAACTCAGTTTTTAGGAGTTGGCGCAATGCTGCCGAACTATGGCTTGGTGCGCCAACCCAACGCTCCGGC
>NW_026018298.1:0-1121 GCF_020466585.1 Dendroctonus ponderosae | reverse complement strand
AGGCCCGGTTCCACCATCTCCGATTAAAATGTTAATCATTGATTAAAACTATTTAATCAACACTTTGCGTTCCACCATAATTTTAACCACGATTATGAACACTTAATCGCCTAAAATGGCTGGTTATTGACGATAATCACGATTAATGTAGTATTATAACCTCAAACAATTTCAAGTAAACACATGTTGGATTTGTTTTATGACGATATTTTATCACCGTCTGATGAGGATAATGACATTCAGGTTGTTAGAAGACCCCGAATATTTAATCAGCGAGTCAATTATTTTGAAATCATGGACACCTTCAGTTTTTTTACGTTATTTTGCTTATTGAAAAACACTGTCCAAACATTACTGCTGGAAATAGAAATAATCTCAGCTGATGTTTGAAACTTTTGTGGCGCTAACCAGAGTCCGCTGCTAATTAACCAAGGGGTTACTAGGGGCTACAGCCCCGGGCTGCAACCTTCAGAGGGCTCCGCAAACTCTGAATTTCCAAAAAAAATTCACATTTTACTGCCCTTATGTGGGCCCCATATTCATTTTAGTTCCGGGCCCCGCAAAACTTTAATCCACCCCTGTCGATAGCCTGTAAAATATTTCGATTTTTCCGAATGTAAAGCTGTTTGTGGGTGTGAAACATTATTAACTAAATATCATGGTAAGAGTTTGATAAATCTATATTATAAATAGTTATCCACCATCCAGATACCATTTGATATTCTATGAATATCCCAGAATGTTCAAAAAATATACAGAACATTGCGGGAATATCCTGGGAATATACATAGGTGAACATTCCTAACATGAACGTTCGTGGAATATACATGCATGTATATTCATCAAAGTTCATAAAAAGTATATCCTAGGTATGTACATATTGGGTATATGTGCAGATGGACATGCCAGGTATGTACATATTGTGTATATGTGCAGGTGCATGGCAAATATTCCGGTAATATACATGAATGCATATCTACGGTATATTCCAAATTGGTTGAATATAAATTTTGCGTGCCCGCAACCGAAAAGTAAGGGCATGTAAAAGTAAATCTTCTTACTACTAAAACCTGAGACCCTTATGAAATACTGAAAATATGGTGTTTTGATTAACAAATTAA
>NW_026018297.1:0-1122 GCF_020466585.1 Dendroctonus ponderosae | reverse complement strand
CAGCAAACAGAATTAGAATGTAAATGGATGAAAAACAAGGATAAAATAGTCCACAATTCAAAAAACAATGACGAATTTTTCCCAAATACGCCCTAAATATAGTTTTCCTACAGCCAACCATTCTGATTAGACAAGGAAAATATCTGCACACGAAACGGCGAAAATGTAATTCACTCTTGTCTATAATTAAAAGTTGGAATTAGCCAGGTTTTGTTCACTTAAAGTAAACCGAAGCGCGGCCCATAAACACAACCTGAATTATACAGAAGATAACCTGGAGTGAAAACGGGACTGACTCTGTCCTGACTCAATCTGTGCAGCTTATTTTATATTTTATAGCAACAAAATGGGGGTTTCCTGTAATATGAGGTTCCTCTGCCCGATAAGCGCGCTTTCGCTGTGCACGCAAAATTTACCTCAAAAGGCGTTTTTGGTCTATCTTACGTTAGTCCTCGATAGTACTTATCGAAACAATACAAACACAACACCATTAGCAGCAATAGCAGAAACTTTCATCTTGTTTTAACAAAAATAAACGTATTTTAATAAGTAGTAACGTTATTTGTGTATTGAAATGGGAAGCACGTGACGTCACATCCACAAACCTGCATTATGAACCCACTACACTTGCTTATTTTTAATTGTGTCGCAAGGAGCAGCTGATAATAGGGATAAATGACACAACTACACAAAAATACATATAAATATATATATTACTTGTTTATTGTTTATATAAATACTTTTTACAGATAAAAAAATCTTTGGAGCATTTTTAGGAACAACTTTAAAACATCCGCCTTTTGTGATAGGAAGCCGTGCATTTTACAACAGCCTTCAAGACACCAATAAACAGCTACCATCTTTGCAGATTATTGACGATTTATGAAAACAGATAAGGAAAAAGATAATCTGAAAATATGAAAATATTATTATTCATTTTGAACAGAGGTTTCTGTTTAAATATTAATCTGTAATTCTACATAATACATATTAAGTAGCGGTTTCAGCGGTGAGCAACCCGATGCTATGAACTAGCTCTAATGGGAAAAATATCCTGTTTTCCATTTATTTGTTTCTTGATGAAAATACCACCTGAATAATAAGCTAAGTGATTTCGACTTA
>NW_026018296.1:0-1123 GCF_020466585.1 Dendroctonus ponderosae | reverse complement strand
TTACGCCACAGATTACAGAGTATAGATTGAATAGTTATGCTTTTCCGCCAAACTGATTTTGCTAAATGCAAAAATCCAGAGGATCAGCTGATTGTTTGCATGCGTTTGTTTTGTACATATGTCCATCAGGAATCTCTGAACATACAGTATTTTACAGTTAAGATTATTCCGTCAATTTTCAATCTTTCAGTCTATCAATGTTTTTAATTGCAATCATAAGCATCTTCAACTAGTTTGATAACTGTGATATTTATCTTTGTTTTACAATAATGGAGCATAACGTGGCTCGAAGAATGACTAAGTGTTGTGTTCGGAATTCTGTGATCTCTAGATAACTGTGAAGTTTATTTGAGTTTTACAACAACGGAATATAAGGTAGCCAGATACCAGCCGCTTCCAGTGTTGGTTGTGTTGTGTTCGTGAAAATCAAAATGGTCGACGATTTCGATTTCCTGAGAATCACTAAAAGCTTTGCCCGAAATAATTTTGCATCACTTCACTCCAAGATATGGCATGAACAGAAAATATAAAATAAAAGAACAGAAATGGCCGCAATCCAAGGCTGGACGCTAAGACGGAAGGAGTTTTAGTCAGTAAACAGCTTGGCTGGAGGCCCACAGAACCCAGCGCGCCAGAATACCAGCTCTGTAAAAGCCCGTTTACACGTTCAAGCCATCTGAACGATTTGGCTTGCGCAAGCCAGATCTGTGCAGATGAACTGAACGAAAATCTGTCGTTTACACGTTCAGTTCGTTTTACACAGATTTGAAGGAAGAGCACCCAAACGTGCATTGTTGCCGACAAGATGGAAAATTTGGGCGAAGAGTTAATTCTTGCAACGGCTGCAGTGTGTGTAATCAAAAAAAAGATGAGCTTAAAAACTAAAATGAAATGGTGTAAACCATGGTTGTTGAACAGGAATTTATTGTCTCACTAATTTACCCAATCACAAATCTGCTGTTTCTCATAAGCCATCGTTTTGCACAGAATATGAGATAGGGCTTCACACAAATTTAATTTAATTTAACACTGAAGTTTGAGCACTTGTGTCTAAAGACAGACTAAAATTTTAGCAGAAAGTAGGTAAAATCTTGGGCATCGGTATATCCCAATTCAAATTTAT
>NW_026018295.1:0-1123 GCF_020466585.1 Dendroctonus ponderosae | reverse complement strand
ACCTTTTGCAAGTCTGCAGAAACAAATAATGATTCAGATCCTGCTTTTGTAGATACGTCATTTTTATATTCAGTTCTCGCTTCTATGGCATTTTCATAGCGACTTTTTCATTTTTGGCAATCATCGCAGTCGGGATCAGTATTTTCTTTATCATTTTTAAGTTTTTGGAGTGAAGGTTGAATGTTTCGCATTGCCAGCACTACTCATTCATCTCAGCTACTTGTTGGCGGTAAAATTCGTATGAAACTTTCATTTCGGGGTACTTTTGTAGAAAATCTGCATGCATTAATTTAATGTTAATATCACTGGGCACATATTGTCGATTTGGGGCGTGTTTCCTTCTATAAGGCGATATGCTTGGATTAAAAGAATTAATATGACAAACTACGTGTTCTCTGTCAATTTTTTTCTGAGTTGGATGCCCTGTCTTTCATGATTTGACAAACATACATTTTGAATCAGTTTGATTCAGAACATCTCTAACTATTCTACCGTTATGGACTTGAGCCCAAAACTGGCAAAAAAAATGTTTTGCAAACTCGTACATCATTCCCTGTATTAGCTTTTAAATAGTAGTTAATTCTATTACTTCCTCTGGAGTCTCCATCTTCAGTTTTCCTTTTGCTATCGATTTTTTTTAACGTGGTAAAGATAAATTGACGCTGTTGTTCATGGGTCATTTACCAGAATTCTTTATTTATAGCGTTTTGACTCCATATGCCAATTGCTTGGGTGCATTTTTTTGCACAATTTTCCTTACATGTTTCTTGCACGTCATGCTGTGCAATTTTTTCCTCGATTTTCAGTTTCTTTCTTTCCTGTAATGATTTGCTGTAACTTTTCCGTTTCCGTACTTGTCCTTGTTTTGTGAATTTTCGCGATTGATTTGGCAATTCAGACTCCACAGTAAAATCTGGATCGTGTGAATTATCAATAGAATTTTGGTTTAGTCTGCCATGTAAATTATTAGCTCTATATGTGGGCATTTTTTGAGCTAATTCCTTGTTTAGGGCCAGTAAAACTAGCATTTTAATGTGAAATAGTTAAATATAAGATACTTGCCTTGTTCGCTATATCAACAGAATATTAAAATACCATAAACAACAAAATATCTCTAACCACA
>NW_026018294.1:996-1081 GCF_020466585.1 Dendroctonus ponderosae | reverse complement strand
ATCAACAATCATGGATTATTTTGTAAGATGCGCTATTAAAGCTTTTTGAGGTTTTACAGCGTCGGTTTACTACTGTTTAAATTGC
>NW_026018294.1:0-106 GCF_020466585.1 Dendroctonus ponderosae | reverse complement strand
GAAATAGAACGCTAATGGTTGACAGTTTAATTGACTATTAAATCAATATTAAAAGAGTAACAAAAACAATGCAATAATGCAATATCAAGCGTTTCCAGTCAATTAA
>NW_026018293.1:0-1129 GCF_020466585.1 Dendroctonus ponderosae | reverse complement strand
TAGTTTGCCTAGGAGGTCAACACCAACTTCTAGTAACTTTGCTAAACTCAAAGATAGTGCTCTTATTGGTGACAAACAGACTGGTAAGAAACCTTATTATACTGTTTTACTGTTTAATATCATCGTGGGTAAGTTATGCTGCAATATATTGGTTTATTTTATTGATTTCTTTGACTTTGATTCTAATATTTTTGCTGTTTCAAAGCAAAAAAAACATTATCGTCAATCATCAACGGGTGACGGCTAAGGAGGTTGAACTTCAAGTCGGGTGTTACTTTGCCAAAGCCAAAGAAAGGGTGTCAAGACAACCTATATATAACGACCTATATATAAACGACAACATATAATAATGACCTATAATATCATATATATTAATAAACTATGTAATTAATAGTAAAGATAATTGCGTGTCATTTATAGATTTCCAATATTGATAGTATTAGGTAGTATTACAAATCAGGTAAAAAACATAAGGTGGCCACACTGTTAAAAATGGGTTGAAAATTCAGTTACTTTTCAGTACATTTTGTAAGTGAAAATTCATATTTCAAATTCATAGTTAATTCCTTTAATCTGGCGAAACCCTATTCGGCGTTTCTAACTACTTTAGTATTAAATGAAAATAATGTATCACTGTATAAAAAAAATTATAAATATATAATATAATATCAATCACAACAAGTATKTGAATSTTCAATAACAGGAATCTGAATTTTCAATTTTTCGAATTTTTAATAACAAGTCTCTGAAATTTCAATTACAAGTATTTGAATTTTCAATAACAAGTTTCTGAATTTTCAGTTATGTGTGTGGAAAAAACTTCAATTAGGTACATTTTACTGAAAATTCAACTAGATTTTTTAATTGCATAATACCCAATGCAAAATTTAACTTTCCATATTTTTTTTATTTTTTGCGTTACCGAGTATTCCAAGATACCAAAAACCACGTTTGAGAATATTTATGGAATATCTATGATATATATTCCTAGAATGTGTCATGAATATACAGGCATATGGCAGGAATATTCTTGGGATATCTATAGCACATTTCAAAATTACAACTTTCTTGTCCCTGGAATATTCCCTGTGAATATTCGTGGAATATTGAATGTGCTGGATTGAATATT
>NW_026018292.1:0-1127 GCF_020466585.1 Dendroctonus ponderosae | reverse complement strand
TTTATAGAGAAAAGTATGCTCTATTCAATGGTGGCGCCAAAATTTTTAATTAGCCCAAATATCTTTTGAAGAGCACATTTTTTAACGCACAATTGTGAATTTTGTCAGTCAGGAAAACGTATGTGCTCGTCTGGTTAACATTTTAGCAAAACTGAGCGATCGGAGGTATTGAGCGGAAATTCTCAGGATTTTTGCGCAAAAGTCAGCTCTATCCAGAGGGATAACAAAAATTTTGCCTCCTCCCGTAATTAAAGCGAAATAAATAATTCAATCATTCATGTTCAAAAGTTGATTACACGGGAGAGCTTTTGCACCCAGGTGTTTGAAAATTTGCAGAAATTCAGCTAAACGAGCAATGGACTTGAGTTTTACGCACATTATAGAGAAAAGTGTGCTCTATTCAGTGGTGCCATAATTTTTCGGCTAATTCGAACGGTTTTGAAAAGACGCATTGTTAAAACAAACTTTCCAAAAATTGACACAGACAGAAAAGCATCTGCATCCAGTTGATTATCATTTTGCCAAAACCGAGTAAAGTACGCAACGGAGAACAGAAAACATGCAAACAACAACAAAGCAGGAGTTGGTGAATGAAAATGTCTAGAAAATAGAAGAAAACATTGCGTTACCTTCCCCATCCTCCTCCTCCAGAGACCCTAATTAAAACGCTCGGCAAGTTAATGAAAAATTTAAAACTTCCTCTATGTTTAGAAAGGCACCCCTTTCAGTGGTGCAGCTGCTTGCAGCAAGGGGGTGTATCTGATTAATAACCTCCCCGGGGGCACGGCCAGTCTTAATTGTCGTTAGCGGGGCCCCACTTAGCGCACTGATTAGGCCTTTTGTGGCTCCAGATAACGCGCCATCGACACCGGTTTCCTTTTAATTTAATCTCGTGTACCAGTCGCGTTTTTTCGGGCCTTCTTTCCTGCTATTCCTGCATTCATTAATTAGCTTCTTCGGGTTCTCGTAAGTTTTCATTCAAAGTAACTTCTTCGTTAAAAACTACAATCAGACTATGAAGGCTTTCACGGTCGGTTAAATCACATTTAGGAATGTTTTCCGGGCTTTGAAGCCGTGGTCTATGGGAATTTCTTCCTGACGTTTCGTCCACAACTGCGCTGGACATT
>NW_026018291.1:0-1127 GCF_020466585.1 Dendroctonus ponderosae | reverse complement strand
TCAAGCATCTCCTGAAAATGTTTGCCCGGTTCCAATCCCCGCATTAAAACGAACAATTCCAATGCAGCAGCAATGAAATAAGCCTGCACAGTTGAACGCAAAAAAAGCTGCGTTCCTGATGCAGTTTCAGTGTTGTGCTCTAAAATCGGTGCTCTAATAAATCAAAACAGCAGGAACGTCTGGATTTTAAAACCCCTGAGAGCACGATACAAGTAGTCATACGAGCAACAAGTACATTTTGAGGAGCAAAAACAAAAACACGATTGGGCTCTTGAAGCAGCTGAAAGATTTTGAGGTACCGGCTGAATGTTTTTGGAGCTAATTTTCCGTTGAACAGTCAGCCTCAATTGGCAGTTCAATGATTGCCGAATAAAAACTTGAATGAGAATGGATTAGCTGAGTTATTCGCTCTTGGGCATCTATTTGTGATTAAGTAAAATAATTCGAAAGAACGGGGAGTTGGTTGGCTAAAAGACAGATCAAACTAAATGAAATGATTAACACATTCTCATTCGAGTGAATCAAGCGAAACTGAATTTTCCATTCGAGAACGCAGTTGGCATCGGAAGTCTCTCTCGAACCCATAGATGCCCGAGCGAGATGCAAGATGGCCAGCGCGTTGCCACGTGCCAAGTTGATACCTTTACGGCTAAAAAAATCAGTTTATACTGAAGCGAATCGGAGATCTTTTATTTTCGGATTGAGATTTTTTGGGTCCAAACCGGTGTCGTGCCCTAACTGGTCAGTTTTTCAAGCTTTTAAACCATGGTGAAAAAATGTCTTCCTAACGCTTTGCAAGCACGAATGACTTGGCATCTTCAGAGCTAAATTCATACTTTTCTGAAATCGAGAATATCTTTCTTTCGGAAGAAGATACAACAGTGCCAATTTTCGTATCTTGTAGCCCAAAGTTCACAGAATGTACGCAGAAAATTTCGAAATTTGACTAATCTGCGAACTATTTCGAGAATTTTTCAATCTAACCGTGTTTTTCTAGCACGCATTCACAGAAACTCTTACACCTTTTACTACAAAAATATTTCTTTGGCTTGGGATAAGTTGGAAAGCCACCGACTGTTGGCTTTTGTAGACAAACGCTGATTCAAAATACTCCGAAAGTTCAATTC
>NW_026018290.1:0-1098 GCF_020466585.1 Dendroctonus ponderosae | reverse complement strand
AAATTAAAGAAAGCGCACTAATTTTACTAAATCAAAATAATTGTGTTGCTTCATGTTCATTTAATTTAAGTCATACATGGTTACCTATGCTAAAACCTGAAGTAGACCAAAGAAACATACACCCAAATTAAACTTACACCAAAATTATTAATTAACATTACCTGTATTCATTTAAACAATGAGATTAAGTCAAAGTCACATAACTGACCATTTTGCACAGAAGAATTATCATAGCGAATTTTCATATATTGTATTATCCTACTATTGTTACACAATTTATTAACATACTCTGTTTTAGGTTCATTTAGGTTCTTTTGATAACGATAACAGAAAATAGCTATCGAAACGTCAAGGTGATTTTTCAAATTCATTTCTCTACTAATTGGAATTTTCTCTTACAGCTTGAGCCTAAGTGTGTCGCAGGATACCCTCTAGGTGATAGTTCTTGATTACTTTTTGATAAATAATTCGTTCTTATTGCGAAATAGGAACACTATTTATCAATCTGTAATAAAAGACGTGCGGAAATTCTGTCTTTTTTAAAGACAAAAATTTTTGAGGCGAAATACCCAAAAAGAAGTTTGTAAAAAAATGAATCCGCCTCAACAATATAGAACTTATCCTCAATTATTTTAGTTTGCACTATTTTCTCTAGAGAAAAATTTAGAAGAAACGAAAAAGAAGCAACGAAAACTCCAAGAACTAAACCGCCCAACTAAATGAACCCCAACACAGTCAAGTTTCTGCCAATTTTGGAACTGGATAAATTCTGATTGCTTCAACCTATTTGGTTTCGGTGTGAAGCGTTATTTAGCCCCATTTGTTGTCTGTTAGTCAATGCTTTGGTAAAAATTAAGCATCTAAGAGAGATTTTATACAGGGTGGCAAATGAACAAAGGTAAAAGTCCGGACAGTTCGGCATGCTACTATTTGAACAAAAAAAAAGTTTTTTGAGTCTCGACACCAAAAGATTAAAGATAAACCAAATATCTCCAAAAGGTCTTTGAATAATTCGGCCATTCTTTCTATTATAGGGTGGTATACAGTAAGCTGTAGATATTTAAATATTTTGATTGGGCTTACAGAATTTTACTGATA
>NW_026018289.1:0-1033 GCF_020466585.1 Dendroctonus ponderosae | reverse complement strand
CATGGGTTGATGAAATTGCCGTGGAGGATTTTCTTCTTTTTCTTCAGTTTCTCTGCATCTACAAGTTAATTCAGTAATACTAAAATAGTTTCTACTACAAGACACGATTCGAAACACAAAAGCTTACCTTGAAGATTGTTGAGAACAATTCCATACAAGCTCGCTCTACTCTCTGTTAGAAAATCTCTTAAATTGCTCCTTATTTTATAAACACTGTAAAGTTTCATTTATGAAATTCATTATTTCGAGTTCGAACCGAAATCAGACCACTTTTCAAACCGGGTACCTACGCCAAAATCTGTGTAGTGTGTGTTTATAAAACCGGTGAACGATCCGTTCCCGCGATATTTGGCAAGAGAAGCTTGTTCTACTGCCGTAGCGTGATGGGATCACTCGATCGCGTTCAAGAATACCAATATTCGCTTCACGAGAGAACCACGCCCTTCTTTCTCATGCGATCGCCGTTCCCAGTTTCGAGAATTGGGCTCCTGTTGCTTCGTAATTACTTCAAACTCCGGTAATCATGGAATTATACAGAGTGACAATAAGATAGACAAGGATAAACGGTAAATTCAACAAGATTCGTTGACTGCGGAACGTACTTTCGAAATGTTAACCTGTTCCCATAACCTCGAATTGGTTGAATGGTTAACTCCAAACAAGCTAGTGCCTGTGTATCCTGTAGTCTTTATTATCCACTCTTACCAAGCAGCTTCTCGTATTCAGTTAGTGAACTCCTGCGCCATTTGTACATGTGTGTGCTCCTTATACTGTGTGTATCGTACAAACGTGGTAGGAATGTAGTCCATTCTCGGTATTTATTTGGTGCTTGGGAATGTGTCAGTTATTGTGCTCTGAGTACCCCTGGAAGGCGCCGATTCGATTAAGTCCAATACTTGTTCCTCTGTATCTGGAATCCGAAAATTGATTGTCGTCCACTGTCTTCCTGGAACCACTCTCCTCGCCCTTTGTTGGCGTGAGTTCTTTCAGCTAAAATACTAACAATAAAATAATCCTGACTTAGTTAAAATGT
>NW_026018288.1:0-32285 GCF_020466585.1 Dendroctonus ponderosae | reverse complement strand
ATTTTTTTCCAACCAAAAGGTGCCGTTCTAAATGGTCATTGCTTGTTTATTTTAGTATTATAACTTAACTCTAATAGTCCACGTTTTTTTACCTTAACCTGATTCTATGGTCGTACTCTTATCCCGCGTCCTGACCGAACGATCCGAGCCTGATCCGTGGCAAATTTCTTTGATATTTCGTCAAAACGCCGACAGAAAATGAATCGTCGGTCTGAGGCTCAGCTCCTTAGGTTTGGACCCACCGGGTAGTAAAAATAACAAATGAAGTTTGCAGCTTGATTTGTTATACTACTTGACATGATATATTTGAATATTTATTAGAAATTTTTCTATCAAGCTCCCAACAGATCATCTTTCAAGAAGCAGGCTTTTTCCGACGTTTTTAGATTCCAAAAAGACCAGAGATCAGTTAAACCTTGTCGATAGAGAGCTTTGGAAAGTTTCTGATTCTAATCAGAGGCACTAAAAAGATCAACAATTCACCTGCAACTTTTTCGAAAAACCGCTAATAAATCCGCAGAACGAGAAAGAGAAAAGCGCTACATAACAGTCTCAAATCTGCACATGCGAGCAGCATAAAAGCTATCAAAGGAAAACTACAACCCTGGTTGCCATCGACTTCTGTAAAACAAAACGCTGTCCGGATCCAGATTCCTGAATGGTTGAAAAATGAGTCATTTGTAGCAAATGCAAGTTTCGGGTTCGAACCTCGTTATTGACTGATAAGCGTAAACAAATCCCCATTCTCAGCCAAAGATAAACAAATTCCGCACACACAAAAAGCGACCTAAACTTTTTTTACTAAATTAAATGCTCGCTATCCAAGCAGCAATTTTATTAAATTTTTATGAAATGTCGGTCAATTTGAGGTCGATATTTTGTGTAAAGGGTTGTCAAATGACTCTAATGGATGCTTTTTTGCTGGCATCATTGTTAGCTACGGAGTATCTAGCTGATTTCGACACGTGTTCACCATTGAGTCTTTTGGTGGATTTTCATAAAACTTTGGCCTTTTATAGCTTGACATGTAGATGAAACTATGCCTAAATTGCAGATCAACATTCGGTCTACGTGATAATTTCGGATAAGATCCTTTGTTGCTCGCACCAATAACAGCGCTCAATATAGTTAACTTAGTTTTGATTTGGGCTCGCTCGGCTCAGTTTTAACTGGAACTTTTATGAAATTCTGGGCCTCTACAGATTGAGGTTTTGTCAAAAGGTCGGCTAAATGATTAACCACATTCGGGCCAAGTATTATTTATCAAGGCTTCTTTGGTGGGATCATCAAGAGCGACGGAATACATAGCTTGATTTCGACAAGTCTTCCGATTAGTCGTTTGCTCGACTTTAGATGGTCGATATCGAAGCGCTATGCGGATTTGTAAATGCTTCCTTCTGCTCGCAGCATTCTAGCGACAGAAAGTTTGTCTTTTCTGAAAGTTAGCAATTTTCGAGTTACAGATTGTCAACGTGCGAGTGAAATTTTCGCTTAATTTTAAGAGCTTCTTAACCATAAAAATTTAAGTTTTATAGTTTTGTAGATCGACAAATCCAAATTTCCGACGATTTCATAGATTGAAGAGAGCGCTGCAACGGTCTGGAGCCATTTAAAAGATCAGACATTTTTTGCGTTTTCAAATATTGCTTTTTGTTCTCCACGTGGCGTTCTACGAGATTTTCGAAAAAAAAATGTGCTCGTATTCCAAGTCAATATCTCTCACCGTTTTCGAAATATTTCACATTGAGACATTGCTCTAAGAGTTATGCTTCGTTTCCTTCGGTGGTGTGATTAGAAATGGGTATATATGTGTGCAAAAGCGCCCAAGGAAAAACTGTTTCTGACGCAAGCCTTTAAAAATTTCCACACGTTTACAGACCGATAAGTTCCCTAAAAGCTGCATAAATTTTAGCCCAATAAGTAAGTGTTCCTTGGATTGATGCAATTTTTTTGTTTGGTGCGCCATTAGGAGTCGACAAATTTTCGCTCTGAAATTTGGAAGTGCCCCCAAAAAAGCCAATTGCTTAATCATCTCTAAATTTTAAAGGTTTATAACTTGTTTGGTTATACAAAAACTGCATACAATATGCTTTGTTTTCTTTCGGAGCACCATTAGAAATCAACCCTTTTCCACTCAGTTTCACAAGTAAAACTGTCTATGGAACTCTTTTGAAATTTCATACAATTACTGACTGATGTGATATATAAAAGCTGCGTAAATTGCAGGGCAAAATTAAAGCGCTCTTTAGAGTTATGCTTTTTCCTTTGATGGTACCATTTGCAGTAGGCGACGTTCCATCATGGACTTCAGGAGGGTCTAAAAAAACATCACTCGCACAACTTTTCCAATTTTTTTGCACGTTTACAGCCTCATACGTCCTCTAAAGGCTGCAAAAATTGTCGGTCAATACTCAAGTGTTGCTTGGAGCTATGCGTTTTTTTTCGGTTGTTGGCAAAATTAGGAAAATACGAATTTTCACCGTTAAATTTGGAAGCCTCCCAATAATCCCAATGGGGCAATTCTTTTTAAATTATACCAGTTTGCAACCTGATTTCTCGTTTAAAAGTTACATAAATTGTAGTCCAAAAATTGAGTGTTACTTGAAGTCATGATTTTTTTTGCTTGGTGTCAACCAAAGAATTTCCGGTATCTGAAAATTGGAAGCTTTAAATTTACCAGATTTGTAGCCGGATGTCTTATATAGAGGTTGCATAAACTGCAGGTTCACATCAGAATCGTCCCTAGAATTATGCTGTGTTTTCTATGGCAGCACCTCTAAAAACCGACCAATTTTCACTCGGAAAATTAAAAAAATTCCAACGAAAACACCATTTTTGCAAATTCTTGAAGATTTAGTACAACTACTCATATAATATATTGTGGCGGCATAAGTTGTAGATCAATATTTGCGCCTTCTTTAGAGTCGCGATCTGTTTTCTTTGGTTGCACTTTTTCTTTGGAAATTTCCTGAAATTTAGTACGGTCTACAAACACACATTTTTCACAACCCTTTGACAAACCTTCTACAAATTTTTGCACGTTTAGAGAGAGCTTGATGCGTTGTCGAAAGACTGGGGGGTTAAATGGGATATTTTAATGCAACGAAGGGAGAGGAGAAAGTTGATGAGTAAAAAGAAGATCAGAAAATACCCCAATCGATATTACCAGACTAAGAGATGACCGAAACAAAATACCGATAGAGGAAATCTTGATCTGATTGTTCTTGATTGATGTAATTAAATTAATTTAAATTATGTTTTAAATTATGATTAATGTAAAGGAGGAAAGCTCCAAAGCACTGAACTGGAAGAATGGCTTCTAATGAGGCCAGAGCGAACTAGCAGTCAAAAATTAACACCAAAAACACACGAAAAGAAATAATGAATCACAGAGGAGATCCTTGAGTTAAGGGCTGAAGGGCGGCAGCTCATAAGCAAAAATAATAGGAAATAGAGAGATATACAAACGAGTAGCGCAACACTAAGGAAGCAGAGCAAAACTGGCCATAGGAACAGGGTGAAGAGATAGAGAAAGCATGACTGTTTTTACACCCACAGAAAAGAAAATATATAACTGATACTAATGAAAAGGAAAGCCAGCAATACTCAAAGTGGCTTAAACCTTAACCTTAAACGGAAGGCTAATTTTAGATGAAAATGAACACAAATTGAAAACCCAATAGACCAAATGAGGTTCTAAAACTATTAAAAGCAGAAATGAAAACCGACCTAAAAACGGCAAAAATGGGAAGGCAGTAGGTCGAAAATGTATGGGAAAATTCGAGTCTCCAAAAAAATGTACGCACCTTTTTTTTGTTCAATGCAGCCACATCAGCATGTAATTACATAAATGCTGCATAAATTGTAGCTCAATATTAGAGACTTCCTTAGAGATTTGATTACTTATGATCCTTTGGTGGCACAATTTAAAACAGACGGAATTTCCCGCTTCAAATTTAGCTCGCTTAAAAAACGCTGCTTACCCAACCCTTAACTAATTTTTGTCGATTTGTAGCTTCATACGTTCTGTAAAAGCTGCATAAATTATAGGTCAATACTCAAGTGTTGCCTGAAGTTAGGATAATTTTTTGGTTGCTGGCATCATTAGGAAGTCGTCGTCAAAAACCTTCTACGTAACTCTAAAATTTGGTACAATTACAGACTGATATCTTACATAAAGGCTGCATAAATTGCACATCACTATTGGAGCCTTGCACAGAGTTATGCTTTGTTTTCTTCGGTGGGACCATTTGAAACAGACATAATTCCCAGCTGTAAGTCTCAAAAACCCCAGTTGGGACACACTTTTTAAAGTTTTGCACTTTTATAGCTTGATTCTTAATCTTCTTTAGAGGCTGCGGAAATTTTATAACAATGCGCTATTGCTCCTTGGAGCCCTGCTCCTCTTCTTACCAACCTGAAATCTGCTGGTGTCCCAAAATATTGCCCAGAAATTAGTTGTCTTCAAATTTTACTCGCTCACAGTTTAATATAGTCAATTGCAAGCGAGTATTAAAACTTCATTTTGAGGTATAATTCGTTCGGCCTTAAAATCCAGGTTTCAGCTTAAGAAACTACAAACTCATTGGATCCAACCTGACTGCGTTTTTGACTGCAAAACAACCCGCTTTTGTCCCTTTCAATTTAGGTAGGGCCCTTTTATTAAATTGGTTTGCCTTGTACCTTAGTGGCAACAAAAACACCGATGTAAACAAAAGTTTGTATTCACCTTCAGGGTTCGAAAAGTTCAATAGAACAGAAATTAGATCTAGTCACACTCAAACCCGTACATTATAGCCATCGACGACATTAGGGCAGAACTGAGGAAAGAAATTGTCCCGTTTGCACACTTTCCACGAGTCCCTGAAAATGCTCGCACTGAAAATGAACACGTCCACCATCCAGCCACTAGAACAGCAAGCTGGGTGTGGGTCGTTTAAAGATTTTTTTGCTCCTCTGAAACAAATCGAAACGTTTACGATAGTTTGGGTGGGAAACTGTGACGGACCGTGGAGAAACCCAGGGAAATTTCGGCCATTTCCATGTCGCGTCTATGGACTAGTGGGGATTGGCGTGCGCTACTGCCCGGAGTGCTTAGTCTTTGCGACATCGGCATTGTTTCTTCCGTTGAAGGAGTCGAGGTGCCGCGGGAGCGTCTGGAGATTGAGTGAGAGCGTTGGTTTTCAGATCTCAGATCTCTGGTTCTCTGCAAAAAATCGAGTTACTAAAGGAGTCTTTTAATCAATCGTGCCCACCTGATAGTAAATTGCTGCAAAAATCAACATGTTGAGTATCAGCAGAAGACTGCCAATCCCAATAGTAACACCCAAAGCGGCGGTGTAGCTGTAGTGCGGAGTGGTCAGCTGCTCTAGCAGTTTCTCCTGCTCTTTATCTGGAAAAGTCCTCAAACCTAAGCAGTCTTAGCCACCGGCTTTTGCCTTCCTCACCATTCTCCTCATTGTCGTCGTTCTCTTCAGCGGTGCTTACAGGCGGACAATCCGTATGTCCAGATCTGTCGCCGATCATTTGCGAATCCGTCATGGAAGCAGGATGCATTACGGGCGGCAGTCGCGTGAACGATTCAACTCTAACGGCTCCTGAAATGCACACGATACTATTATGATTCATTGCACCAATGCAGGATCGATCCAGGGGAAAGAGCATCGTACATCATCCAGGCCTGCACTTAAGCTAATTGCCAAGTTGCTGGAAAGTGTCGCAAATCCTGCGGCATGTTGAACGACAGCAGAAAGTTCTAGTTCTCATCGGAAGTAATTAATTGATTGAGGGGATGTTTTTCACATCCTTATGGCTTGGGTTAGGGGTCTATTGCAGTACTTCGAATAGTTTGGGAAAAGTTTCGATCTTCCAAGAGCTGCATGAAGTAGTCGCATTTCCATAGAAGCCAATAGTCATGGAAATTTTACTTTTGCAACGGATTGTTTTTATGAGAAAAATTCGACTTTTTCCGGGATTAGCACGATACTCTTTAATGAAAAATTTGCTATATTTGGAAACCGGTTGGGAAACCTTCACTAACTCGCTAATTATTGATTTTAGACGAAAAGTGCAGTTCGGATCTTTTGCAATGGATATGGATTTAACAACCCGGTGAGAAAATGTTACAGACGCCACCTATTTTGCATGCTAAAAATTGCGTTTCACCTTGAATTTAATTCACATTCTTAACTGATTGAACGATCAAAAGGAAACTCGCAATGTGACTCAACGGAAACTTGTCTGACAAATCAATGTGAGAGTTGGGAAATTTGGAACAACTTTGGAACTGGATAAAGTCTGTTCACTCTGGTTGCTGTAAGCGATTTTACTTCTGCTTGAAGCGTTATTTAGCGCAATTCTTTGTTGGTTAGTGCGTGTTTTTGCTAACAAATTATGCTTCACAGAAAGTTTCTACAGAGTGGCAAATGATGCAATGCAAAACTGAATTTGAAATTTTTTTGCCCAACTTTTTTTTGGTCTTGAAACGATAATTTTTGTTCCCTTGAACCGATTTTGAAAATTGATGGTTCATGTTGAAGCTAAAACTTCACAGCGTGATTGAGAGGGTAATAATTTAGTAAACCGGAATTAACGAAATATTTGATAGTAAACTTCACTTTAGTGGAAAACCTGCCAGAATCACAGATTTGGAGGGCAATTTTGACTATTTTGATAATTTTTTATGCATCCGCTGTATTTATGTCTCAAATTCTCTATGAAGTTTTAGCTTCAAGATAAGGTCCAGATCGTGCCAGTCGGCCCAAGAAGAAAAAAATTATCTATGCGAGACCAAAAAGGTGATTTTTTAGAACCACCCAGTAAAACGAGATGGACAAAAATGATTAACCTTTCGAGCTATTTGGTTTATTTTGGAACTTTTTTTGTGCAAATAGGAGCAAAATTTTGCATGCTTTGTTTGCCACCCCGTAGAAAATTTATCTGATGTGCTTAATTACCACCAAAAACCTTGACTGATAAAAAGCAAATGGGGCTCATTAACGCTTCTAACAGAAACCAAATCGCTTGAAACAATCAGAGCTTATCCACTTTGAAAGTTAATTTTCCCCAGCTGTTAGATAGATATTGAGAAACTGACCTTCAAAGTGACTAAAAAATCATGCCAAATTAGGTGAAATTTACACAGAGTACAGAAGTGAATTTAGAGCGATTAATTTGAGAGAGCAAAGGAAAATTCACATTTTGTGCAAGCGGAAAGGGTTTTAACAACTCGGAAATCACGCTTAGCCTTTGGTTTTTCGGGGCCAGAAAAAACTATTGAATGAGAAGTGGCCAAAGGCAAATAATTAAATTCCAACAAAATGTATCAACTTTGGCATATAAAAATTAAACTTGTTTGGCGGGCTAAAGGCGACTAAATCTCAAGTTTTGCCCTGATTATAAAGAACAGAAGTGGAAAATATTTTAGGAAGATAATGGCAAATTGTGGAAACTTTGCTTAGGGTTCAGAAATTAATTCTGAGTAGGCGGCTTGCGAAAACAAAGTGGAATTTGCACTGTGTATTACGAGAAGCGGTTTTTACAACTCATAATTGTTCACAGTTTGGTGCGTGGCCTGGCCCTTAAAGAAAGGGAACAGAAGGAAAGACAACAAGTTATGAAGAATAGGATCTTTTAAGAAAACTTTAGCCAGAGCTGAAAAATAAATTCTGAGCAACCCACTTGAGATATCAATGTGCAAATGACTTTGTGTATAAGTGAAAATTGCCGTGGACCGTGTTGTTAAGAAACAAGCCCAAATGTGTAAGGCTCTAAGAAGAAAATTTTAGACGTTTTCGTAAATTTTATATAATTATTGGGCAAATTTGAAGAACAACAACACTTTTACATCAAAGGTTTTCCTGGTTTCTGAGAAAAAAGTATTTTAAATGTGCAGGACAAGAAGTTGAAAATTAGACAGATTCTGATCAAAGTTAAATAATTAGAGTGTCGCAAACTGCTTGTCGCTAAAGTGAAGCTTTTTTGATGAGTTCGAGACGATAAGATTTTCAGACTTTCAGTGGTTGTTCAGAATTTGACGTAGAAAGGGTATGCGAAAGAAATCACAAAAAGCCTAAATTTTATCAAATTGCAAAAATGAATTCTGAGCAAAACTATTCAGGGAATAAAGTGAATTTCACGCTCAGTGTATATTGAGGCTGCGTTAACAACTTGGGAGCATTTAGAAGTCAAGAGTTTATCGGGGTCTTGAGAGATAGACAATAGAGAGGCATAAGAGACAAAGTGTGAATATGTGAACTTTCTGATCCAAATAAAATAACTGGTTTTCAGTAAACTGATTGAACTGTGCGAACCAGAAACACAATGTAACGCGAAACTTGCTTTATGAAGTATATGGGATTTAATATTGATATCTGCTCCGATTATAGAGCAATTGAGCTTAAAAATGTACAAGAAAAAAATCGAAAGTAAAAAAATGAACGCAAATTGCAAATATTAATTCTGAGCAAAACGCTTTAGGGAACAAAGCAAAACTCACACCTTGCGTAAAATGAGGCCGATTTAATCATCTGATTAGACTTATACACTCAAATTTGACTTGGTTCTTAAGAAATAGAGCTTAGAAATGTGTAAGGTGCAAAGCCCCAAATGTTGTAATTCTCGTCGAAATTAAACGATCAGCTTTTCGGAAACTGCTTGATTAACAAAAACGGAATTTACAGTGTGGCAAAGTTAAGTTTGTTTGATAAATTACAAAGATCACATTTTAAGATCGGCCCTGATTATTAAGAAATTGACCTCGGAAACAACTGGTAAAAACAAGAAATTTGCCCAGATTCTGAAAATCAATTCTGAGCAACGTGCTTTAGAGCGCAAAGAGAAATTTACACTATGTGCACTGAAGCTGTAGTAACAACTTGAGGAAACAACTCAGGAAAGAAGCCTCAGAAATTAAGAAGAAGTATTAACATGAGAAGAATCGGTTCAAAGTCAAATAATTAGTTACAGCTGAATTTTAAAACCAAAATCAGAGTGTTTTTAAACTGAATCTTGCTTGACGAATTAAGGTGGATCTGTCAACAATAAAAATAAAGACAAAAAACATCACATAATTCAAATAAAAAACTCAAACTTTAAATATTAATTCTGAGTAAAGCGATTCAGGGGACAAAGTGAAACTTAAATCCTGCATAACCTGAAGCTGATTGCTAATCTGATAAAATCGAGACAGCAAGATTTGATCTGGTTCGTGAGAAATTGGGCTTAAAAATGCGAAGGCACAAAGTATCAACTTGTACAGATTCTCGTCGAAGTTAAGCAATTAGGTTTTAGCACTAAAACAAGAAACTGCAAAAACGAGACTGAAATTGACTGAAAAAATACGTTCCGATCACAGCGTTTGAGGGAACACCAAAAAATTAACTTCTACTAACCAGTGCAAAAACGTGAAATTTGTCGTTGAGTAGGGCAAGACATGAAGCAAAAAACTAGAGTATATTAATTGTACTTTTCATACAAAAATCGCAGTGAGTGCTTTTAAGGCGAAGCTGGCTTGAAGAAATAGGGCGACTTAACAGCGAATCTGCTCTCATTATTGAGAAATGGCAGATAAAAATTTACAACAAAAATATCGAAAATGAAATCATTGAATCAAACTCCAAATATTCATTCTAAGCAGGGCCCTTGAGGCAACAAAATAACACTCGCAACTTGCGAAAACTGAAGCCGTTCTAACTATTTCATAATATTTAGACAGCGATATTTAACCTGGTTTGCGAGAAATAGAACTTAGAACTTAGCCACAAAATATCAAATTGTAAAGATTCTCGTCAAAGTTAACCGATTGGGATAAAAGCTAAATTCATCGTGTGCCTAAAGTTAAAGTTGCTTGCTAAAGTACTAACAATTACATTTTAAGATTTGCACTGATTATGGAGAAATTGAGCTAACAAATTAATAAGACAGGAATGATTAAAAGAAGAAATGTGCTCAGACTCTAAAAATGGATTCTGAGCCAAGCCTGAGCCTGTCTGACTATTGAAAAATTGACTCTAAAAATGTATCCGAAAAAGTCAATTTGGGCAAATTTGCTATAAGCACTAAAATTTATTATGAGCAAACCACTTGCGACAACAACGTAAAAGTCGCAAAGTGTATTAATTGGAACTCTGTGCACAAGACTGAAGCATTTTAACATCGGAGGATTTCTTTCTTGGCTTTTGAAAAATAGGGTTTTAAAATTTGAACGACCAAAGTAGCCAATAACAAATATTCTCGTCAAAATTAAAATGCTAAATTTCTGCTGCTTGGCCTATAAAAGCTAGATTTACCGTCGGATTAAACTAAGGTTTTGGATTTCAATATCACATCTGATTTTTGAGAAATCGACTTTAAAACTGTTTAAAAAACTTGCAAATTTGGTAAACCTGTTAAAGCAAACCAAGCTACTAAAATCTAAAATGGAGCTTTAAGCAAACCATCTAAGAGAAAAATTTGATTATACATTGTGTGAAAATTCACGTTTTATGACATTATTCTAAGATGTTTCCAAGTCAAGAGTTGGCCTGGTTCTGAAGAAACAGGCCTACGAAATCTGTAAGAAGCCAAGTAGCAAATTTCTCTAATTCTGGTAAAACCTAGTCAACGATGGAGACAACTGAAGCTGTTTGAGCGATTGAACTACAACTGGATCTTAAAGAAAGGAGCTTTTAAAATTGAGAAAATTGCGATCAAAAACCAAACCTTACCTCTGAGGGAACCAGAAAGAAAAACTAAGTCAAAAAGTGGCTCTGAAATGAGACACGAGGGAGAAAAGACAAAAAGCTCAAACTTTTGCAGATTACCTGGAGAAGGAGTTTAAAACTTATATTTTTGGAGAAAATTATCAGGCATTAATACAAAATTGAGTTTCCTAAACTTCTCAAAACCCATTTAATCTTAATTAAATCTTAGAAGAGCACCAGGATACAATCTGATGACTGGAAAAATTTTCAAAGTCTTGCATGGTTTCACTGTTCTTTTCGCCAGATATTTTCTTTTATCATCGGATAGTCAAAACTATGCCTGATCGAAGCTACAGAAGATGTTCACCCGGGACGCTTATTCAATTTACACTGTAGATTTCCTCTGATCGAATAAAGTGCTGCATAAATGCAGATGATACGGCTATTTTCACATCCCAAGCACTGGCAATAAGGCAATTGAAAAATGTACAAAGAAACCTGGACAGCATTCAAAATTGCTTTACAAAATGGAGAAACTGCACTAACGAGTTAAGTCAATCCTAAAAAAATTGTTGCTTTAGCTACAAAGGACAGAAAAACCATTTTGTTTAGGCTCTCATGAGAGCGAATATTTCAATTTCTATTAGCACCCACAAAGCGGTTCAAATAGGTTACTTTTCAAAGTGCTCTCCATATATTCCGCGTTCATTTAATAAAAGCCTATTTGATCCCCATGCGCATAAAAACCGTCAATTTAGCATAAAATTTATAAATATTAAAATTTGTAGGTCTAGACAACAACACCAGGAAATCGTTTTCCAGAACGGTCCGATACTGGAAAAAGGTCACACTTTGAAATTCGTTTCACTCACAGTGTGCATTTTCAATAAGAAAAATTGTTTGGAAGAAAGTTTCTGAAAAAATCGGGAATCCATTTTCAAAATGTTTCAGTTTTTTGAATCAGCCCATTAATCAATCCCCCCCAGTTAATATATTTTTTTCTGTAACCTCTTTACTAATATGATTATTAATGGACAAAATGCAAACTGAAAATAATTTGTTTCACAGCAAAACCAATGCTTAATTGACTTCCAGATCGAGCCAAGCTGATAAAAGAGACCCAAATATTTACAAAGTCTGTTTTTGCACTTATTGAGAGCCTGAAGGCGCACAAAAGGCGCAATAATTCCTAAGTTCGAATTATATAATCGCTATTGCGTAAAATCTGTTTCCCGATTTCCCCAAACTTGTTTAGAGGCAAAGAAAAGACCGCCCCCATTCGCGCAAATTACATTTTCTGTAACACGATAAAGTATCGTAAAAATTATGAAACTCCGTCCAAAATCGAATTATAAACCAATTGGATTTTATCAGCCGAGATTGCGGCTGCTTTTCTCGGTCTGTCCTATTAAAAAGTTGTTCCGCGTTGCTCGCCTGCCTAAACTGGCGAATTTGCAATGCTTTCCTGCATTTAGGGGGGTTCAATTGGAGGAACCTGGAGGTTGGTTTCAACTGGGTTTTGGGCGGAACCACACACTTACCTGCGTAAAAGTGAGGTTCCCGTTCATAAAAGTGGTGATGCCGCATGCTGACGTCTTCGTCTCCTGGTTGGTGCAGTTGAGGAATGAGGTTCAACCAGACAGCCATTTTATGCCCGCGGTAGTGGCTTTTCATCTTTGGTTTTTGGGCTGCAAGAATATTTCCAATGTGAGAATTGTTGAACAAGTGGGCGAGTCAAATGAGGGTGAAAGTGCCATTATGCCACACAGAAACGTAGAGGGATTTCAAAGATACGCGACTGATAAATAAAAATAATTGTATGATTGTTAGTAGTAAAGCAATAAAAATTCAATAGAAAAATGATGAGGCAATTACGGTAGCTACTAACATATTGACGAGAAAGCCCAGGTCTGTTTAATTCCTCGGCTATACAAGGTTATTCACGCTATACGGCACGGAAGTTTGCGGCTAAACCGTTTGATTAAAAAAATATATTATTTCATGAATTGTCCGACGCCTACCGAGCGCACATTTTAAAAATATTTTTGTAATGTACAGGGTGTCCCAAAGGCTCTAAAGGTTAGATCAATCAAAGTTGCGTTTTTTTACATGGAATGTCCTGTATATTATTGCATTTTTGGATTTGCTGAACGAAATAAGTGTCTGTTTTAATAAGGTTTACAATGCTTAAATTTTAAGGTTTTTTAAATAATACGAATTTAATCAAAATCTAGTCTAATTTTCACGTGTCAAATACTTTATAAGTATTTAAGTCATGTAAGCGTAATTTATAGTGAAGTGTAACAAGATATAACATTTTATATCCACAAATTTAAACTAACCAAATAAGAACTTTAATTGGCTCTAACTTGATTAATACAACCCCATATTTTTTAACATACCAGGAAATGCAATTTTTAATTACTTATCGAATGGTATTAAGACGTTAATAGCTAAGTTTTTGCCTTTTTACAAAATACGTCAAATAGGCGTTCTGTGCACAATGCTCAGAGAATCCAAAAATGCAATAATATATATGGTATTTCATTTAGAAAAACACAACTTTGATACTTTTAGAGATTTTGCGACACTCTGTACGTTACAAAAATATTTCTAAAATGTGCACCCGATAGGCGTCTGTGGATTCATCAAATAATAGTTTGCAAAAAACAAACGGTTTAGCCGCAAACGTCCGTGCCGTATAGCGTGAATAACCCTGTATATTAACCCCTAAAAAAAGTTAACAAAGTTTTACATTTTTTTTCCGAATGTTGGTGATTTTGCACAAATTTTACTTTAGTTGATCCACATACTTGTTGCAAAAATTCACTTTATTTGTAGCGAGTATACGTTGCAGCGGGTGTAAACTAAGACTAAAGAGACCCAAACTTTGCACCATCTCAATTGTTCTGGTAGAAATTCTAGACGACTTAGAGCATTCAGCAGGGAAAATTGCGCTCAACTGTATCCACAACTTTCATTTTGAAAGCATTTTTGATTAATTTTTTCCAAATTTTCAAAATTTTGGCTTCAACTCGCTTTCCTCTATTAGCAGATTTAGCAAGCAATTTTTCAACATTTACTCCTTGACAATTAAATAGACTAGAGTCTAAGTGTTCACGCTATTAGATAGGGAAAACTTGGCCCCATTTTGATATATATTATTTTGATCCCTCCTTTCGTTAATTTCTAGCATTTCTTTTTAAGTAACTAAAAAATAGTTGTTAAAAAATTTTGCTGTTTTTTCAGTTGCTTTTTTGAAACTAGCAGAATTTTGTTCTATAACTTTTTTCTCAACCACTTAGAGCATTCGACTGAGAAAATTAGTGTTAATTGTAACTGCAACTTGCATTTTGATAGCAATTTTGATAATTTTTTTTGCGGATTTCCAAAACGTGGACTTGAAACTTCCTTTTCTGTATTAGTCCATTTTGCAAATTTTTTCTTCAAAAATCTATTTCTCAGGGATTAAATGCTGTATGGCATCGTTCTTAATACTGGTAGATAGAGGAAGGTGGGCTCTATGAATTCGGCAAGTTTTAAAGTAAAACTTACCCTTTTCAGCCCTACTAGCAAATTTGTAAACATCGGGTTAGAAAGTTGCGATTTTGCGGTGGCGCATTTTTAATATTTTGTTCATTAGGTAATTGGTTATAGAATAAGCTTGCTCAAATTAGTAACTGCAACTGTAATTTTAGTGACAATTTTCATTAATTTTTGAGAAATTTAAAACATTTTAAAACATTTTAAAACACAACAGAATTTTGTAAACTTTTTTGAAATATGAGCACTCATCGATTAAATCTACTTGAGCATTGCTCTTCATGTGATTGGATAGAGGAAAACTGAAGCTATGAATTTGGCAAGTTTGAGTTTAGTTGCTATTTTGGCCAGTTTTTGACCAGCAAATATTTGAAAATTGAGTTCCAAAGTTGCGATTTGGCGTTGGCGCACTTTCGCTTCTTTGGTCCAATAATTAAGTCCTCAACAACAAATTGGCGGATACCGTGGTTTTCGGATACGCAAAAGATGTATTAATCCTGTTAGTGCCATGTTCACAGAAATTTTCAACACTCTTGAACAATTTTTCAAAAAATTGGCTGCAAACTCGGTTTTCTATATCAACACATTAAACATACTTTGGTTCAATTATTTAATCCTGAGGCATTAAATGGCTTTGAGCGTTGCCTCTTAAGTAATTAGATAGCCAGAACAACTGACTTCTAATTATCTAAGAATTATTTTTGTCTCGATGTTGGTGGATTTTTGGTGGATCGCCAAAAATTCAGCAAAGAACTTCAAAACTTTCTGGGCCTTTACACTTCCAAAACAGCCTTTTCCTCCGTATCCTTCACCTCCAAAGCCTTAATATTAACCTTCAGTATAGCTTCAGCAGCTCAGAACAACCAATTTGCTTGTAACAAAAAAACGATGTGGATTTCGTGCGTAAATTATGTTCAGATTTTTTGGTTTAGTAAGTCTCTCCAAAGAAGGAAATCTTACGCACTTTTCAAATTGTTATTAATTTCATTTTTCAAGAACACAACTTCAAATGTGGTTTTTGAAAGTGTTTAGAGAAAATTTTGATATGGGTTGAGGTCGAAAATAGTTTTTTTTCAGCCTCCTAACTGTCGTAAGACCTCCAACTGAGCATAGTTTTACATGCAGTTTGAGTAAAACAGTTTTTTGTCCAGCTCATCCAAATCCTATACCGGTTCCCCGTACAGAACGCAAGATTAGGCCTTACGCTTTTGGCTGATTTCTTAATTATACCCAGAAGAAATTCACGTTTTTTTACATTTGTTTCAGTAATTGATTCCTGATCGCCTACAGGCTACCGATTGCAGTTTTTAACGTCATCGAATACAAGAAGGTGTTTTTCCCTTTTTCCTCTGTTTTCATTAATTATGGGCAATTTTTCACATATTTTCTTAGAACTGTCGCTTAAAAATCACATTTGGCAGATTTTGGTTCAACTCTTAATTGCTCATCGGCGTATTACTTTAGGGCGTACTTTTTTACTTCATTGAAAAGAAAAAAATGTACGCAATCATCACGACAAATTTTAATTTAAGCGCTAATTTTTGCAAATTTTCGACTAATCTTTAATCTCGCAATCTCGCTGTTCTGTACCAGAATATAACATAGATACAGAAAATCCTTTCATTTAAAAGTAATTCTTCTTCAACGAGTTTTCTCAGAGCATAGCAGTTGATGCCCTTAGATATGGGATAATGCTAATAATAATAATGCGATTGACCTGGTAAGTTTTGTTTTCACCGTTCTTTGGTTAAATATTTTTGGCTTTGAAATTTGGTTTTTTCAGTTGTTTCTTTTTGTGTCAGCAGAATTTTATTCAATAACTTTTTTCTGAATGATAACTGCAACTTAAATTTTGAGAGCAAATTTGATTTTTTTTGCGGATTTTCAAAATGTTGACTTCAAACTTGCTTTTCTGTACCAGACCATTTTGCAGGTGTTGTTCAAATATTTATTTCTCGGGAATTAAATACACCATAGCACAGCTCTTAACGCTATTAAATAGAGGAAGGTTGAATTTATGAATTCGGCAAGGTTTCCGTTAATTGCACTTTTGTCTAAATTCTGGCAAATTTGTAAACATCGAGTCAGAAAGTAGCGATTTTGCTTTGGCGCATTTTTGCTACTTTTGCTTAGTAATTACTTCCTCAGCAACAAATTGGAGGAGACCGTAGTTTTCGGATACACTTTGGAATAAGATGTTTTATTAATCCTGTGAGTGTCATGTTCACAACAATTTTAAACAATTTTCAAACTTTTTTCAAAAAATTGGCTGCGCTTCGATTTTCTATATTAGCACATTAAAGAGACCAAAGTATGACATTCCGAATTCATTCTAGAGAAGAAAATGCGTTCTACCCACCTGAAAAATTAAATTTTTTCCCTTTGAATTCTAGCTGACTTAGAACAAATTTTCATAAATATACTTGCAAACTTGCTCTTCTGCATTAGCATATTTAGAAGGCTTTGATTCAAAAATAAATTTATGATCAGTGATTTTTTCAGAGCGTAGCTGTCGACGCCTTTAGACGAAGAAAAGTGATTTTCATTAACTCGGCAAGTGCTATTTTCATCCAATGTATTGATTAAACATTTTTTTATTTTCAAAAATTTGCGGCAAGTTTGCTTTTCTGCTTCAGGATTTGGTTCAATGACTTTTTTCTGGACGACTTAGAGTAATCGACAAAGAACTTTGCTCTAAAGATTTTATCTGCAACTGGAATTTTTCTAGCAATTTGTATACATTTCACAAATTTTCAAAATTTAAATTTCAAACTCGCCTTACTGTGTCGGTTTGTACTAGAATATTGCTGTTCATGCGATTGGATAGGGTAAAACTGAAACTATGAACTTGGTGAGTTTGAGTTTAGCTCCTATTTTGGCGAGATTGCAGCAAATTTTTGAAAATCGAGTTAAAAAGTTGCGATTTGGCGTTGGCGCAAGTTTGCTACTTTGGCTCAATAATTGAGCCCTCAACAAACAAATTGGCGAATACCGCAATTTTCGGATAGGTATGCAAAAGATCCATTAATCCTGCTGGTGCCATGATCACAGCAATTTTCAACAGTTTTTTACAATTTTTTTAAAAATTGGCTGTAAACTCGCTTTGCCATATCAGCACATTACACATACTTTGGTTCAGTGTTTAAATACTGAGCGCTTCAATGCCTTTGAGCATTTCCTTTTCATCACTAAGATAGTCAGAACTACTCACATCTACTTCTATAAATATTATTTTCACCACGATTTGGGTTGATTTTGTTCATACTGCGCAACATTTAGCAGAAACCTCCAAAACTTCCACGGTCTTGACACTTCCAAAATAGCCTGTTCCTTCGTATCTTTCATCACTAAAGCATTAAGTTATGAATTTGATAGATTTAGTCAGTTTCCCCAAACAGGGAAACGTTTATGCATGTTCGACATTGTTACACGTTTTAAGTTTTCCACAGCCCAATTTTCTACGTGGTTGTTGAAAGCTTCTAGAGCACATTTGAATGTTGCTGACTTCCAGCAGAGCATAATTTTGTATGCAGTTGGAATAAACTGAAATTGTTCCGCGCTCAAACAACCGCTTTGCCTGTTCCCTATAAAGAACGCAAATGTTTAGGCCGCACACGTTTTTCAATTTTGAAATTAAACCCCGAAACTGACGTTGTTTACATTTGTTCTAAAGTCCTTCAGCGCTCCTCCAAAAAGCATGTAATTAAAAGACATAAAAATTGAATCAACCTGTACAGGCGAAATGAACAAACCTGAAAAAATGAGCATACAATCAGGCGCTAATGGAATTTTGCCAGAACGCCTGAAAGCAGCAAACAAAGAACAGGCATTTTTACTCATTACGCAAATCAACTGTTGGCTGAGAGGAGGCCGCGAAGCCAAATAAACCAGCAACATTAAGGCAGACGAACGATAAATCATGGACAAGGACAGTAAATTAAATTTCTCCAAAGCCGGGGCCTGTTCAGTTGGAACATTGATAAACCCTGGCCTCGAATTACCGCCCCATCTTACTCGCAATTGGGAACGGATTACACTGGCTTGGCCTATTCTCGTCGTCTGATATCGGTTTTACTGGAAATGACTGCCTGCACATTATCGCCAATTAATTCCCGAGTTGGAGAAGGAGAAAAATGCTGTTATCTGCTCAAACTTATGAGGACGTCGGGATCAGGACCCCCTTCTGAGAGGTTCCACAATGTCCCAATCTCTCGGACACTTGTTCACACAAACAAGCAGACGAACAATTAAAACTCTTCACCCGTTCAAACTGTTCAGTAAATAACTGCGGCATTTACTCCCAATTCACCTTCACCCTTAACAACTTGCCAACTACTTCACTTCTAAAGTAACTGAGGAATCGCAAATGAGCTAAAAACTGACGCCGAAGAACAAAAACAATAAATTAGCGTTTTAACCGGGCTCGTTAATTGGTTAGAGGCAGGTGGAAACTGCGGATTCCCAACTATTTCTAAAATTCCCGTTACCTGCTTAGTTAATCATTCAAAAGTTCGTTGCGCTAAGGGAATGAGGAGGCGGAGATGGGCGGATTAAGCCTTCATTGAGAATTATAATCAGCGTGTTCAGGTCTTGGGCCAACCTTTGCGCTCGTTTCCTTCAAGAGGTTTTATCGACTTTATCAGTGGCAGAACAATTTAATAACAGTTCCAGTTGATGGAAATGATCTAGGAACTAATAAGTTATGAACATCCCTCGTAACACCAGCTAGTCATTACCGCCAATTCCCATGCACTTGATTGGTGGAATCTGGCAGTAGCCATGGCAGCCAAGATGGATTTGAACCACAGGTGCAGTCTACCAGGTGCGGTCAATTAATGCACTGCGAAGAGCTGCATGTAAATTGCTCAACCGTGACAATGTTTAGCCAACTAAATCGGAACAAAACCAATGGAAAATTTCCAGACTAACGCGCTAATAATATAGAATCCAATCGATTTAGTTTCACTAGGGCGGCAAAGTTTTACTCGGCAGCGAATTTGATCGACTTTAAGTTTTGTATTCTTTAGCAAAACGACGGAGGGTTTAAAGTATTGCAGCTCGAGCTCCGTACGTGAATAAAGTGGAAACTGGAAACGAAAGACGGATGGGATTGACTTTGTTCGCGAAAAACTCGCTAAAAGAATCGGGAAATTTTCCATCTTTTGCAATATCCATCGTAAGAGCCTTAATTAGTTTCGAACGGCCTTAATTGCCTACTCCTGGTAGCTACAAGTGGAATTGGAAATTGTATTTTGATGAAAGAAAAACTGTTTTGCATTTGCAAAATTTGCTAAACATCAAACGTTTTTGATCTGCAAAGAGCGAAAAACGTTTTCAATACATTTTCTTGCCAGGCCCTACGAAAGGCACATTTTCTTTCTGGAATGATGGAAATGTGAATGTTCTGAGTCGTTTAAGTCTACGGAATAAATCTGACAAATGAGATGAAAAGAAAATCAGAATCACCGTCTTCAAATTTGAGTTCAAAATCCTCTTCTACACTCTGCTTAGAGCAAATTTTTTGGTATTAAATATCGTGAATGTCAACGTTTGAACTCTTCTCAAAATAAAGTTCGCGCACATTAAAAATGTTGAGAAAAGATTGTTAATAAAACTTGATTTCTAAACCCAATCGACGTTTCATGAAATACTTTCACCAGAGAGAAAGAAATCCATCAAATGAAATTAGAGGAAAATGCTCAATTCGAATTTTCCAATTAGAAAATGTTGAGAGAATTAGCGAAAATAATTGAGGAAATTTTCTTCTACACTTTGCTTGTAGCAAAAGTTCAAGATCAACTTTGTAACTCTTCTCAATCTTGAGTTAAAATTTAAAGAAAATGCAAAGAAGGCAGAAAAAAATAATAAATGTTGAGTTAAAAATTTAAATAATTTTCCGACCAGATAAAGCGAAGGTTTTATGATTAAACGGTGTGAATACCAACTTTATAACCCGTTTCAGTCTTTAGTGAAACAGTTGTAAAATAAATCTTACAAATTCCATAAAAGAACAATGACAATTTTTTAATTTTAAAAGATTCGGGCAAAATTCGGGAACATAATTGAATATTTTCTCTTCTATACTTGCCTTAGAGCAACATTTTTGCCGTTAAGGATCAACTTTCAAACTCTTCTCAACCTCGAGTTAAAAGTGCGGTTTTACACGGAGCAAAGGTGGAACATTTCTCAATAGCGTGGGAGAGAAAGTGTTTTTAAGCAAAATTTTCCCGGTTACAGGCCATAGCGTGTACTTTTGCCCAAAGGATTAAAGCTGGGCATGTTTGCTTGCGGTCTGGTCCAGCAGAAGAAAATTCGAATAGAAAATTCGTCAAAAATAAGAAACATTTGGCGTTTTGTTGAGATTTTTGGCAGTAATAAAGTCACTTATTCTCTTTCCGTTGCTAGTCGGCACATGTTTCCATTGTTTGTGGATTTAGTGTTACGATTTTTTCAGCTGTTGATATTTGTTGCTCGATGCTTAGCAAAGATTCACGATGGCTCCCGATTCAGGGAGAAGTAGTGACTTTTTTAATGAAATTTTCCACATTAGTGGAGTACTTTCTAGATTGTAATTACACTGTACATGTTGTAATTACACTGTCTCAAAAGAGAATCAAAATTTTGCAATTAAATAGTGTTTATCTCAACCTTCTAACTCTTATCAATCTGGAGTTAAACATTCTTTTATCCGTGCAAGCAAGGTGGAAGAAATTTTGACTCAAACTCTAAAATTTTGGGACTTTCCTTAAGAAACTTTTTAAGAATTAAGAACTTAAGAATATTTTAAAAGAGAATCTTACAAATTCAATGAACGAAAAATGGGACTTTTTGGGGGTAAAATTCGAGAAAATGATTGAGTAAATCCTTTTCTGCAATCTGCTTAGAGCAGAATGTTTGCTATTAATTAAACCATTTTTAATTTTGAGTACAAATTTAAACAAAATAATTTTTGCAAACGGATAAAGAATTTAATAAGCTTTACTTAAATTTGAAAATGTTTGGAAATTTGTTGAAATATTGAAAAATTTGAAATGTGTCACATGAACCATCTAGCTCTAGCCACTCTTGAGCTCAAATTTTTCCAACTTAAAAATGTAATAACAATGAAACTTGACAATTTTGGAAAAAAATCTTTAGTAAATCTTCATTTCCAGACCATGTATGTTTAGCCAAGCATTTTTCATTAAATGGTGTGAATCCGATCTTCTAACTCGCCATTTCCGAAGCCAGAAACTTGCCTCTTCTATAGAGCGTAAAGATGAACCCTCCATCTATTCTCAATCAAGAGATTTTGAAGGATCTTGATAATAAATTCAAGAAATTTGTGAGCAAATTGGCATATGAGATTTTTCTAGAAAACGGTTCAGAGCTGCACAGTTTAACTATTCATAATTTTAAATAAGGACACTTTGAAAACTCCCTGACAAATGAAGGGGAAGAAAAATAGCAATTACAACTTTCAAGTATGAAAATTTAATCGAAAGTGTGGAAAATTCATAAGCGCGTCGACATTTATAAAAGCAATTGAACCATGTTTGCCTTTTGTTTATAAAATGGAGCAAATCTCGCATTTAAATGTTGGAACAATCCGCAGAAACGAAAAAAGTATTAACCGCAATTACAAGCTTCACAGTCGTAAAGTTTGGCAAAAATCCGGGAAATTTTCTCGCAAATTGCAGGAATTATAAAGCATCATTTCCCTATAAAATAGCTCAAAAGTTACGATTTTAAGAGGGGTTTGGAAACGCCCTGGCAAATGAAATTCAGAAAAATTTACAGCAGCAATCGACAAATAATTAACAATAATTTTGCACAAGTCGGGAAAACGCATGAGAAAATCAAATTGTCTAATATCAATAGAATAACCCTTTGTCTATAGGATGGCGTAAAAGTCCCGGTTAAAAAACGTTTGAGGATTTTGAGATTAAACAAACACTGCAATTTCAGTCTTTGAAATTAAAATAATATATTGTTATAAAGACAAATTCACAATACAAAAGAGCAGGTGTTGTCTAAAAATTGGCGTCGAAGTCGGACTTGCAATTTTAGTCCGCAAATGGAAAATTTGTTGCAAAAATTCTGCAAAATAATTGAGTGTTTAGTAGATCCAAAAAACGAATTTTTACCGAGTGCCCCATACCAGGCACAATCACAAATTCAGAAGCCATTTAGTGCAGTGTGATTCGGTTGCATTTTTCGCGCAATAAAGCCCGTTTTGGCAAAACCCAGTGAAATTCGCCGGAAAGTCGACAAATTAGGGTCGCGTTTGAAAAAGTCGTTTTTAAATGTTGCGTGCGGGCAATTTCCGCATTAGAAAAATTCAAATTTATTTGGCGGCGACGATTTGCAACCCTTTTGTGTGCTTGTTTACAATTCATCTAATTGCCGCGTTGCCGATTTTGTGGCACTTTTGATTAGAAAACCTGCAAAGGGGTCCATTAAATCGCATTATTTATAGCGATTTTTCTTAAGAAACCAGCCACATTGCGGAGTATTTTGCGGTAGCGCCACTGCTTTTGATTTATTGATGGCAATGTACAGCAAACGCAATTAAGAGATTATGAATATAGTGAAGAAATAGGGGGGAGCTGGGGTTATCTGGAAATTGGGAAACTTTTAATTGGGTTTTCGGCATTCGGTTAAGCCGCCCTTTTTTCTAATTCCGTTGACGACTTTTCTGGTTCATCTACTTCAATGGGAATCAACTGGATTTGGAGATTTAATGGCCCAAATCCGGGGAACATTGAAAAAGTAACAAAAATTCCTGCGAATGTTTAGTTTGCTGCTTGTTTATTTGTATGTTTTTTCTCTATTTGACCGATTCTCGTTTGGGCCAAATTGAAGATGTATCTATGTATGAAAATATTCATTAAAAAACAGTAAAAGTTTTGAGCTCAACCTTCAATGAATTTTGAACATTGACAAAGGCAAAAGTTTGTTTACCAGTCAAAACACTTTCCTTAAACATAATTTCTCTAAAAAGCTGTAAAATGGGGCCCATTTTACATTGATTGTGAAATTGACTGGAAAAAATCTCAACACTTACTTATGCTCAGATAGTACTGAGTACCGATCTCATACGGGTCCCAAGTCAGGCCTCGATAGCGAGTTTTCTCCCTAGGGGTACCATAATCGGGTGCCTCTTTGTGGATGCCAGGAGCGTTCGGGTCGCCGCTCTTAGCAAAATTGCTCACAAAGTTCAGCAGCGCTTCGGACACGCCCATATCTTGCTTCGAGTAGTTCTGAGGAAAGTAGGGAAGTCCTCCTACAAGCGGCAGCCCCAATATGTAAGTTAAGTCTTCGCCCCTCACGCTGCCTAGGCGCTAAGAACCAGAAAAGTTGGTTAAAATGTATAGATTTTTGTTAATTGTTGAAAGGTAAATTGGGTGAGTTTTTGCTAGATTTAGAGACGAATGGTAATTGCAAAAAGCCATCGAACTTCACAATTTTGCGATAGAAATTATATATATAAAATTGCTAAAAACGCAGGACAAAATTCAACAATCAAAGTTTACAATCGATTATCATTAATGTTTCACAAGATAAACGTGTTTTCTGGCTCCATCCAGAGCGCTAATGGTTCCCTCTTCGATAGAGCAAAGCTTTTGCTGCAAAATAACGCAAATATTTTTATTTATTTTTTTTTAATATAGGGAAAAATTCTTTATTAGACGATTAAAATCGTATAGGTTCTTGCGCCAATTAACATTTCCAGAGCAACTGAAGCAAAGTTGCCTCTATCAAATGGCGTGAATTCTAGTTTGTTGCAAAAAGCTCACAAAACCGATGAAGAAAAGCTCCAATTGCGTCTTTCACACTTAAAAAATTGTCAAAAAGTTGAGGAAATTATAGATTAAATTAAAATCTGTCGCCGGCACCGAGAAAAGTATCAGTTATCGAGCAATTTCAACACTAGCCTTTGGACACGTCTGATCCTCAAGTTACCAATTTAAAGTCGCTTTGCAACAGAGGTAAAAGGAAAATGACATCTACCATGTAAGAAAAACTTGTCAATTTTAAGAGAGCAAATAGAGCAATGCGTGGTCCAGAGGCTTCTTTAGTTAAATTGGTATCTGAATTTTGAGTCCACAATTAGTCAACCAAATCTTACAAAGGCCAAAAATCGGCATTAAATCGCCAATAGCAAGTTAACCAGTCTTTTTTGTAAAACATCTTATCTAGAAAATGCTGGCAAAAATTAACAAAATTATTTGTAGAATCTTTATTTGCAGGCCACAGAGAGCACAGTTTTTTTTCTTTAATGCCGTGAATATCGATCTTTACCTCGCCCCAGTCTTAAGCGACATAATTTTCAAACGGAAGGAAAATTTTTTAAAAACTTTCGACTGTCGGAAAATGCAAATCTCCAAATTGTCTGAATTTGGTACAAATTCGGAGTTCCGATCCAGATTTGTCCTAATGTCTAGCACATCGTCTGCTCATTCAGTAAAATTGCAAATCTGAATTTTTAAAAGAAATTTGCAAATGGTGTGGAACAAACTTAGGACAAAATGTAGGAAACATCAAATAAATTTTAGATCAAACGCAAGCAAAAGCAGAGCAAAGATATTGCCACTATAAGTCGAGTTTCAGTAAGTAATTTTTCGTAAGATGAAAGGACTCCATTTCAACACTGAAATTTCAAAATTTTGGCAAAACTCGAGACATTTCTTGAGTAAATCGTCATTTCCCAACCTGATAGAGCATGGGTTTTTGCATAAAGCAACGAGAACATCAGTCTGATACCTCAACTCAGTCTTGAGCAGCAGAAATATTTCTTTGCAAACTATTCGGAAGAAATTTTTAAAATTTTAAAAATTGTTGACTGAATCGTCATTTCAAAGCCAGATAGAGCAAAATTTTCTTCATGGAGTGGGGTGAATTTGATTGGCAATGAATCATTATAATCGAAAATAATCTTGCGAATTATAGTCTTCACATTTGAAAATGTTTGAAAAAATCTGGAAAATGTCTTAAAAAAATGTTTGGTCAAAAATGTTTGCAGAAACCGAGAAAAGTATTTAGTAAATTCCCTTTTAAAAGCATAGAGCAAAGTTTTTCCGATTGAAAAACGTAAGCACGGACCTCCTCGTTCTTCTTAGAATAGAGTCCCATTTTTTACACCATTGCAAAATGTTGGCTTCAATCGCTAAAACTCTTGACTGAATTTCCACTTTTAGGCCATATAGAGGCAAGGTTTCTCCATTTAAGGGTGCAAACATAAACTTTTCATCATGACTTCGTATTGACGCATAAATTTGAAATTTGGAAAATGTGGGCACAATTCTAGCAAATTTTTGAATAACTTCTCTTCTAGAGCATCTGTAGGGCAAGGCTCGGGCTATTAAAAAGAATTTTTTGAAGAATCCGTACAAACGAGACGGAAGGAAATTTGTAATTATACCATCAAACTGGAAAATTTTAATAAAAATTGATCAAACCCTTCACCTGAATCTTAATTTCAGGGCGACATAGAGGCAATTTTTCTTCATTAAGCTTTGTGATCTTCTATCTCTTCACAGTATTTATTGATACAAAACAATTCGTACTTTAAAATTTGAAAATGTTGGTAAAAATCGGAAAAATTCTTAATATTTTTTTTTGTTCAACCTGCGTACAGTAAAGTTATGGCTATTTCATAGCGTAGACGTGAATCTTCCAGTTCTTCGCGAAATGGAGTGTTTGAAAAAATGTATTCAAACGACATTGAAGGAAAATCGCAATTACAAACCTTGCAATTGTAAAATTTGCCAAACATCGAGGACATTTTTGAGCAATTCTGCATTTGAAGGGTCTTATACGGCTCGATTCTCTCTAGAAAACGACTTACAGGCCAACCTTTTAACCAATCGCAGGTTGAAAGGGCAATTTTTGGCAAATTAAGAAAAATTTGCATTCGCAAATTTCATTGTGAAAAATCTTGCGAAAGTGACGAAAATGTTAGAGTAAACAAACATTTGCTGTAGTAATAAAGTCAGTTTTTGTACATAAAATGGCGAATAAGTGAGTTGTTTGCTTTTTAACAATTTTGGGTGTTAAAATTATGAGAGGTGGACTAAAAATCGCCTGTTATAATTTCGGCAAAATCAAGGGATTTTTCGTGAAAATCGGTATTTGATAACATCACGGAGTAAGTTTTCCTCCAGAAAATGGCTTGCAAGCTATCTTTTCCAACAAGTTGCCATTTGAAATGAAAATATTGTTAAAAGGACTGAGCAATGAAATGATAGACAAATTGCGGTTGGAACCTTCACTGTTAAAAATTGAGCAAAAGTGTGGAAATTGTTTCAGAAAATCGACCTCATGTAGCAAGCGTTCTTCTAGAAAATTACCTATCGTCAACCTTTTCACTAGTCACAATTGAAGAAAAATTAACAGTTGCAACTTTCAAAGTTAAAAAAATTTATAAAAATGTTCAAAATTTTTCAGATAGCAGTAAAGCTGTTGCTTGGATATAAAATAGTAAAAAAGCTTGATTTTTTATTGTTAACCCCTTTGTGTTATAAAATTTTAAAGAAATTCCAAATAAACAACGCAATAAAATAAACTCGCAAACAAACTTACCAACTTTTCGAAAATCTAGCAAAAATCGAGAAACTTTTGTAGCAAATTGGTCTTTGCAAAGTTTCCTCTATAAAATTACCTTTCACGCAACCTTTTAGCGAACCGCAACTTTAGAGGAAACTGTTTTGACAGCCACCCGACAAATAAAATGGTGCAAAATGTACAGCTGTAACTTGCACACTTAAAATAGTTTGCAAAAGTGTGGAAATTGCTTGAAAAAATGGGCATTTAAAATATCAGTAGAGCCGTTTTTGGTCCATTAAATGGGGAAAAGACTTGATGTTTGATTTTTACCAATTTTATGTGATAAAATTTTGAACCAATCTGGGGAGATGGGAGATGGAATCGAAATCATCACTCCAATTGTCACAGTTTTTGAGCAAATCGGCATTTTGAGGCATCAAAGAGATCAATATTTGCTCTAGAAAACGATCTAAATACGAAGTTTTTAACCGATTGCGATTTGAAATAAAATCAAATTTAACGGTATGACGAATCAAACGAAAGAAAAAATGTAGGTGCAACGGGGAAAACAAAAAAAAATAAGCGAAAGTGTGGAAATTGCTTTTGCAAATCGACATATGCATTATAGTCGTCTCTTGTCTACAAAATAGGGTAAAACGCAAAATATTTTTTGTGAGGCAATGTTGAACTAATCCGTTCAAACAATAAATAGCTAAAAAGCAGCATCAGAGTTGTAAAATTTAGCAAAAATCGAGGAACTTTTCGATCAAAACGGTATTTGCAAGTCTCATAGAGCAAGGTTTCTTCTATAAAATTATCTATAAGATCAACCTTTTATATGCCATTCAAAATATTTTTTTTTTAAATATCCGACAAATGAAATGAAGGGAAATTGAATTGAAAAATTGAAACTGGAAAAAATTCGCAAAAGCGTGAAAAATTATTCCAAAAATCGACATTTACAACAGCAGTAGAGCCTTTATTATCTAGTAAATGGTAAAAACTTGAAATAAATCGGTGCAAACTTGACGCAATAAATATTGCAATTACCAGCTTCACAGTTGCAAAATTTAGCAAAAATCCAGAAACTTTTTGAGCAAATAGGTACTCGGAGATCTCATAGAGCAAAGCAACCTTTCTTCTAGAAAATAATAAGTAAGGTCAACAACAATCAATCAATCAATCATCAATAAATAAATGAGATCAATCTTTTAACCAAGCGCAATTCGAAATAATTTTTTTTAATGCCAGACAAATAAAATGAAGAAGATTGAATTGAAAAATTGAAACTAGAGAAAATTCGTAAAAGTGTGAAAAATTATTCGAAAAGTCGACATTTACAACAGCAGTAGATCCATTATCTGCCTAGTAAATGGCGAAAACTTTTTTTTTACAATTACCATCTTCAGAGTTGTAAAATTTAGCAAAAATCAAAGAACTTTTTGAGCAAATCGGTACTCGTCGATTTCATACAGCTTTAATTACATTTAAGCCTTGGCATATATTTTCAAATATATGCCAAGGCTTAAAGTAGCAACAACGCTACACATAAAAGCTGATGATGGTGGAAGACACCAAAACGTATTTTAATTGATAATTAGAGACAATGAATGACTGAAGCCCAGGAATTGATTTTGATTTGAAATTGAAACACAGTAAGGAAAGTATGTACAACTTATAACCAATCGCAATTTGAACTGAAAATTTTTCGAAAATGCCGTGGCGACTGAACTGGTGGAAAATTTACAGTGCAACTTTGAAACTGGAAATATTTCGTAAAAGTGCAAAAACAGCATCAGGGCCATTATTTGTCTATAAAATGGCGAAAACTTAACACAAATCGGTGCAAATGTGATGCATTAATATAAACAAAAATCTACAAATGTTAGCACAAGTGGGGAAAGTTCTCGAGAAAATCGACATTTGCAGCCGTAATCAGACAAATGTTTATCTTTAAAATGGCGTAAAAGTGCGAGTTTTAGCTTTTAACGATTTTCACTGATGAAAATCACCCAGTAACAGGTTTGACAAAAAGTGATAAAACTTTAGGTAAAATTTTATAATTTTCAGTCGCCCTTCAAGGCAAAATCCAGTAGCAATCCGGAACTGGAACCGTTGCCAAATAAAACCAAAATCTGAGTAATAAGTCCGCAAATTCCAGTTAAAATCGAGCCAAACCCATACTTCTTCATTTTCATACCTGGGGATAGTCGCTGTTTTTCGTCTGGTACCCAAAATGGAAAAAGTACGTCTTGGCACCCCGCCGGGCATGGAGGAAAGCAACCCGAACAGCCGGCGCCACTGTGTGCCCATCACTTAGAGCCTCCATGGTGGAGTCCCGAATATTAATGGGATGCGGAATGGGCTTGTCCCAGTCCGTGTACTCGTTCCTCACTGCACTGAAAATCTCGTTCAAATGGTACACGTAAGTGTTCCGGATGTAAGTCCGCAGCACTCGGTTCCGATGGTCCTCCTCAAACCCATACTGGATATCGTTGGCGTTAAAGTCTGCATAACTTTCCGTTGTGGTGATTCCCAGCATCACTTCGCAAGTTATGAAGGAGTCGCTTGCATGCTCCATCGCAAAATCCGGATCCGAAGACTCTGGGTCGACTGGAAGAGCTGGGGCGATTTGAGGCATGAAGCGCACACTATCCAGTTGCAGCTCTTGAATGGCTTCAATCGGCCTGCAATCAAATATTCCCCTTTTGTCTGTGGAATTAAACAAACCAAAAGTTACTAACCTGGACCTCATGCAAGGAGCAATGTCCGCTCCATCGGTAGCTTTGGAATCTTGAGGCAAACAGCCCATCTGCTTGCCAACACTCAACCGCAAACTATCGGGATTATGGACGGTCGCCCAGGAACTCAGTGCCGTGCCACTCAACAGCATCACTCTCTGGAAGAGACCTTCGGGAGGAAATCGCATTAAACTCCTCTTCACCACTAATCTGTTGGAGGGTGGTGTCAAGTGGTTTATTAAGAAAGCGGGAGCCGAGGCGCGCAATTACTCGAGGTCTGTTTGTTCAGAATTTACAGGATATTAAAGAGACTCAAGTTGCGTTCGCATTTAAATTGAAAAATTAGTTTCGCCGGAGTGAATTAAAAATTTGTATCGGGATTTCGTTGGCACAGTTTCGGTTCGGCTCATTAAAATGCCTGTTTTCTGGGGATTTGTTGGGGTTTTATGCCTGCCGACTATTCCGAAGGTTTTTTAAATTATCCAGGCAAATCAGTTGTTTTGTGCATTCGCGGTGTAGTCTACTTCTTTGTATTATAGGTGACGATTCCCCAACTAAATTTAGAGCGATTCCTGTCTGAACTCTGTAAAGAAACCGACGTGGAACTTCGGAAACAAATTGTTGGTTCCCATTGTCAACTCATTAATTTCCCGATTTATTTGTGTCAATTCGTCTGTCGCGGATAATTAATACGAGGATCTTTTCAAGGGATTTATTCAGTGTTTGCAATTACGCCCGAGTGTCATTAGACCGATCTGAATTCAAATTAAATTTTAATTCAATTAAAAGTGTCCGCTTTTTCTTTTGCCCTCTCGACGACTTTTTTCTTTGCCCGTTGTTCATTTATTTATTTATTTCTGCCTGGGAAAACACGATCATTTCCATAGCGGCGTGCCTAAAGAAGCAACCGGGGAACAGGGAGTGGAAAGAAAGTGCAGAAAAATATGCCATTCTTGAAGATTTTAATAGGCGAATAGGAAAATATGGAAGAGATCGAGAAATAACTAAAAACACCGGAGAAAGACGCAATGTGACCGCAAAACGACCAAAAATATTAAATCGCTCCTGTCAACACAAGGAGATTCAGAATCACACAGGGATTCAAAATACACGAAACCTAAAATCCATGATAGACTGTGTAGGAGTGAAACAGCAAACAAAGTTGAGGGTGGAAGATGTATAATGAACATTTGGAATTGCTTACTAAGATTAAATCTAACTAAGATCAAACATCAGACTCCAGACAATCAAACAGGAAGCGAAGAATAGAGAAGATAATGACGAGTCACGATTTAATCTGAAAAACCTCGAAAAACAGGGCAGAAGAAAGTTATACCAAAAGAGATCGAAGAAAAATGAGAAAAAACATCAGGAAGTTACAAAAAGGGCAATCAGAACAAATAGCTTCGGTGGAATGAGGACAGTAAATAAATGACAGGAGAGAAAAAATAAAAATACTTGAACTCAAAAAGCCAGAAGATCAATCAGAATATAGAGGGGCACAAGCACTGGAGAGTAGGAAAATGTGCGAAAAGAAAAAAGATGCATGAGAAAAAGGTGTCAAAGAATAAAGACTTCTATCGAAGGAATCAGAAGCTCAGAAAATTGAAAAAAATTAAAAGGCTCAGAAACTCGATTTTTCAGAATACTTTCGAGTACTACTCGTTGGAAATAGGCAAGAAGAATGTGTTTTTGGTCCCACGTCATTCTTGGAAGCAATGGAACGCAAATGAGCGCTATATTCAAAAAATGGGAGACGTCTAGATGCGCAAACTATCGGGGCATCGTGATCACAAGCATTATCACATGCAATGTACGGAAAAAATTTGAAAAATAAGATAGAAAAAGAATACCAAGAAATGGAAGCAGAAGAACTAGCTGGATTTTGTGCGGGTCGATCAGTGGTGGACCAAATATTCACTCCAACGCAAGTTATTGAGAAAAAGATGGCAATCAACCAATAAATCCATCTCTTAGCTGGGGAGCTGGAAAAGCCAAAGGAAATGTTCTATTAAGAAAATTCCGTGACAATTTTGAGAAACTGAACTTAAATTTAGATCTACCAAGCCATCAAGAGTGTCTACAAACACTCAGAAATGAAGATAACACCAGGCTTCATAGGATCAAAAGCTTTGTAACCAGGATGCTGTACCTCACCGATCTGAGTCGAAATATAACTGGGAGATCCCTGAAAAAATTTTACCAAAAAACAAAAAATAAATTTCTGAGTCAAAATCAGTCAAAAAGAGCGACCATTCGACACCGAAAATGCCAGGACAGAAATGCGCTCGCCATCTGAAAAGCACCACTTTGGGACAGAAGCTTCACCAAACAGAACAACAATCTCATTTCTAACGCGACTGTAAAAAGCACAATCACCTCCGAGATAGAAGTGTGACCATTGAATGAAGCGATCGAAAAACGCCTAGAAGCAGAAGAAAATTATTTCTGGCGCCGTATGCGAAGAGTGTCCAGGCGACAACGCACAACAAAGAATGTTAGAACACCTAATCCCGAAGCCAGTGGTGAATGGGCAGACAAGAGAGGGAACCGCGAAAGATTTGAAGAGGATATATCGACAGGAAACTGACAAACAGCGAGCTTGAAGACCATCGATGGAATGCCCAAGACAGATGAAAAATGGAAACTGAAAGACGTCACAGAACGCTATAAACCCATATATTTAGACATGGATAATAGAGATAAGTTCTATATTGTTGAGGCGGATTCATTTTTTTACAAACTTCTTTTTGGGTATTTCGCCTCAAAAATTTTTATCTTTAAGAAAGAC
>NW_026018287.1:0-1107 GCF_020466585.1 Dendroctonus ponderosae | reverse complement strand
ACCCTATAAAAGACACTTGAAGCTGAAAGTGATGAAAATTTCATTGAAATTGGCAGCTTTTCTGATTTTTACCGACTTGGGTAAAGTTGAGCTAAAAATAAAAGTTTCCTCTCAATTGCACCGTTTGTTTCAAAAATTCCTAACTTCCAATCTAGAGCGGGCAGCACCTTGAAACTTGCATACCCTATAAAAGACACTTGAAGCCGAAAGTGCTGAAAATTTCATTGAAATTGGCCGCTTTTCTGATTTTTACCGACTTGGGTAAAGTTGAGCTAAAAATTAAAGTTTCCTCTCAATTGCACCCTTTGTTTCAAAAATTCCTAACTTCCAATCTAGAGCGGGCAGCAACTTGAAACTTGCACACCCTGTAAAAGACACTTGAAGCCGAAAGTACTAAAAATTTCATTGAAATTGGCCGCTTTTCTGTTTTTACCGACCTGGGTAAAGTTGAGCTAAAAATGAAAGTTTCCTCTCAAATGCACCCTTTGTTTCAAAAATTCCTAACTTCTAAATTAGAGCAGACAGCTACTTGAAACTTGCACACGCTATAAAAGACACTTGAAACCGAAAGTACTGGAAATTTCATTGAAATGGGCCGCTTTTCTGACTTTTACCGACTTGGGTAAAGTTGAGCTAAAAATGAAAGTTTCCTCTCAAATGCACCATTTGTTTCAAAAATTCCTAACTTTCAAATTAGAGCAGACTGCAACTTGAAACTTGCGCACCCTATAAAAGAGACTTAAAGCCCAAAGTGCTGAAAATTTCATTGAAATTGGCAGCTTTTCTGATTTTTACCGACTTGGGTAAAGTTGAGCTAAAAATGAAAGTTTCCTCTTAAATGCACCCTTTGTTTCAAAAATTCCTAACTTCCAAATTAGAGCAGACAGCTACTTGAAACTTGCGCACCCTATAAAAGACACTTGAAGCCGAAAATACTGAAAATTTCATTGAAATTGGCCGCTTTTCTGTTTTTACCGACCTGGGTAAAGTTGAGCTAAAAATGAAAGTTTCCTCTTAAATGCACCCTTTGTTTCAAAAATTCCTAACTTCCAAATTAGAGCAGACAGCAACGTGAAACTTGCACACCCTATAAAAGACACTTGAAGG
>NW_026018286.1:0-1129 GCF_020466585.1 Dendroctonus ponderosae | reverse complement strand
AGATTTCTCGTCAACTTAAAAAAATAGTTTTATGTAAAAAATTTCGAAATATCTTAAATATATTTTGGCTCGTTCATTCATTTTATCTAGGGACTCTTTGTGGCTTCGGCATTCTGAAGTTTCTTAGAAGAAAGCTGGAAAATTCCCCAAACAGAAACAGCGGTTTCTTCGAAGAATGAGCAAAAAATCTATTTCGTTTAACTTGATGTTGGAGTGAATTTCACGAGATTCTGGCCAGTTGTAGATGCAACATTACAAAGGCTCCTCAGACTTAACACATTGAATAGCAGAAAACGAAGCTTAGAAAAAAATAGACGAAACTATCCTGGGCTAAGTAAAATACAGGGTGAGCCCTGTATTCGGAGAAAAATGAATTTTCAAAAATCCACGAAAACTTCCGAAATCCAAAAACCGCTCTCTCTCAATCTCTCTAAATCATTGCTTGTTTAAACAATGTGCGAAGTTTTACTTGATTTGGCTCTGGATTAGGCCTGGGTAACACTGTGTTGAGTTGCGCTATTGAGTGGTTCCCGCTCTCTGAGTTAACAAGTTATAACTTATCAGCTAATGAGTTATAATTCATTTGTTAAAGCTTTACACCTAACTTGTTAAAACACCTAAAAAAAGTAATCTAGATTTTCCCTGCAACAGAACTGAGTCCAAAGAAACTCGACGAATTTTCTTGTAAAATCGATCTCTTAATTTTTTTGCATAAAAGATTTAGTTAGCCATAAAGCCATAAATTCATCTTGTAATTGTTTGCGAAAAAGTCCTCCAGATTGTCAGTATTTTTAAGTGAAACTCTACAAAATAGAGCGTTTTTGAGTAGAAAGTAAAGCAAAAAAAATCAGTCAAAACTAAAAAACCACATTTTTTAACAAATTCTACAGATAATTCTTGAGAATAATGGAGGTGACGAGATTTCCAAATAATCCATTATAAACTTTCGCTTATTCAGTTCGTTTTTTGATTTTTGTTCCGAATTCGAAGCTGGAAAGGAATTTCAAACTTTTTACAAAGCGACGAAGGTTTCTAAATTTATTTCACAATTTTTCGCGGAAATTACCTTGACATTGTCAGCATTTTTAAGCTAAACTAAGCGAAAATTGAGCATTTGAGTAACTTGGCT
>NW_026018285.1:0-1130 GCF_020466585.1 Dendroctonus ponderosae | reverse complement strand
GCAGCATTTAACAAACTTCAAAGTACGGCCCTGCTGCTCCTCGATATGGAAAGAGCCTTCGACACAGTTTGGCATGCCGGCCTACTGTACAAGTTGTTTGCCGTTTATTCACTCCCACTATACTTAGTTTCCCTTATTGCGTCTTACCTTAAAAATCGCTCAATCCAGGTGAAGGTGGAGAATTCCACCTCAGCCAAAAGACGCATTACTGCAGGCGTGCCGCAAGGTACTGTTCTATCGCCGCAGTTGTACACTCTGTACACAGCAGATATCCCGATGCTCCGTACTACGAAAACAGCCCTCTACGCTGACGATATCGCACTCTACACTTCGTCTTTTCATGCTCAGGCCGCGAAATTTCGCATTGCACACCACCTGAGTTTGATGACGACGTACTTCGACAAATGGAAATTGAAAGTGAATCCCATGAAGACAGAACTTATTGTCTTCTCGCGCAAGTCCAGTAACAATCAAATATTGTCACCACTCATGGTTCAAAATACCCCCATTATGCTAGTAAAAGAGGTGAAATACCTGGGATTCAGACTAGACGCCCGACTTAGTTTCAAATCGCATATTGCAAATACGGTACAAAAGACAGCCATGGCCCAAAGAAGGCTATACTTTCTTTTGGCGCCAAACTCTTTCCTATCACCTCAAAATAAGCTTCTGCTCTATACTTCCACAATTAGGCCCATACTGACATACGGCTCCCCTATCTGGCATTCTGTCAGTGATTTTACGAGACGGCGTGTTCAAAGGACCCAAAATAGGTTCCTGAGAGGCGTCCTATCGCCTGACAGATGCACCACCAACACCGAACTGCACGAAGCTACAGGGGTGCCCCATATAGCTGACTATATAGATAACATCTCTGAGAAATTTTATCATAGTGGAGTGCAAGGCTCAGTCCTAACACGAGATCTTACCCAAATTAGAACATATGATCGCCCAACTCACTGTCCCCTGTATAAGCGACTGCCCATGTTTCCCTTTAGTCATTTCTAGCAGGCTGGAAATGCACACCTCCAACACGACGTGACTGACTGAAACCTAGCTCTTTTGTTTTGGTCGGTGCAAGGTCTGCTGGCAAGGCTTGCTCCGGTCAGAGCGAAGGGCGTGGCCTAGGT
>NW_026018284.1:0-1130 GCF_020466585.1 Dendroctonus ponderosae | reverse complement strand
AAGTTAGCAGATGGTGCTCCTTTGAAGCTGCAAGAGTTTGGTTTTAATCGAACTGCTGGAGAAAAGTTGGAAATTTGTCTTCAAATTGCGTCCGCTTCTTCCAACAAAACTTCTGTGTTCAAACTAAGTCACTAACAATGTGAAAAATATGCTTTGAATGTAGCAAGTGATGCTTTCCTGAAGCTTCAGGAGTTTGATTTTTTAATCATTCAAAATCGACTGAAAACCGAGATTTTTTCGTTCAAAAATCGCCTCTTTTAAACAGTGCCGTTGAAGTGGCTGAAATTATGCCTCAAAGTAGTGGATGGCTGTGTCTTGAAGCTAAAAAAGTGTGGATTCAATAGAGCTACAATCATGCCATCACTAAGCCCTTGAGAGTGTTGAAAATGAGTCTTAAGTTAGCAGATGGTGCTCCTTTGAAGTTGCAAGAGTTTGGTTTTAATCGAACTGCTGGAGAAAAGTTGTAAATTTGTCTTCAAATTGCGTTCGCTTCTTCCAACAAAACTTCTGTCTTCAAACTAAGTCACTAACAATGTGAAAAATATGTTTTGAATGTAGCAAGTGATGTTTTCCTGAAGCTTCAGGAGTTTGATTTTTTAATCATTCAAAATCGACTAAAAACCGAGATTTTTTCGTTCAAAAATCGCCTCTTTTAAACAGTGCATTGAAGTGGCTGAAATTATGCCTCAAAGTAGTGGATGGCTGTGTCTTGAAGCTAAAAAAGTGTGGATTCAATAGAGCTACTAGCATGCCATCACTAAGCCCTTGAGAGTGTTGAAAATGAGTCTTAAGTTAGCAGATGGTGCTCCTTTGAAGCTGCAAGAGTTTGGTTTTAATCGAACTGCTGGAGAAAAGTTGGAAATTTGTCTTCAAATTGCGTTCGCTTCTTCAAACAAAACTTCTGTCTTCAAACTAAGTCACTAACAATGTGAAAAATATGTTTTGAATGTAGCAAGTGATGCTTTCCGGAAGCTTCAGGAGTTTGATTTTTTAATCATTCAAAATCGACTGAAAACCGAGATTTTTTCGTTGAAAAATCGCCTCTTTTAAACAGTGCCATTGAAGTGGCTGAAATTATGCCTCAAAGTAGTGGATGGCTGTGTCTTGAAGCTAAAAAAGTGTGGATTCAA
>NW_026018283.1:0-702 GCF_020466585.1 Dendroctonus ponderosae | reverse complement strand
AAACCACAATTAATTTACAGACGCAAATCATACAAAATGTCTGAAATAAAGTCAATAAAACCGCGAAATTTTCTTTGTTCAACCCGTATTGTTGGGGGTGTTTGAGATTTGCACATCTTCAGATCAGTGCCGATTTACGCCTTTGGCGGCTCTGATGTCGCCAAACGTTTCCTTGTTCTTTACTGCATCAATAGGCCAAAATATCCTCATCAACAACATTCAGACAAAAAAAAAACCCGAAATATGCAACTGAAATTATTCAAAAACGCACGAAACAAACCATGAACACTGACACATTTATACAGGGTGTAGATGCAATCAGCCACCCAACAAGCATTATGGGGCATGGAGAAATTGATGAAATAACCAAGACCTTGCTGTGACTAAAACAATTACGACTTAAAGCGTCAGCCGGTTGGTTACATGGGATTGGTAAACTTTCGACATAAAAATTTTACATTAAAATTGTCAACAGCAATTACACAAATCGTCAAATCTCCATTTCTGCAACAAAATAGCACCCATTTCATGACTGGTAAAGTCCGAGTTTTCATCTGTTGCGCCATAAAAATCTCGAGAACAAAACGGTTATATGAGAAGAAAGTGTTCCTTTGGGTCAGAATGGTGTAAGTGGAGCGTTCAAGCAAGGTCGTACCACCAACCCACTCCGGTCTTACAGATTTACTGAGCACCATTGCAAAG
>NW_026018282.1:0-1133 GCF_020466585.1 Dendroctonus ponderosae | reverse complement strand
CATAACGTGATTACACGGGCACAAACATGTTTGGAGTTAAATGGGCAGAACTTCGAACGCCTCTTGTGTGTTACCCACAGTCATTTCAAAACGGTCGGTTTCACTAACACCGATTCATGTCTAAAAATTTTGTTCCACTACAAATCAGCAAAATATTTTTCTTATTTGTAGGTTACCGACTTTCTTCTTGACATACGTTAAATTTAGCGGTTACCCTGTCCAATTTCATTTTCAGGTGAACCATTTAATATTGTTACGTTTCCCGGGGTTCCAATCATTCCAGTAAACAAATAAAAAAAACATAACAATTTATTGAACTCACAAATAATAACTATAAAAATCACTAACTCAAAACTATAGCTCGCGAATCGAACACACTCTGTATATCGCTTTAAATATTTCACTGTATAGCTGCTGTCTGATTAACTTATACGACCTACGAAGATTCTCAATTTTTCGGAATTTCCATAGCCCAATCGACTATTGCCGTTCGTTCTCGTTGGGTTGTATAACCAAACAAGGTCACCTTCCTGGAAGCCTTTTGAATTGGCTAGTAAGTCATATCTCGTTTTCGCACGGTCACTGGAAATCCTCAATTTATTCCTGACCTGCTCGTGTACGTCATTCAGTCTCTTTCCCTCTATATAGTCCTGCGTGTTGGGTTGTTCCTCTCCTGGTGTTCCAAACATCCGATCCCCTGGAAGTCGTATTTCTCTTCCAAACAACACTTTGGCTGGGGAGCAACCGGTAGCTTCATGCACGGAACTTCTGTAGGCCATTAGCAGAAGGGGCAAATGTATGACGTACATTTCCAAGATGCCACCATCTTGGAAAGATACTGCTCCATAGTCCGATTAAATCGTTCCACCATGCCGCCGGATTGTGGATGTAATGGAGTTGTTCTAGTCTTTCGAATACCAAACGTTTCCATGACTTTCTGGAACACAGCCAACTCAAATATTCGGCCTTGGTCAGAATGAAGTTCCAGAGGAGCGCCGAAACGACTAAAGAGCTCATTAACAAGTACTGTTGCCACGGTGGTTGCCTCTTGGTTGGGAAGGGCGTAAGCTTCAGGCCATTTAGTAAAGTAATCCATGGCAACTAAAATGTATTTGTTTCCGGCCTCGGTCTGT
>NW_026018281.1:277-1112 GCF_020466585.1 Dendroctonus ponderosae | reverse complement strand
CCACTTTAGCTATCAAAAAGAGACCTTGCAGTCTAAACTGACAAATAAAATAAATGATTTGACATGTGTAAATGGCATAGCCAACTTAGATACATTGGAACCTTAAATTAAACATCACCAAATGGTGCACAGAACGACTATTTGACGTATTTTGTAAAAAGGCAAAAACTTAGCTATTAACATCCTAATACCATTCGATAGGTAATTAAAAATTGCATTTCCTGGTAAGTTAAAAAATATGGGGTTGTATTTAAATTAATCAAGTTAGAGCCACTTAAAGTTCTTATTTAATTAGTTTAAATTTGTGGACACCCTGTATAACATGGTAAATTTATTATCATTGGGATATAAAATATTGTATCTTGTTACACTTCACTATAAATTACGCTTACATAAATTAAATATTTCTAAAGTATTTGACACGTGAAAATTAGATTATATTTTGATTAAATTCGTATTAGTTAAAAAACCTTAAGATTTAGGTGTTATAAACCTTATTAAAACAGACACTTATTTTGTTCGGCGAATCCAAAAATGCAATAATATACAGAAAATTCCATTTAAAAAACGCGACTTTGATACCTTTAGAGCCTTTGGGACACCCTGTACATTACAAAAATATTTTTAAAATGTGCGCTCGGTAGGCGTCGGACAATTCATAAAATAGTACTTTTTACAAATCAAACGGTTTAGCCGCAAACTTCCGTGCCGTATAGCGTGAATAACCCTGTATATTGTCGTATCGGTAAAGGCCCGATTACTGGAAAACAATTCGGCTGATAAATATATGCGTGCAAAGCAGGAGCGCACGTGTTTTGCAGGGGAATCCAATTTT
>NW_026018281.1:0-243 GCF_020466585.1 Dendroctonus ponderosae | reverse complement strand
CCAGCAGGGCAGAAGCGCACGTGTTTTGCAGGGGAATCCAATTTTACTGGGAACCCATTTTTGAGCTGATTAACAATTGCCAGCAGGGCAGAAGCGCAGGTGTCTTGCCAGGGAACCCATTTTTACTTGGAACTCATTTTGAGCCGGAAAAAATTTGCCAGCAGGGCAGAAGCGCACGTGCTTTGCAGGGGAAACCCATGTTTTTTGAATAAAATAAATAGGCCCGCATAGCCAGACCGGGGA
>NW_026018280.1:0-1134 GCF_020466585.1 Dendroctonus ponderosae | reverse complement strand
TTGGTATTGACTGCATTTAACAGAAAAGCTGTTGCTCTAAATGAGTGTCCACTGGCTGAGTCCTGGTATTTTTTCTTAGTTTTTAAGGATTTTTTGAATACGCGGCCAAAGAATCTGCTTTACACGGGTTGAGCAATGACTTTTTCAAAAATTCGTCACCAAGAACTGAATCTAGTCAGATTTTTGGTATTGACTGCATTTAACAGAGAAACTGTTGCTCTAAATGAGTGGCCACTTGTTAATTCTTGATACTTTTTCTTAATTTTTAAGGATTTTTTGAATACGCGGCCTAAGAATGTGCTTTACCCGGGTTGAGCAATGACTTTTTCAAAAATTCGTCATCAAGACCTGAATCTAGTCAGATTTTTGGTATTGACTGCATCTAATAGAGAAACTGTTGCTCTAAATGAGTGGCCACTTGCTAATTCCTGGTACTTTTTCTTAGTTTTTAAGGAATTTTTGAATACGCGGCCAAAGATTGTGCTTTACGAGGGTTGAGCAATGACTTTTTCAAAAATTCGTCACGAAGAACTGAATCTAGTCAGATTTTTAGTCTTAACTGCATTTAAGAGAGACTGTTGTTCTAAACGAGTGTCCACTGGCTGATTCCTGGTATTTTTTTCTTAGTTTTTAAGGATTTTTTCAATACGCGGCCAAAGATTGTGTTTTACGCGGGTTGAGCAGTGACTTTTTCAAAAATTTGCCACGAACAACTGAATCTAGTCAGATTTTTGGTATTGACTGCATTTAACAAGAAAACTGTTGCTCTAAATGAGTGGCCAGTTGCTAATTCATGGTACTTTTTCTTAGTTTTTAAGGATTTTTTGGATACGCGGCCTAAGAATGTGCTTTACCCGGGTTGAGCAATGACTTTTTCAAAAATTCGCCACCAAGAACTGAATCTAGTCAGATTTTTGGTCTTAACTGCATTTAAGAGAGAGACTGTTGTTCTAAACGAGAGTCCACTTGCCAATTCCTGGTATTTTTCCTTAGTTTTTAAGCATTTTTTTAATACGCGGCCAAATATTGTGCTTTACAGGGGTTGAGCAATGACTTTTTCAAAAATTCGTCACAAAGAACTGAATCAAGTCACTTTTTTGGTATTGACTGCATTTAATAGAGAAACTGTTGCTC
>NW_026018279.1:0-1134 GCF_020466585.1 Dendroctonus ponderosae | reverse complement strand
AGGTGGGAAGATTTTAATTTCTAGAGCGGCAAGTGCATTTGCGCAAAAACGCCCATTTTTGGACCCGCATTTGTCAAGTAGCTAAAAATCGGAATTCAGTGCGAATGCTATAAAAATTTTAGGACTTATAGACTGAGGTGTTTCCTAGAGACTGTGAGAGTTTTAAATTGCTACTTGTGTCAGCTGGGAATTTCCGCATTGTTAAAGAGGGAAGTGCATTTGTGAGAAAACTCTACTTTTTGGTCTCAATTTGGCCAAGTATTTAAAAACCATAATTTAACGCCATTTGCATACAATCTTCAGGAATATTAGCCGCAAGTAGTTTCTATAAGCCTTGAAAATTTCAAGATGCTACTTAAGCTAGGTGGAAAGTTATGAATTTCTAAAGCAAAAAGTGCAATTGCGTAAAAACGCTCATTTTTGGACACAAATTTGACAAGTTGTTAAAAATTAGATTTTAACGCAATTTGCACCAAAATTTCAGGAAGTTAAGGCTGAAGTGTTGGATATGGACTGTGAAAGCTGCAAGGTTCTACTTGCACTAGGTGGGAAGATTTTAATTTCTAGAGCGGCAAGTGCATTTGCGCAAAAACGCCCATTTTTAGACCCGCATTTGTCAAGTAGCTAAAAATCGGAATTCAGTTCGAATGCTATGAAAATTTTAGATCTTATAGACTGAGGTGTTTCCTAGAGACTGTGAGAGTTTTAAATTGCTACTTGTGTCAGCTGGTAATTTTCGCATTGTTAAAGAGGGAAGGGCATTTGCGAGAAAACTCTACTTTTTGGTCCCAATTTTGCCAAGTATTTAAAAACCACTATTCAGCGCCATTTGCATACAATCTTCAGGAATATGAGCCGCAAGTAGTTTCTATAAGCCTTGAAAATTTCAAGATGCTACTTGAGCTAGGTGGAAAGTTATGAATTTCTAAAGCCAAAAGTGTTTTTGCGTGAAAACGCTCATTTTTGGACACAAATTTGACAAGTTGTTAAAAATACGATTTTAATGCAATTTGCACCAAAATTTCAGGGATTTATGCCCGAAGTGTTGGCTATAGACTGTGAAAGTTGCAAGGTTCTACTTGCGCTAGGTGCGAAGATTTGAATTTTTAAAGTGGAAAGTGCTTTGCGTAAAAA
>NW_026018278.1:0-948 GCF_020466585.1 Dendroctonus ponderosae | reverse complement strand
TCACTTTTCTACCTAAAGGAGTTATAAAGAAATACATTATTTACATTCCGTCCGCCCGAAATTGGCGCTCGCAGTCTCATTTGCAATCGAATGTCAAAAAAATTGACAAAAAATCAATAAAAAACGCAATTACGCAGACATTTCAGAAATAGTTTAAGAAAAGTGCGCTCTATTAAATGCGGCTACAAGCATTTTTTCTACTGAAAGCAGTTCTAAATCAATAAATAATTTACAGTCAGTCTATCAGGAGTTGGCACTCTCAATCACAGCGGCGCTCGATTAACTAAAAAATTCCCAAAAAACCCGAAAAAGTTCTATTACGCAAAACTATCAGCAGTCGATGGAGAGAAGTGAGCTCTTTTAAATAGAGGAACAGTCAACATAAAGAAATAAACTACTTACATTCGGTCTGCCCGAAATTGGCGCTCACAGTTTCATTTGCTATCGAATATCGAAAAAATTGCCAAAAAATCAATCAGAAACGCAATTACGCAAAACATTTCAGAAATAGTTTAAGAAAAGTGCGCTCTATTAAATGCGGCTACAAGCATTTTTCTACTGAAAGCAGTTCTAAACAAATAAATAATTTACAGTCAGTCTATCAGGAGTTGGCGCTCTCAGTCACAGTTCCACTCGATTAACGAAAAAATTCCCAAAACACCAAAAAAAGAGCGATTACGCACAACTCTCAAATCAAGCGGAGCTCTCAGAAACTGATAGAGAAAAGCGCGTTCTATTAAATGCAGTTTCCAGCTCTTTTCTACTTGGAGCAGTTCTAGAGAAATACATTACTTTGTCGATCCACTTGGAGCGGGCGTTCTCACTCATAGTTGCACTAAACTTTCAAAAAAAATTTGAAAAAACCAAGAAAAGTTGCGATTACGCAGAACTTTCCGAATTCGATAGAGAAAGATGAGTTCTATTAAGCACTCGTAAATACGACATCCT
>NW_026018277.1:0-32364 GCF_020466585.1 Dendroctonus ponderosae | reverse complement strand
GTTATTTTCATTGACAAATCAGAGACAATCAGACACAAAATATTTCATGCTTTTATAGAAATAAAGATAATCGGTTTATGATCCAAACGTGTTCGGAAGATTCTCAATTTTTCCCTTTTCATTGCATTTGACGTCGTGTGAAGCGGTATGAACATACCTGTCATGAGGTATGATGGTCGGCCAGAGATGCAGACACAAAAACACACTAGAGGAATTGACATGAAACACCTAAGRCTGTTGAAGACTATCGGTRTGAACCCAGATACTTCTACTTCGTAGTCTTTAWCATATTTAAAATATTTAACATCTCAACAATTTTCAGGCTTTCCTTCTGCATACTTTTGAAGACCATTGACTAGTTGATTTAAGCTTCCAAGTTCATATTTAAAATATTTAACATCTCAACAATTTTCAGGTTTTCCTTCTGCATACTTTTGAAGACCATTGACTAGTTGATTTAAGCTTCCACGTCGTTCTTYGCTYCAGTCCCATTGGAATGAAATCTTGAGAATTCAGTGTTATTCTTTCCTAAGAGGGAAAGCTCGGGCGTATTYCATGTAAGTGTAACCTGGCATAAAGATTTTGTTATTGATATCTTTAATACCCTAACTCTAAACGTAAATCTTTTCCAATTTTTTTTTTGCCTTTGCTACKGCCCAAGCCATTGTAAGCAACTCTTTTTGAGATASCAAGTTAAAGAGTCTTGATAGTAGRTATGCAGCAAACCCGGTYGTGTTGTTTGGTGAAATGGCTAACACCAAGCTTGAGGTATATTTTGACGGATCACTTCTTTACCACMACCCCAATCCCAGATATATCGGCAGTACCCTGGATCATTCACAAAACATCTCCCAAATAGAGCTGGTAAATTGAGAAGGAGAAGTAACATCTTGCACCAGGTTCTCGATCTCCCTATTCAAGCAGACCTTGCAGCTGGCAATCAGCTATAAGTTGTATTTATGTCATGTGCATCTCATTCCTATAACTAGCGTTTGCTTTCAATCTCCGTTTGGAACTCATACCGGAGACGAAAAGGTTCTCAGAACACCACCAAGTCAAAGAACAACGAAAAGGTTGCGTTATCGGCAGAGCCGTCATGAGCTTTTGAAATAGGCAAGTGCAGATTTCGAAATGCGCCAACATCAGGCACCCCCAGGACCGCTTTCGACCTTGGGGTGCCTTTGCCACCTGTGTTCTCAGTCCGCACATGTATTTGTAATTACTTTTTGTGTACAATTTCTATTGAGTCCCACACCACTCGAGTGTGTAGTAGTAAATTCCACCTAGTAGGTTCGACCTTGCCCGCCCCACGTGGCCTACATTAAATAGAGCCTGTATCGGTCACGGCCGTTGTGGTGATTCAATCTTCAGAATTAAGAATCCTCCGAATGGGACAAAATGGCGACAAGACGATTCACAACATCACGGTCGAATGTCCTAACTGTACATTCCATGGCCCTTTTTCCGACTTCGCCAGGAGGCATTCAGTGGCTGTATGGTCCGAAACGGTTTGATATAAACCCTTTGGTATATTTAGTTAATTGTTTTGCTATAAATTTGTTACTTGTGAACTCTGTTGGCACCGCTTATATGCATTGGGTCAGTACTGCAGTTATCACTATACATATGTGTAGTACCCCCTACGCTAAACACACTTTTAAGCATCAGAATTTCAAGCAACTGGAATGGCCTTATTTGGGTAACGTAACAAAAAAATCTTGAAAAGGTGTTCTAACACGAGCTTCTTCTTCAATTTGCGCAGCCGAATTATCAGAGCGAATTTTTACACACTGTATTATCCTACTATTGTTACACAATTTATTAACATACTCTTTTTTAAGTTCATTTAGGTTCTTAGTGTTAGTTAGTGAAGGCCACGCGCAGTTACCACTTAGGTTTCTGACCCTCTCGGCGGATATTTACGTTATAAAGCCGCACGAACGAAAGTGCTCACATATTTGTCTATTGATTACTGATGAATTCTTAATCATCTCCCTTCGAGATGGCTCGTATAGAATGCTGGTGGCAGGTACCAACAAAGCAAAAAATCAAATGCCTGTTGTTTGATTACTACCAGATTGCATAAAACCTATGATCAACAGCTGTAACAAATTATAATTTATTAAAGCTTTATGAGACCCGAGACTGGAATTTTTACAGCTAAAAATTATTATTATTAGGGATATTAACATTTTTTCTGAGTAACGTTTTACTAACTTTGTTCAAACAACTAAAAAAAGTAATCTAGATTTTCTCAATAAAACTGAGTTCAAAGAAAGTCGACGAATTTTCTTGTAAAATCGATATCTTCATTTTTTGCATAAAAAATTCAGTTTGCCAGTATTTTACAGTAACACGTTAGGAAAAACTTGGTTTTTCCGTTTAAAGACAGTGTTGCTTAAAAATTTGGACCTAAAAATGAAGAAACTCTAGTGTCCAAGTGTTTTCCAAATAAATGCCTAAAAAATTTGTTTTTCAGTTTGGGGAAATATTTTTGGAAAAAGACCCAGAAATGATGATTAGGGTGTGGTCCATAATTCAAAGCTGCAAAAAGTTTTCCAAACATTTTTGCAAAGTGGTTAAGGAGGCGAGAATAAAATTTATCTTATAACTTTTCACAAAAAATATCTGAAGATTTATTTTAAATAAAACTATAAAATAGAGAGGAATCTTCAGAGGAATGGAGGTGACGAAATTTCCAAATAATCTGTTATAAACTTTCGCTTATTCTGTTCATTTTTCGATAGAAAATTGTTTGATTTTTGTTCCAAATTCGAAGCTGGAAAGGAATTTCAAAACCTTTTACAAAGCGATGAAGGATTAGAAAATTAGTTCATAATTTTTCGCGAAAAATACCTTAAGATTGTCAGCATCTTTAAGTGAAACTTTCGAAAATTGAGCATTTACAAGAAAGAGTAACTTGGTTAAAACTGTAAAATTCTGAAATTTAAAGACATTTTAAAAATATTATTAGTAATAATTGGATGGAATTGGATTATTGTTGATTGTCTATGATTCTGAACTATACGTGGTCCAACTTGTGGAGGAAGCCAAACTAGGTCTTCAAAAATGTTTGTTGGAAGGTAAATTTCAGATTTTTAGGTATAGTTTAATATGCTTTCGATACAGTCCGGTACAAGGGGTTAACCTGTAAACTGAAAAACCTCTTACAATTCTTCTAGCTTCACTCAACTTGTGGCAAACTTTTTCTAAAAAACGAAAATATGTTGTCCTTTCAAATGAAAGAAAATCCACCAAACTATCTGCGGAGGCTGGGCAACATTTACATAACCGACATTCTAAAATAATTCTATCCTCAGATACAAATCTGTTACGGTGCTTCAAAGTTCGTCTAAACCTGCAAAGCTAACATCTCCAATTCTCAAATATCAAAACATTCGAAAGCAAACTCATCCGCAGACTATCCTAAGCTCCCGTCCGCGTATGTATCAGGGGAATCTTTAGCGACCTCAAAACTGAAGCAATGGACAATTCATTTACCTAGAACTTTCCAAATTCAAAAACAAAGGCCTAAACCATTCCAATCTATTAGTAAGCGAAACTTCCCACTGAATGGCCCAAGGATGACACTTAAATATCCAGAAAATTACCGGCACCGCTTATTTTTCTATATCGGAATTCTCCTGAAAATCTCCACTATTTACCGATTCCTTCTGCCTTCGTATTCCCATCCGAGAGGCCAGTGGCATAGTGATGAAAACACAAAATCACAGAACGTAGGTACCTACGAATAGAGGGTTGAACTGAAAGAAGGTAGGTTCACACGCCCCGGGTGGGAAAACCTGAAGGTCCGAATGTAGTAGTTTCTCCACTTGACAGGCCGAACAACCGAAGCCATAGGCAATTTATTTACCTAAAACTTTCCAAATTCAAAAACAAAGGCGTAGATCATCCCAATCTATAAGTAAGGGAAACGTCCCACATAATAACCTGAAAATCTCCACTATTTACCGATTACTCTCCTTATCCCTTCCTATTTCCACCCGAGAGGCAGTGGCCTAGTGATGAAAACACAAAATCACAGAAGATACGTACTCATAGAGCATTATACTAAAACTAACAGTTAGTTTTAGTATCATGCGCATAGAGAGTTGAACCAAAAGGAGGTAGGTTTACACGCCCCGGGTGGGAAGACATGGGGGATCTGAATCGAGTAGTGTTTCCAACAGACAGTGTAATCGCAGAACTATTTTTACCTAGACAATTCAAAAAAAGTAATAGATGGAAACAGCTAACTCAATTCAACGATCATAGTAATAAGTGAATTCTACATTACTTCAGATTTTAAGTTTTGAAAGTACAATTAATTTAAAACATAACCACAAATTTGACGTTGGCGGCGTTGGCCTTGTCATTGTCTTGCATTGTCTCCCTGGGTGCATATTTTCTGATATGCTTTCCAGTAAAACTTAAAAAAAAAACATTTTTCAACGTGTGCAAAATATTGCCATTCTTCATTTTTAAACAATTAGCTATCTACCAGCTACTATAAAATGATTCTTAATATTAAAGACGATCCAAATAAGTCATAGGAACCCTCAAACGCAATACCTCAGTTTTGAATCAGCTTGTGCACATAGTTTTGTTTTTTTTGATACTTATCGGTTTCGATCTCACACTAAAAATATTTTACAACTTTGAGTTTTTCGAAAGATTGCTGTTAATTAATGCCTATAATTGCGAATTACTACTTAGGCGTCTAAACAATTGAAGTTAAATTAATCTAATAATTGATAGCGTATTGATAATTATTAACTATATTTAAAATTATTCATATTGCTACTTCCTTACATAATCAGGAACGTTGCACAACATTATATAATCGCTTAAATAATAAGTATTTCTTCATTGAGTTATACACGTTGGCTTTTACTACAATTAGCCAATTTATAGTATCGTCCTGTTTTTAATATTCTGAGATAAGCGCTACTGCTTTCAGTTTTCAGACTCAACCTTCATATAAAAAAACTGATTCACTAATATTGACCAATCGCCATCCAATCCAGCCAGGCAGCTCATTTTTTTAACATGTTTCCGTTCCTTGTAAAATACCTAATAATAAATGTTTGTGAACATTTATTTGATAGAACTATGTAAACACTGTTTTTTTTATACAAAGTGCTTGTTGGGTATTTCGACTCAAAAATTTCTGTCTTTAAAAAAGACAGAATTTCCTCACGTCTGTTATTACAGATTGATAAATAGTGCTCTTATTTCGCAATAAGAAATATATGTAAACACTGTTATTTTGACATTCTGCAAAGAAGATAACATTTACCAACTTAAGGTCTGGCAAAAATTTACAGTCCCATTCATATGAGCTCCCCCATTAATGGATGGATTTTATAATTTTACTTTAGAATTCTGAGCGTTGCTCTAAAGTTTAAAATATTGGCAAATGCTTCAAACAAAGGAATCATGAACGAATAGTTGTTAAAGCTGTATAAGAAACACAAGGATGAATCTGGTTCGTGTTGGCAAAAAATTATATTGCACATCACTGATGTATTTACTGAACTATTATTGTTACAGCGCGTGTGGTCCATTAACAGTGTTGCCAATTTATACGCTGTAATTCGCTGACTTTCAAATTTGAAATAATAAAAACCAAAACATAAATTTTATATTACATTTGGTGCTAATATGTCCATAACTCTTATTACAATTGGCCAAAGTTGTATACCTAATACAAAAAAATATTAACACATTGCTGCCACTTCAGTTCTCCCTAAACGATTATTTTCAAAAACTGAAGGTACAAGTTACTAATAATCTAAGGAATAGTCTTCAAAATAATTAGATACGAAAGTTAGGATTTTAAACATAAATATTTGAATATATTTACATTAAGTATTAATTTCATGAGTGTATTTTTCTTTTCTGTTGTTAATTATTCATATTTATTTTATTTCAATGTTTGTATTTACTACTTTTCTTGGAAGAATAGAGACAAACTCTGCAAAAGAGTCGTATTTAATACTGTCGTTAATAGTACCTACCCTACCTACTTATTCATAATGCGAATGTAGATATAGCAATAAATAAATTTTTGAAAAAAAACAATTGTAATAAGTGAATACTGATTTTAATAAATTAATCTTTGCTTAAAAAGTGGAAAATTGATTTACTGAAAATTTGAATTCGGTCATTGCAATCGATTTAAAGCTATACAGCGATAGTTAGAAAACCAATGAATAAAACACTTCTATCAAATAATTCAAATGAAATATGTTTAAAATTACAACTATTTAATAATTCGATATTTTTTATTCGATACACAAAGCATTGCGAGCTTTTAATGCATTTTTTGAATGTAGAGGTAAAATATGTTATATGCCATTACTGAAAGGACACACATAATATGCGTCTGAGATAATCAAGTAGGCACATACAAACCTAATACAAATATATGCTGTTCGCAACAGCGCACATTCAATAATGATATACATGAAGCTTAAAGGCATCTCCCAGCTAATTTTGACACCCGTATCGGCCCAAGTCTGTCATTAAGTTCTCCGAACGTAACTAATTTCGCATTATACTGTACTATTAGTCCCCTGAAGTTGCATGGGTTACCTGACCGATCGATTTTTGCACCTTTAGCTCTCTTCAAGGTGGCAGTGCTGACCGCGGCCTTTTGGCTAATGTCTATATTAAACTGGTTTGTGTTAGAACCGCAATAATAACTTAATAGTAAATCAATAAGACCTTCGCCATTAAAATATCTTGATTATTACACTAGTTATTTCTGTTTGTTCACTAATCGCACTAATTTATATTCTTCAAAAAAAGTTTTCGATTAAATTATTACAAAATATTTTATATTCAAGCATTTCCGCCTGAAGCCTCGTGAATAGTAAGTAAATTCGGTATAGTAATGCATATTGTGACCATTTATTCGTCCACGGTTGGTAAATCCTTCACCGTCCGCAACTAGAACATCTCGAAAGAAGTTGAGATTGAGATGTATTTTGGGGCATTTCCCGTTGAAGAAATGTAACCTTCATTTAGAAATAATTACCATCGAGTGCTTGAGAAAACTCCAATGGATGGAACTTTCTTCCATACCGCAGGGGAGCATATTTTGCAGTTCGAGATATTACGGAACCATAGGAAAGCTTACGAGAAGAAATATGTGGTTCTGCTACTCTCGTCCACACTACTGTTATTTTGTTGTTCTCGTGAGTTACAACATTTAGTCCCTGTTTTTTTTAAGTAGCAAACTTCAATTAATAAGTTAACAACTTGAAAAATGCAGTAGGTACTGTTTTCTGAAAATCGCTGAAAAATATTGTTGTCAAAAATTCAATTTTTCTTAAATAGTGCAAATATGTGTCAATGAAGCACAAAGACCGACCACTGCATTGGGTTTAATTATGTCATACCAGCTCACTTCATCGTTATTGTTCAAAAGTAGATATTGAGTTTCATATGAAACGGATTAGAAATGCTTGCAGATATTTTTTTGGGCTACCAGTTGCCAAGTGCTTATTCTCAAAAATACTACCTAACATTAATTTGTTGACTGATTGAAACTGAGAAGTTTTGTGGACTGATTGCTCGGACATAAAAGCGTGGAATATTGAAGAGGTTTTTGGATGTGTCAAAAGGAAGCAAGGTTTAAGTGTAAACGAGGAACACTTTGGCTGCTTGGGAGGTTTTGACCGCGCAGTACCATCTACTATTTACTTTCGCATAGATTTATGCTAGTAAAATAGATGGCGACTGCCACAAACCTTCACCGAGGTTCTTCTTTATTGTCGACTTTTCTCAACTCTTCTAAGGTTAAGAGGCAAAAAAGCATACCTTCTTTTTTTCCGAAAATCCAAAATTAATCTACCTTGACTTGTAACCTCATATTAATAACCTACATACCACCTAGTGTATATTAATTTAAATTAATATCTATATGTATTAAGGGTGTGGCAATTGTAATTCCTCAGCTGCCACGGTTAAACTCTATGACCAAATGTAAGTCAAAAATCCAAACAGTTTTTGAAATAAGGTCGAACAAGGGAAATTTGACAAGTTTTTGGTCATAGAGTCAAACCTTGATGGCTGGGGTATTCATTTTCGAGCACCCTGTGCCGTTCCAAATTAATATTTACATTATACTGAGTTCGTTTCACTCTTATTGGTCTCATTCGTGCTATCTGTGATTAGCTTGCCACACAAGTTGCCGAGGAAAATCCAATACAATCGTATCGCACGAACACAAACAATTGCCTCATTGTACATAAATGACCGCAATCACATGTAAAAAGGCCAATCACTGCACTTTCTTTTGCGGTCGGTACCTTATCAATAGAGGCCGTACTGCTTATTGGACAGCAGCATTCACATCTACTGAATTATTTAGTTGGCTCTATTTACGGGATGACATCCTAGCTGATTCGTATAATTCGCGAATTCAAAAGTCTAAATGATCCCTGGTGGTGAAATTATAAACTTCACTTAACGAGTGACATTCGGATTACCGCTTTTGTTTGCATTTTGCCTTTACGTAGAAAAACATGGAATTTCCAAGTTGTAAGTGGGGGTCCACGAAAATATATCTGTTTTGAAAGTAAGAACAAAAATATTAATGTAAGCAGATAATTTTTCAAGTAGGTATAACTTATTCGATATTCAGAACTTACTTATTTGATATTGAGTATTGAGTATAACGCGTGTCGAAACTTGTAAAGCGCGGCTCGTCCGCCCGTAACGCTTGCTCAGACATGCAAAGAGAGAAATACGAATAGTGAATTATTTCATTTCGGAATTTTAAAAAGAAAAGGGTGAGTGAATGGATGTCAGTGTTTGCCAGTGTTGGAAAAAGTAAGCAGTTGCCTTTTTGTTATAAGTACATACTTTTATTTTATATTGAAATAATACTATATGAGGAGGTGCAAAACCAAACGCCACATGCCACAAAATGTATTAATTGGAGTTGACTGATGCTGATGCTAAATCTTATCGATTATTTGCATTGTATAAAGCCTTTAAGATGAACCCACATCCCACAAATCTCTGTAAAACATCATTGGAAAAAATCGTGTTCCAAGTAAAACTACACATATGCATATGTCTGAATTGTGCAAATTCCCACAACTCCATTGCAGCCAATAAGGTTTAAAAAAGCATGCCAATATTTAGTTTTCAGCACTGAGTAGCATTTTTGCATCAGCCTAATTTTTATTAATTGCTATTATTTTTGCTCGGAATGTAGGAAAAATCAAATAACTTGGAACACATTGAGGTTTGAAGAATGTCAAAGGGCTTCGAACTTGTCTTCAAAATATGGATAACATTGGCGATACGAAAATTATTTTTAACGGGAAAGGAGTTTCAACAAAGGGTCGTGTAATCGTTCCTGTGAGGGAAAACAATTTCTTTAAATTTTAAGCCAGATCTTACAAAGCATCTGCAAATTTTCATCTTAAATAATTGTTTTTTCCCCAATAAAAATATTTGTAAAATCCAACATATACGCACCATTAGAATCGAGTTTGTCAAAAGTCATGAGATGACTGAAGAAGATCGTTCAACTTTCCAAAAACTAAAATCCAATGAAACACGCCTCAACGTGGTCTGATTATATCAAGTGCAATACAACAAAGTATCTGATATCTTCCAGGACAGCCAGTATAATTATCTTTATTTCACTTATTGAAAATATGATAAATTGCTACCCAACATATAATGGCCCACAGAAGCTTCAAGCATATTGACCAAATGCTTGTACAAAGACAGTGTGAATTAGTAAGACCACAAAGTGGTCAAGAATTAACAACAACGGAGGTTGTAGGTACAAAACGAATAGATACTCTTCAAATACATTTTGCAAGCGTAATGAGACGATTGAGATAACTTTAAATGTTGAGACCACATGCATGTATTAACTACATTTTTGACTAGTAAAAAAAACTTTACCTAACTAATCGGGTGGATGATCATAACAATATGCTCACGTTTTTCCAATAGCAACTTATTTTTTAATCAAAGGATCAGGATGAGACATCAGAAATCATTCAGTAGAGCTATTCATAACACGGGTTTAAATATGTCAACCGCAGTACTTAAAATGCCTATAATTTTCAATGATTATTATATGACATACAATTTGCTGCTTCTTATATGTTCGACTGCTACCTAAGTAACTTATCAAGTATCAAGCATTTTTTTCTTAAGTTAATACGTCCGAGTAATAGTGCTCATTATGAAATTTTCCACCTCGCAACATCACCTATTGATAATATACGCATTAAGTAAAAGCTCTCCATTGACGGTAACATACAAAACATACACAAACAAGTTTAATGGGTCCAAGTGAATGGACTCTTCTTCAAAATTGTTCTCACAAAAGCGAGCTTCTTCCCCGACGTCGGCATTTCAATCGTATCCTTTTACCAAAAGCCCGTGATAGCCGTATCATGCCATCTTATTTCTTTCTAATCCTCGCTTCTTCGGTGAGTTGAAAACGCTTTTGATTCCGATACGTACTTTGTGGACAATACAGAGACGGAGCGAGTTTTAATTTTGTTTTATGATCATAACAATAAAAAGCATCAACTAGTATGACTTTTGTAATTGTGACTCAAGTGATTTCCAGTGGTTCCATTTAGGTTCGAAAAATTTATTTTGATTTTACACAGTAGCTCCTGTTTACTAATCGCTTTCGATGACTCCGTTTAAATTTCGTGCTTTTCGCATGCATGAAGTCAACGTTTACTTACGTGGAATTGTTCTAACTCCTCTAATACTGACAATAAAGATTGCAGCTAAATTTTTCGAAACAACTTTTTGCAAACATTTTACAACTTATTTTCAGTTTATCGGAGCATTTCGAGGACGGATTTCGAACCTGTTAGTTTGGGTTAGTTTGGGTTTAGCTCTCAAGCTGGGTTTAGCTCTCAAGTTTTGTTTTCGAACTCAGCTCAAACCTGCCCAAACCTGCCCAAACCTCCTTGACACATGTTAAATACTTAGAATTAGAACCCAACGTTACCATAAGTAACAGTTATTCCCACTAAGCCAACAGATAACAAAATTAGAAGATTAGAAACAGATTAGGAAGCAGGTACAGAAACCAAAATGATAAAATTCGTCTAACAAAGGCAATGCGAACCCTTAAATTGAAAAGAGAAATCAGAAATTTTATATTACTTAAGTGGTATCAATGAACCTGAAACAAAATTGGGTGTTGTTCATGGAATAGAATAATTAGAATAAATCTCTTTTTGATCTTGAGTTTGATAGAGTCCAGGAAACTAAATTTAACAACCAATCAATTACGAGTGAAACCAATTGATCAAACATTTTAGGCTTTGAGATGATTATTCGATTAACTGCAATTTCATGTGAAAATTAGCAAACAACTAGTGAATCAGACCATAATTACGAATTATATTGTTGAAGATTAAATGATGACGCTGGCACTAATGTGTTATTTATTAAGGGCACGTGCATTGGGTGAAAGCGATCTGTTTAAGCTGCTGACACAAAGCAACAATCCTTAGAGCAGTATTTGAAAATAATGCTAATGTTCATTGCTATATAGTGGATGAGCATGTGCAAACGGAACATTCTAATAGAGGAATTTATCTAAAAACTGGTATGCACTGATCGAAAAATGTATTTGCACTTCCAGAACGCCGTCTCCAAGCCGCACCTTTTTTCCTTTCCTCACAAAAATATTTAATAACAGAACGCTTCGATTGATGCAGTCACCAATCATTTTCCAAAGAAAAGTCAGTTGAATTCTATGGCTATATCCTTATATACTTCTTTGGATCAACTCAAGCGTGTCCTAAGTGGGTCCAATCATGTTATTGATCTTCAAACGCTCTGTTTTGGAGTGTAATGGCTTTGAAAGGTTGCAATAAGAGTATATTGGCAATACTACGTCTATAAAGCGTGGTTTTATTTACGGGGTAACATTTTCAACCCATTTCTACTGCCCCAAACTAAAGCGTTTGTAATTTTGTAAACTGTTCATATGGCTTTGCTGTATGTTCCAAACTAGTAAGTGACTGCAACTGTTGCACCAATGTAAATTGGCTCAGAGTCCAAATCGACGATATTGAGCGATTGTAATCAAACTTCCTTGGCTTAAACTAAATTCAACTTGATTCTTGTTTTATGTTGAAGGGTTACCTATTTCAACTTGGAATAACTGTAATATGTGTTAAGGACGCGAACGAATAGCAATCTGATTGACAGAAACATTTAGGCGATTGAGGTAAACTCGTTCTTCCTCCTTCTATTAAATATGAATAAAAGTGGAAATATGCTGATTTGTCAAATGTGCAGCATAGAAAAGTGTAGGAAACAAACTGTTGATCGTAAAGCAGACCCAACACTTTTAAGGTGAGAAGAAAGAAGTAAAATCCAATCTAATTAAAAATGCATTCCTGTATGCATTAAGTATAAACTTTTCTGCACAGACTATGACATTGGATATGGCAGGATCTGTAGTTTAGCTATTGAACAGCCGTCGATTTAAAAAAAGGTTCTGAGCAAAAGAAGCTCTTCAAGCCTTTCAAGTTAAAAATAGGTTACAATTATATTTGTTTCGCACTTTTTTGTTATACCCTATTTAATAAAGTATAACTTTTAGCAAAGTTAATTCTATAATTTTAATAACCCTTTTTAGTAAATAAATCGGCAAAAGCATAAAACCATTCTACCGTTTAAAGAATTTCAGTTTTTTGTACTGACTATTGCAGAGACACCCTTATTATTACAAAAAAACATTGATTTTTTCGGGAGCTTGTGAAGTTACTATTGAACAGATCACAATAGGATTATAAATCACAGGAGTTTTAATTTTACAAGATCAAATTTTGAATTAAAAATGTAGGTTGGAAGATTGAAAACAACTATCAGAAACAATCGGAAAACCCAAGCTTTAATTTTAGCTAGGGTAACATTGGTGCGTAAATTAGAGCTAGGGGAACTTTAGTTGGAAGTTTGCTAAGCCTAATAAAGATGTTTTGTCAAAGTTTCAGTTACTTCTCTGAAAATTATGCTTATTTTTGGTTAATTGATCAGTACTGGACTAAACAGCTTTCTTGAAATTTAGCTTAACTGCAAATGAAAAATCTTAAGTGTAGAAACTAATCTTTAATTAAAAGAAATAGAAAAGTGAGACTTTTGGAATTGTATATCGCAATAAGTTAAAACAAGGTCTTAAAACGAAATCTTTTTATTTGCTTTCTTACTTTCTATGGAAAAACTACAGCTCTGTTCTGACACAATTTATCCTTTTTGTATAACTCGCAATACTTTACTTACTTACTGAACTTGTATAAAGCATCTTTATCCAAAGCTTTAAAACTGAGACTCACTAGTCAGTATTGGCTGGCAGCAATCAACAACTAATAATATTTTATAGTAAATACTGATACCGAGCAACACAAAGCAGCAAAGTATAGGACAGTTGATCCACCATCCTGGTTACATTAAACGTTACATTTAGATTTGTTCCACTTAATTTATTTGAAAAATATGTAAATATTTGAAATAAACTAGCGAAAAACTTGAACTTTTAAAATATGAATAAAGGCTTTATTTTTAAAGCTCTCCTGTCAATAACAGCTTTTCTCCAAACACCTCGATAATTATTTACAAAAAGATGGTCAGACCTTTTCCTTTGACGCTCGGCCACGGTCGCATTCTCGATTCGTTCCGACGATCTGTGTGGCGGAGGCTGCGACCGACTAATTTGATTAAGGCCACACTGTATAAAACAATTCTATACTGACAGCACGGCAATGAGAGAATACCCACAGTGCCGTAGAAGCATTTAGAAATAACCCAAAGTTAACAAAAACTTAGACAGAAAATTCATGGGTTCAACTGGCCCAAAACGGTTTAATGCTTTACTAGCAGAAATAAAAAAATATATCAAAAAAGTAATATTTTTGTTGAACGAAACTTGGATCTCTTGTTCAGCCCATCGACATTTTTGACTGAAAATCTCAGTAAATTATTTTGGGATGGAGAGTGAGGTTGTGTGAAGTGGGTGGTGTTTAGGACAGTATAATTGGTTATTTGTTCAAATCAAATTGTCTTAAAGCAGAACGTGTACGAGCTTCAAGCTCAGGTGTCTAATGTTTCCATAAATAACAAGCTACATTTAATTAGAAATATAAGTACTTTCAAATTTTGTCTGAGCAACATAGTGATGCGCTAAAGTGCTGAAAAGTAGGTACTGTTTGCAAAAGAAATTTGGTTTGGTTTAATAACAATTTATCAAAAAAAACTGTATTAATTATTGTATATTGTATTAAACGAATATAAGTATTAAACATATTAAATGGTTTCAGGCAGCAATAGCTCTAATTTTTCTAATAAATTATAAGCGCGCTTTCAACTTCAGGACTAATATTTTCCCTAGATGTACACTTGTTTATCAATAATATTTGTAGGTGAGCAGGTAAAGCACCATCGTGTTGAAATAACTGCATGCAGTTAGATTTTAAAATAATGACTACCAAACAATATTATCCAACTTGTTGCAGCAAATTAAACATGCAGAGATGAAGTCAAATCTCGTTCAAATGGATAACATTTTCTAGGTCCAATTGTAGATACAATCATGTACTTATATCTAGTAATCGACCTACGTTAATGAAAAAGTGTAAACGTAAGTAATAACGTTGTAAAGTAATAAACGAGCAAAAGTAGAAAACTTTTTATTTAAGGCTCATACGGTGGTCCATCAAAGAAAATAATTAGTTGTTAACATCGGCTGCATGCATGTATGTGGACTTCATCTTTTTTTCTATGGCTTTTACAACCCCGGGTGAATCTTAGCTGATTCTACCATTGGCCCCTGTCCATCATGAGCTGTTCGGAACTGGCGACATTTAGAGTTCTTAAGGCTACCGACAGGTTATTCCTCCATCGCAATTTGGGTGTTCCAAGTGATCTTCTGTAGGTTGGAATCTATTCCTATAATATATATAATATTTTGCTTTTTAATGTGTCCTGTCCATCTTAGTCTTTTAGCTTTAACCATCTTGACGATATCTGGTTGACGGTATATGTTTTCCAGTTCAATGTTGTTTCTGATCTGGTACTGAGTTTTGGTCTTTCACTCGCCCATATATACTCCGAAGGATTTTCCTTTCTGCTCTTCTTAGTCAGTTTTCATTTTGCTTTGTCAGGTCCACGTTTGTGGTACGTAAAAGTGGACGGTAAAAGTGTACCAGTGTTTGCTGTTCTTACGATTTTCTCTAGTATTAGGTATGTTAAACAACAAGGGCAGTATGTGGTCGTTTCAGATGAAATAAGAAGCTAAAAATGCTACGGGACTGCTATGGACCATTTTCCAGATTAGATTGTTTATTGGAAGTGAGCGATTCCAACTTAAATTTGCAATATTCGTATTTTAATTCGTACAAATTTGCAAATAGAAACTTATGTTTCCACGCCACTGATTCACGTCCATCAATTTTTTATTAATTCCTTAACACAATTTTTTTGTGATGCTGATCGATGAAGATACCGAATGTCGATCAGGCACAGCGTGAAAAATCATCTGTCTACTGAACGATGGTACAATGCACCTTGGCAGATACACAATAGAAATTAGACGGGGTTTTTTGTTAATGATCGGCTCAGTTCATTATATAACATTATAAAATAATCAAATTCAATTGGAAGCAAGATTCTGGATAATAAGTATATATGTAAAAGGCTGGCTATTTCTCTTTCTTTTAATAAAACTATTTAGTTTTATATCCCAATATATTCAAGTTCAACGCAGTTGGAGGTGAATATAGATACCATAGTGTGAATTGTGCTTAAACAAAAACAATGCAACGGTATTTAAAACTCCCTTTAAGGTGCAGTTTCGTAATTGACGAGGAGTCGGTTTAACTGATTTACTTTTTTCGGATTTGCGACCTATGTTCATTCAACAACACATTTCTTTTCAAATTCATGGCGCCTATGTCAGGGGTATCATTTCCTGATAGATTTTAACTGATTTTCAGGTTTGAATGCGTTTTTGTAACGATTGATTTTTATCGCATAGTCCAATACGATTTTGGCGGAGCAAAAAAGATCTCTTTTTTCAAAGATTTTGGTCTTATCGACAAAAAGCAAAATGTTACAAATTGTAAACTGGATATATGAAAACTTAAACCAAAAATTGAGATCTTCAAAAAAGACATTAATATTGAAAAACTTTTTTGGAACTCAATATTTTAGTTGCAGTTGCAAACATAAAGACAAATAAGAAAAAAGGTCGGGCAGCTTTACACCCATGAAGAAAACAAGAATTTTATTGTTCGATATTGGTAAATAATAGCTAGTAGTTACATCAGGTTCTACCTTATTAGGAAATAGATTAATATTTTCCATATTATCCACTAAATTTAATTCAGGTACTTACATACATTTTTTTTCTTATTTGGTGATTAATGTTCAGCAAAATCTAGATTTTCGAACTTAGATCACTTAGCTCGATTACTCTTCATTTCAAATTCAAATTCAATCTCATTCAATTATTCATAAATTTTGTTATTTTGCAAAATTGAAATGTGATTTTGGATACATAAAATTATGTAATCTGGACACAAAACCAAACTGACCGCATTACTAGCTCCTTGGTATGATTCATTAGGATTCTTCTAGTTCTTCCAGTTCTTCCGTGGAGGAAAACATCTTTTTTTCTTTTATTCCTTTATAGTTTAGTGTTTTTTTACCTCTGGTTAAAAACTCTATTTAGTATTAATCACATAGTTTGCATAGCAATAATGAGTTCTAAGACCTGATATTTTCAACTCTCGGAGATTAGATAACTTAGTGGTTTGATTAAAATTTACAAAACTAATTATTTAACCCTTTTTCCCCAAGCTGAAAGAAAAGCTGTGTTACAGAAGGTAGTTAACTGGGGCCGACAGCCATGTTATAATGAGATCTCTAAAATCCACGCAAATATTTTTCAGAAATTATATTATTTGCCATAGTCTCAATACCGCTATCAAGTTTCAGTTCATGTCGTTTCGCAACAATTTAAGAAACTTGGTAGCTTTGCAAAGGGAGGCATTTGAAACAGGCTTTTTTAACCGCTCATGAAACACTTCGAACTGAGTCTTGCTAATAACCATTTTCAACCAGAAGCTGGAAGTATTAACTCAAAACCGGGTTTATTATTACCGAAAGATTTATATATTTTTTTAAGGACACAACGAACAACGAACAACTCTTAAACACAGACAAAACAAAATAAGACATAGAATTGATGTAGCATGGGTTGAGATTAATGGCTCACAACCTCAGGCTTTTGGTCATTTGTGCTTTTATGTAATTAAAGGAATGTGTGCCTACCTTTATGTGGAAACCTTTATTTCCTTCCCCGTGTCGTTTCAATGCAATTGGGTGACCTGATTCTACTCCTTTGTCGCAGAAGTAGCACAAACAATGGCTAGACTATTCTTTCGCGTTTAGTCATTCTAAGAAAATGCCAAATGTTATAAATGTGTCCAATTGATCGAATCCGAGAGCAAACTTTCCATTAGAAAGTATAACTCATGGTCAACTTATGTATTTGCTATAGGAATCGGATTAAAAATATTTTTTACGATTTCTGGTAGCGACATTCTCATATGGAAAAGGGTGATACTTTGTATAGTTTGGGTAATAACTCATATTAGCCATATTTATTAAAATAACAAATACTGCAGTAAGTATTTGATAATGAGAACATACTGGAAACGTTGACCGATGTTTAAGTGTTTCTAATATTGATAATTAATAATACTTTTTCCAGTATAAAATATATCCTCTTCAGTGGTAAGTTTAAATTCCGTCCCAGCAACTACTTGTAACGATTTAAACCATGATCCTGCAGGAGGCCGTAACGCTTTACGCAGACATTTTTCGACATGGGTTGTAATGCTCAAAAGCGTTCTATTGTTGTATCGCAAGATTACTAAAAGTCTGATCCCAAAATTCTGAGTCACCGTGTCCAGCTACGAGAATGTTTCCTAAATTTTAATGGATTATCTATTTCTCATTTTCGGATACACAGTTGTAAAAATTTTACAAATAGTTTCATGCCTTCGTGAAGACAACACTTCTAAGAAGTGTTTAAAGACCAGTTAAAACTCTATACTCATCATTTACCTTACCTGGCTAAATAATCCTACTGGATCAATGTCTGTTCTTTGAAAAAACAAACAGAAATGTATTACGAAGTGTTAACTGCCTAAGGAGCTTAAACCTAAAGGTATTAGTGGAAGAACCAAACCTTGGGTGGTTAAAGATAAGGTTCGAGCGAATTGATTTATGGACAAACCTTTTCTTTTTTCATCTGGTGTCATTTTCAGAAACAACCCGGAAATCAAAGTGTGAAAGGCAGGCGATATACACACGTGAGGCGTTACCTAATGGTGTTGAATATGAAACATATAAAGAAGTCAAACACAGACTATTAGACAATACAATATATGTACATTAAGCTTACCTTACGCGACACTGATATCGAATATTCTTTGCTTGAGTACATATGAAACCTGTAGATTAATTCCAGCGGTATATCGCCATAATCAACACGTTCTGTTAAAAAAAACTCCAATCATAAAGTAGCTGATGTCGTGAAATGCAATAAATTTCAGAACAGATTCCGCTTTACCTAGGGTGGTCCAACGCAATCTCCTACCTTCTATAATTTAAAGCGACCTTTTTGGTTACCTATTATCTCCGGCAGTTAATTACGTTGATGAAACAATAACACCTTGCTTAGAAATGGGTATAGATTAGATTAGCTAGGAATAAATGTTCGAATGGTCCTAATTCAACCTCTGAGGGACTGGTCTTGATTTACGCAGTAAAAATTTAATTAAGCTATTATTAAACTGACATTAAAGAAAAAGTTTGAGGGTTTGAATAGATACAGCTCGACTGTTTATTATTTTAGCTTTCACTTTTAATTCATGTTTTTATGGTACTTATATTTTCTTCAACTGTAATGAACAACTGATTTACTAGATTAAGCATTCAACTAATATTAATTAAATAATGATTCAATTAACGTTTGTTATCTTAAGATTTGTCTGACAATCAAAAAGCGGCCTATTAGAACTTGTATTATTTAGCAATCATTGTAGTACAAATTTAATAAGTTTTAAGTATATAATCAGTATTGATTCAGGTAGGTAATGAAAACAAAAAAATTATTTCTTATGATAAATTTTCTCTATTTCAAATGAAGTGAACGAAAATTTATTTTCAACGAAACCCTAAACAAAAAACAAATAATGTACTACATTCATGTAGATTATTTTCGATTTTTTTGCCTTCAAGTCTACTTGCACTGGTTAACACCTCTCTAAGGTCAGGTGGGGTACACATTTCCGTCTCTAAGTTACTGATACCTTTTAATTCCTTTAAGTTTCCTTTTTTGTAAAAAACTATAAATAATAGAATTTTAGTAGAACACATAGGAACACAAAATGAACGTATATTTTCTGCAAATTGACACTTTATATAGTGTTCTTTGCAGGTATGAGCTTTGAAGGTGCAAGTGCATTTGGCACTAACATGGCGTTCTATTTTACACAAGCATTTCAAGTAGAACACCACAAAACTGAGTTAAACTTAAAAAGTTTCTTATTTTAGAAAAACGTATTTTTGTATTATATTTTATGAGAAAATACCTACTATTAAAAATTACTGAGGGTTAGTTTTAAATTGTGCGTTCAAGACTTAAAATGTATAACAATGTCAAAACTGAATCAAGTTTGCCTTTCTTGGAAGACCATGAATTATGAGATTGTTTATTACATGCACGTGGCTTGTCTGACAAAGTTAAAGTATTTTATTTCCCAAAAATGTTTGCTTCGGAGGATACAATTTTCAAACAATATTTCACAGTAATTACATATTGCAGATTATCAGTATAGCTGAACATCACAAATCAACATTGCAGCAAAACCTGTTTAAACTTGCAGCAAAATAACGTTTTTATTATTTCACAAAAAAGCTGATTAGAAAGTATGCATTAAAGCAGGAAATTATTAACCAACATGCCAATGTTTGATTTGTGGTTATATGTGAAGTGTAGTCCTCAAAAACAAAGATGTTTAACAATTTGAAATCTGTATTGATTTTATCTGGTTTGGGAAGAATTCAAATGGTGCCTGAAAATCCAGTGATTGATTAGAAGCATATTGGTTAGGGATAGTCGGTACTTAACGTAACCGCTAAAATAGCAGTGTTCCAAACGTGTAACCTGCAACCGTAGTTACAGCTAGTTGGTTTAACCGTTGTTTTTGGAACCGTCTCCTAAAACCGGAACAGTGGTGCGCAATCCGCACCAACTGCAGCCGTTTGTCCGCTTATAAAAAGTAAATCATTATATTTCATCACTATTTCTACTGTCATCAACATTCTGCATTTGTAATGAAAAATTTAAAAAGTAACATGTTCCTTTTGGAACCGCATTTTGAAATCCATTACCAAGGTGAAACTGGAACGAATGTACCTGTTATAAGAATAACCGTTTATCACACCTCTAATATTGGTTCATTTTAGAAACTTAAACTTGCCGCAACTGCACTGCTGAATATTGAAATTATTGCAGTACTCATAAACAACAGGTAAGTAAAACATTTTCAGTTTCCAATATGGGATTGCGCCTTGTGTTTTTAACTATTGAAAAAAAAACACTTGTGAAAAAACTTTCAAATAACTTGTAATTTGAAAGTTTGCAAAATGTGTACGAACAGGGAACTACCGTACAAATAGCCGCGTTTAAAGTTGGCTTTTGGAAATAAACCTATCTACAATAATATTGTCATTCCCAATTATTTTGGCCACACCTGCCATTAATGTGCAGTACAAAATTAAACGATTTTTCCATTTTGTAATGCATACCAGAAAATGATTGCAAGGATTTTCAGTTATAATTGAAAAAGTTTTTAAGCATTTCCATAGTTGTTCGCAAACTAGAACGTTTTATACGTCTAAGTTTGGCGTAAGTTATCAGGGTTTGAAATCATATTCCCACGATTTCTGTTTACTTCTTGAATAGCTTTGTAACCCTTTCCACATAACACTCTATCTTATCTACCAAGATCTGTTCATATTTGACTAACGGTAGCCTATACATTTTTTTATATGTTTTATCCTGGGTCAATTAGAGCACTTTATTACTACCATATAAGAACCACCCTAAACTTTAGGTGGTCTGAGGTTCTAAAAGATGGTTTAGAAACATTTTAGCACATAATATACGTGTATTAGAGGTTATTAGTATTGTATATTGAGATTATGTATTTGTAATGAAGCCTTAAAATAACGTGCCGAATGCTTGATAGTTTTTACATATTTACTTTTCTCTGAAATTTTACCATTACCAATGTCCAAAGATCGCGAGCATTTTGAAAAAGTACCCTATAAACCTTCAGAACGCAAAACCCATTGTTGGATGACTAAATGTATGTACAACATCTAGAAATTTTCTTTGGCTTAAGACTTAAATAGAATTTTGCTTAAATTTCAGATCTGTTTCAAAATTTCCATTTACTAGCGACAGCAATGGTATTCAACATTCCCATATTACGTGTGACACCTTAAAGGTTTCCCACCTTTAAATTCCAAGAACAAGATACGTTTGGCAAGTAGGTAACACTGTAAGTCAATACAAACAACCGATTTCACGAAAACCACATTTATTGCACCAAATCTGTATAAAATAGATGCTAGGCGGGTTTGGTTCCCTATAAAAACAAATTCTTTAAGGTTTCTTCAAAATATTTCAGGGTAGCTGTTAACTTCTAAGACAAACAGAGTTTTATAACTTGAGAAAATACGGTCGCACGCCTTTGTGAGAATTCCAATTTAACCTTCTGTTGACAGAAAGAATTATAATGTCCGGTGATTGAAGCCCGTTGTTACCTATTCTAATAAACGTGTTTTAAAAGCAGTGGAAATAAAATTTAAGATAAGTTTTCAGAACACCAGGATCACACAAGCGCAAAGAAAAACACAAATGTAGAATTCATTCAAATACAGTTTTAAATAAAATTCCAGACTTAGTCTCACGTCACATAAAAAGTCGCGTGCAAATACACATCACACCGTTGTTTTGAAGTACTTTTAATATTTAATCGTACAATGCCAATAACCCCTGAAAACATTCAGTTTGATCTGAGCTAGATGTATTATTAGAATAACTATTAGAAAAAAACCCTACTCTTGAGTAAGAGCTGATAAATGAGTTCATCCAACGAATATATCAAGTTAAAAGAATTGAATTGGAACCTTTCAGGATAAAAACAATTACACACATGTAAAGTTTAGCAGATAACAATTGATATTGAAATTATTGATATGTTATGATTTCACTGAAACTTTTTTAAGGAGGTATTTGTTAACATTCCTTTCGAACATTCGGAATTAAATAAATAATTATTTGGTATGAATATTTTCAGCCAAAACGCTCGTCTTAAAATGCGTTGAATATAATGGTTATGACACTCGCTTTTCTTCTGCTCGCTGATATTAGCGAATTAGTGAAACAGAAAAAATGATGGCCCTTCTAAAAGCTCGAACTCTGCGAAGTTCGAGCTAATGTTTTTAGCCATGTTCCGAGAGCTCTCAAACTAAACATATCGGTTCATTCTGTGGACAGCTTCGACCATAGTTCTTGGATGGCTAAAAACTAGTTCTGATCTTAAATCATGCCCGCTAAAATGAAACCAGCCGACGATTTGTCAAGTACACCTTTACTTGTACACGAAGAATCTGTGTAGTCCTATTTTTAGTTTATTGGTCCAGTTCTTCCACAGCTGAAAAAAGAAGTTAGTTGCCTCGCCGCGTCTATGCGACAGACCTAAACAATGTTCTTATGCGCCCAGTAAAATGTCTTAAGATACGTATTTTCCCGAAGAGCGTGCCCAGTTGAAACAAAAATGCACAATGCGATGAAATTATCTTTGGTACCTATTTATAACTTCCAAATCTTAAGCGTTTCGTAGGCGTAGAGGTTTTCTTCCAACTCGTCTTGCCAACGATTAAGGCTAAAAACCTCTCAAATCGCGGGTACTAAACCGACGGAAAGTGCGCCCCAGGTAGGTAGATCAATAAATGGCAACTCCCATACCTTGACAGAGGTCTGCTTCAAGAATTCTGGAGGAGGCAAAAATCCGGCAACACACCAAACAAAAACAAGACAAAACACAACAAAAAGTACAAAATGTTAATAGCCACATACAAAACTGGAATACTGTTCACCGACCATAAAGTGGTAGAATTGCAAGAGGACCGTAAACATGTAAAATGGGACATATAGGCATTAGCGAAGTCCGACAAGTACGAAGAAACCAGATTGAACTGAAATCAGGAAACATCCTGTATAATGCAGGCGAAGACACTGCAATAAGAGGTACTGGTTTCAAAATTAACCGAAAACTGAAAGAACAAAACCATCAGCTCAGGAGTTATATACATAATTATTCAGAACAACAAGACACATTCTGTAAGGAATGTGCAGGCATACGCACCAACTAGCGACCATACAGAAGACGAGATTGAGATATTCTATGGGGACGTCTCTAGAGCTTTAAAAACAAGAAAAATACAAAACACTCTTCTACTTGGCAAAAAGATTTCAACACTAAAATAGGTATCAAAATTGACGAAGCTGCACCAGTGCCCAATAGGCAAACACGCACTTGGAGGTAGAAACGAGGGGAAAGAAACATTAATAGAATTTCTTCACCATAACAAGCTGTTCGCAACAAACACCTTCTTTTAAAAAATCCCATCAGAAAATTGACATGGGCAAGTCCGGATGTAAAAACCAAAAATGTAAAGTTTGCAAAGCGCGCACAGGGTACGTAAGGTATATCCATATAACTGTTGTTTTTGGAATAAACACTTATTTTGTGTTGTCACCATTATGTGTAAGCCCCAATGTGTTGGCATATGTAGTTTCTACACGGTAAGGTAATTGCTAATAGCGACAATGTTACTAAACAACAACAACCTACCTTCGAGAAAGGGTAGGCATAACAAATCGCGGACTCTGTATCCGCAATACTTCAATGGTTTATAGCAAATTGAAAAGCATGCTGCATAGTTTCGGAAATATCAGTTTACTACTTTAGATTGACTGCTCACAAATATATGCTCAAATATGGAAAACTTACTATACTACCGATATTGTCGACTCAATAAGTAAACGAACTAAGAAGTACCTTGTCAACTCTCAGTATTTCAAATAAATATGGTTAAAACAGTTTTTTAATGAAATGCATAAACATATAAAATGTTTATTTACGGAACGGCTTTGCTAAGCTAAAATGTAACCATAATTGTTTTCCGGAAAATAATCTTGTATTAGGTTCATACATACGATGTTTACCCAACGATATCCAAATATTTAACACTTGGCCGGACAAGCCCAAGAAACACGGGGTTGTGCACCTAATATTTGCCTGCTTATTTACAAAAAAGAGAAAACGCTTTCGATTCTCTGTGATTTAAAGAATGTTTGCTTATTTTACAGGCCTAAGTGACAAGCGGCAAATAAAATAAAACACGGACAATCCGTAAAATACATATTTGAACAGCCTATCGACTTTTGGAGTGGCTGTTTGCATTTTGAATCGCCAATAGATGAATTATGGGAAGCATGGTCGAATCAGATCGCAGGTAAATGGTCAATATTTTCAATGGTTTGTCAGGTGGGTATTTTTTTAGTGGTGTGAACTGGTGTAACACTGAAATAAGCTTCAGTTTATGATCTACAGGGTGATTCAAAATTGGGGTCATTCCTCTGGAGGTGTTGTCTCGGCGTGTTCAGGGAGTACAGAAAAATGGTAAAAAAATTAATTGTAAAGTTAAGTTAGTGGCTGTACCTTATTATGCACTCTTCGTATTCGATTGATTAACTCCTGCTCAATTTGTACCGGGCCATTGGTTTAATGTGTCATTGTGCTCTGTTTATCTTACATACGTGTTAGGAATGTGGCCGATATTTATTTGGTGCCTGGAAAAATCTCAGTTGTTGTGCAATGCTCTGAGTGCCCCTGGAAGGCTCTGTCGCAATTATGTCCAATACTTGTTTCTCTGCCTCTGGAACCCGAACATCTATTGTCGTCCACTATCTTCCTGGAGCCAATCTCCAGTATCACTAGCCCTTTGTTGGCGTGCGTTTTTATATCTTCTGCTTTGTTACTGTGACATTTCCCCATAACTAATCGCATATCCGCAAATTAGTGAGAAGAGCTTCAAAGTAAGTCACAGTTTGGACAAATTATTGTTGTTATTGACAAGGGCTATCCACCTGTAACTATCTGTTGAGGACAAAAAACATCATTGCCGCTTTTCATCGAAAAATTGTAGAAGAGCACTATTTTAATATCAAAAATTTTCGTATTTCTATATGCTACCAATTAAAACATGGGACGATTTCAAATTAATGCATAATAACAAAGTTGAAATTCGATTTTCAACTGTTAATATCTTCTAGAAATTATCGGTAAAAAATTGTTTCTATATTTTTCTCGTACTCTGCAAGTGAGCCCCTATTCCTTAAAAAACATGACGCCAATTTTGAATCACCCTGTATAGATTGTTGAGCGCAAAAATGTTAAAAAGCTTGAGCTACATAAGTATTTAGTCTCCTTATTCAACATAGCATCATTTTCCTACAGACTATTTTAATCCAACAATATTTCATGCTAGGGGTGTCTTATGTGAAACCGCATTTTAATATACAGTGAGTCCCAAAAGTAATGTATAAATTCATTTCAAAATAGTTTATTATATCATAATTTTTATTTTTTAATGCGGTTTTTATGGTACATTTATTTACACAGAGTGGTTCAACAATAAATTACTACCATCAACTTAACTTTTTAAATAAAAAGCACCACCCTTTCGTTTCAATTTTTAATTCTAAAGAATTTAGGAGGTAAAAATATTTACGTAAGTATTAAGAAGTAAAACTATAGATGTTTGTTAATTTCGCTAAGTCTTCCATTAGTTCTGAAACTCTACTATGAATTTCGTTATAGAATTTCAACAAATCCAAAAAAATAATAGTAATATCTATAAGTATATATAAGTAATAGCAAGATAAGTAATACTAAAACAATCAAGAAATGAATGTAATACATTTAACTGCATTAATCTTCAAAGTTTTGAGATTATTAAATAAACAATTAGGGCAAATTAAATATTGCTGATGTTAACAAAAACACATTTAATATTTTTATAACGTATGGTCTGCTATCAAGAGATATTTTTCTACTATATGATCGCCATGATCTAATAGCGCCATTTTACGTTACACGTAATTTTCATTACTCCTATCCCCAGTTCATAAAACACTTTCCAAATGACCTCGGTATATTCAGTCTCCTTGCATAAATCATACATGGGCAATACCCATTTAACGGATCAGAAGTATCCACCATTTTGTCGGTACCACACCGATAACACACTTTTCCGAGATGTAGATCAAAAATGAATTTTTTATCAGGCAATCAGATTTTGCAGTTCGTGGTAGTTTTGTGCTTTTTTAGTGTAATTTTTGGAAGTGCCTCTTTGAACGAGTAAGCAAATAACTTGCCAGTTTTGTAAATTTTTTTCTATTAATAAGGTTGACAATTTTTCATAGTTTTTTGCTTTTATCGAAATATATACTTCAATAATTTTGATGTTCTGTAAAAATCAGTTATGACAGTGTGAAAATGATTGATATTTCCACACTATGTCCAATAGTTTATTATATATCTACAGTTTTCTAATAACAATATCGTTTGTTGCTGTCCAATCATTCGGTTTTTATATTCAGAAATTATATTGATCCAAAAGAGTAAGCTCTAATGATTTCAATTAAACACTTATAAATTGTAATAATTATTAGCTAACATTAATTAGGTAGGTAAAACAGCCATCATTTGGAGGTTTCCGTATTTTTTTGCAATTAGCATATTAGCTTTGAAATATTTCACCAAAAAAATTATTATTCAGTTATTATCAGAATTAATTTCTTAGTTCTAGCGTACAGGTTTACTTGAAAAACAATCCAATCGTGAGTTTTTTCAAAGTTTATAGGTATGACCAAAATGCGAAAGATATGTTTYAAAATGCAAAATCACAATCYGGAAATGTTACATTTTCTTCCACTAAATCTCTTGAAACAATATGCTAAYATTAGAACAAATTTCTGCGAGAAAATCAGCAACATCATACAATTGTATTAAAAATATATTTAAGCAGTATTCAAYAGTTTCGTTTTAGTCTTAATACCATAATACCAAATTTAATAGTTGAGTACCAACTMCCTCCTACAAAATAACATAGAAATAACTAAATCAAATTGTTTTTCAAATTTCGTAAAAACACGAAGAATAATTGAGAGAAATTGGTTGATTTCACACTTCTGATTGATTTGAAAAAACAATAAGTTGAGCGAGTTACTATAATTTCTTAATTAATTTTCCAAAAATGAGTCTCTAATATTTATAAAAGCAGCTTTAAGCCAGATCATATTACCGTACCCGGTTTACCGGAAAACACCTATTAATGCCCTACAACAATTAATAKAAAATTAATACAAAGCATTTGGTGCTCAAAGTTGCAAAGCAAACCACARGAGTTTTTACAATCAAAACACAGGGCACAACAGCACTCTGACTTCACTTCACTGTTTGGAAGAATTTTTCCAGGATTGAGCTCTTSAAATGCAATCGTATGTTTAGTAGTGTTTTCCAACCAAAACCATACAACCGCTTCCCATGTGAAAACAGCTAAACATTAAAATAAAGAGATGGTTTGTGGATTACAGGGTGCCCGGAAACGATATACAAAAGTTCAAAAAGCTATTATACATAAAGAAATTTATGTCTTCAAATCATATAGCAGTTTTCCAAAATATGAAAAAATAGTGCAGTTTCAAGGCATTTTGGGTAGTTTAAAAAAATAAGTTTTCTTAAATATTTGTTTGCTTTTCGCCGATTGTTTTGAAATTGGGCATAGCTCAAAAATACCGATATGTACAAATATTCCTAAGTATGACTGACCAAAATTTGACGCTCGCTTCACTCTTTAATCCCTAAGGGATTAAATTACCATTAGTGCGAATTTTTTTTGGCTAACTAAAAATTCTCGAAAAAACATATGAAAACATACAAAAAGTAGGCATACTTTTCACTTCTAAAGAATAAGCGTCTTTCAAGAAATACATATTTGAAAAATCTTACAGTGTTTCAAATAATTACTTTTGAACTCATCTCATGGGGTGTATAGTAGTAACATGTTTTTAAACCTGCATGTTATGCTTCCCAGTTTCAGCCAAGTTACTTTTTCTTCTAAATGCTCAATTTTTTAAAAGTTTTATTTAAAAATGCTGACAATCTTAATGTATTTTTCGCTAAAAATTATGAAATAAATTTCGAATCCTTCCTCGCTTTGTAAAAAGTTTTGAAATCCCTTTCCAGTTTCGAATTTGGAACAAATATCGAACATTTTACATCACATAATAAAAAATTATAAATAAATAAAAAGCGAAAGTTTATAACAGGTTATTTGGAAATCTCGTCACTTCTATATCTCTGAAGACTGTAGAGTTTGTTATAAAAATGTGATTTTTTAGTTTTGACTGATTTTTTTCCTTTACTTTCTACTCAAAATCGCTCCATTTTGTAGAGTTTCACTTAAAAATACTAACTATCTGGAGGTCTTTTACGCGAAAAATTACGAGAAAAATTTATAGCTTTGTAAAAAATGTTGAAAAACTTTTTTCAGCGTCGAATTCGGGACAAAAACAAAAATAAACTCCGTTTTTTCCAGAAAACCATCGGTTTGCAGGGAACTTTACAAAACCCTTTCAGCTTCGAATTTAGCACAAAAATCAAATAATTTTATTCAGTTTTTTACCGAAAGTAGTTAGGACTATCTTAAAAAAACGACCAGAGCGCAAAAGTTTACAAAAAAATATTTGGAAAATTCGTCGCACTCATCGCTCGGAAGAAGTTCCTGTAAATTTTCAGGTCAATCCAGTTTTAACAAAGTTTCTATTAAGCAATTATTTCTACCCAAAAATCGCATTAATTTATAGTTTTACTTAAAATACTGGCAATTTTCAGGTATTTTCTGTGAAAAATTATAAGATACATTTTATTGGAACACTCGCCTACTTAACCGCTTTGCAAAAATTCCAAAATCCCTAATAATTATTTCCAGGTCTTTTTCCAAAATTATTTCCACGAACTGAAAAGGTTATAATCATTTATTTGGAAAACTCTTGGAAACTGGAGTTTCTTCACTCTTAGGTCAATATTTCTAAACAGCACTGTCTCTAAACAGAAAAACCACGTTTTTCCTAACGTTTTACAAAAGAAATGAATAGATCGATTTTGGAATCCAGATTTTTTTTTAGTTGTTCCTGTCTCGGGTCTCGTAAAACTTAAAACTAACTAAAATTCGCTTTAATAAATGACTTGTAACTCATTAACCGATGTGTTATAACTCGTTAGCTCAGAGAGTGGCAACAACTCAATAGCGCAACTCAACACAGTGTCACCCAGGCCTAGAATGAATGTGCTTGTAGTAAAACTTTAGAATGTATTAAATTAGGTACACTACTACTGGCAAAATTAATTGAAGCTGGTTTAATCACTAACAATTACATAGTATGCATTCGGCAGAGTGAAGATTATTAATATTGAGAAACAATTTATTGCCTGCTATAGGTGATCTAATGGGGCTGTGCGGAGCTTCTCGACTGAAAAAAACCGAATTATGTTGTAAATCGAGTCAAATTAAAATTAGGTGTGCAGAATAAAGTGTTGCCCGGTATTTCCAACGCTATAACTTCAACCTTGTAGGGGTATATTTTGCAAATCTTTTGACAAGAATTGTGGTTGTAACAACAAACATACATACGGGCATTGCGACGAACATCAGTTGTAGTTCGTTGTCATTGATAAATGATACGGTTTCGCCAGTGGGACAAGTTATCAGGCAAAATTTTCGCATTAGGACATCACCTCGAAAACAAGTCAATATGAGATAAATCTGATTATATCGCAGGCTATTAAAGAGAACTAACGGATGGCTAGTGCATAATGAGATAAAACTAAATTTTGATAAAATAACAAATTTTCCTAACGGTAAAGGGATAAATTTTCCATAATTTCAATCACTCAGTTAGAATCACTGTCTAAATTTCCTGGAAAACAAAACTGTCCAATAATATTATCACCGAAAATACCATGGATAGGTTTAATTTCTCATGGAGTGATGAGTCTCGTGGTAAATTCTGGAATTCGTGTCGGACCAAAGACATTTATCAGACACCAATATTTTAGAAAGGCAATTCGAACTGTTCATAATTTGGCCCCATACTTCTTTAGGAAATATCTAGTGTACGATAATCATTAGCATCGTTAAACAATGCTTGAACGAGTTGAATGTTATATTGTTACCACTTTTGAAATTATTTTAGCTACATATAGGTACTGAAAAATCTATATAAATTTGTTTTAAATATTAATATACTTCTCTATAGCTTTTCTATTTAAGTTCACTAATTCATGTAATACATTTTTTTAAAGTAGTACTGTATCACCACATGATAGTAACATACTTGCAAAAAAACAACAAAAAGGAATTGAACCACAATCAAAGCACAATTCAAATTCTCTAGGACTTTGAAATCGAACGAATTAGGTCGTAAGTTATCAGACAATAAATAACTTTTCAATTATTTTATTGAAAATTACGAATCATATGAAAGAGTGAATTATTTGACGGGTTATCACGTACGCCGCTGCCTTTAACTTTATTGCTTGGAATGTGCACCTCAGATAATCAAATATAAGTTCCACGCCTTTTGTAATGCACCCATTTCCTCTCGACAGGTTTTTCGAATTAGAGGCCATCAAGCAACGGAAGTCAAACAATCTTAAACTAATGTTGGTTTTTAATTTTCAGAAAGAACATGGATCTGCGGTTCTTATTCTCTACCGACCAAGGTAATTAGTATCCGTACATAATAAGATGCTGAAATCTACGGTTTTTATCCGATTTTTCTATGATTTTTATATCAAATCATTTCCAGTTTTTTGCTAAACATATCTCGATTTTGTCACTATACAAAACGCACTTGTATAATTATTACATTTTAAAAAGTAATTAAGGGGTTGAATTCTATATCGAAGGTGTACGTGACAATCTCGTGAAAGCATACGGGGGAGAAATTGATACGTTTTTGGAATTGAAAAGGTTCCAGTAACTCGCTCTGCCTGTTAAAACAAGTAAATGAACACAACCTCAACTATAAACAATAATCGCACTACTATTTAACTTTGATTCAATAGCTTGGTGACTAACTAACTAGGACGGGTCACGCTTGCTTTATACAGCTGTTTGGCAACACTACGAATATTTCTCCTTCTTTATTTACCTGTTTTCTACCCTTTGATTATAAACCTCCCTCTACTTCTCATGGGGGTTATGACCCCCCCCCCCCGTGCTGGATTTAAAACGACTAAAGCTAATTTTTCTAAATTCATAGACAGCAAAGTACTGAATTTCCACTACTTGACCCCCCCCCTGACTCAAAAGCTGAATCCGCCCTTGCTTCTTCTGACATCCATTTCGGTCTTGAGCCATCTGGTACCAGTTTAGCCCGGCCACTCTTTTCAGGTCATCGCTGCACCCCATTTGTAGTCTTCCCACAAGGAGTGTGGGAAGTCACTCCATGGCCTCCAACTTATTATTCAATCTTCTGGGTGGTGGTACATTTTACGACGTCTTGCACCTTCGTTCTTTCTCTGAGCCACACATTTGTCTTCCGATCCGTCAGTATAACCCGCATCGTTCTCTCGATAGCCGATTGACTTTGAACTTGTCAAGTATGGCTTTCGTAAATCTCCAAGTTTGTGATCCGTAAGTGGTCACTTGTAGAATACACTGTTTGTATAATTCAGTTTTGAGATGGAAGGGATGTCGATTGCCCATATGTCTTTGATTTTGGCATATGCCGCCCAGGTTTGTGGTGTTCCCTCATTAATTTCCAAGTCTTGATTTGAATGTGATTACTTTCCTTATTTTGTTTTAACCTAGAGTGATCGGTCGCTTGTTGTCTCCGTTGATGTCATGTAGTTGTTGTAAGAGGATGTTGTATTCCACAGCTTTCTCTATAAGTGCTCTCACGGTTTGTAGGTGTCCCGTAGTGGAAAATTTTACAGGATGGATAAGATATATTTATCCTTTTATCTAATTGTTGTTTGTTAAAGAGTTGGATATAATATATATGTTTTACAAAATATTTTTTTTTCTTCTTTGTCTCCACTGGCGGTATACAGTGCCGTAGCAAGCTTA
>NW_026018276.1:0-155847 GCF_020466585.1 Dendroctonus ponderosae | reverse complement strand
GACAAAATAAACCCAAATAAAATGATTTTGTTATGTTCGTTAATGAAAACGGGTTTCCATGAGCCTGGATTTTATTGATATTTTTAGGTTTTTTTTTAATAATTTTAACGGAAAGAATAAACAGCATTAGTGCTATCACAACCAAAATGCTACTATTTATGAACACTTATTTTCATTTAAATAAAGTTTTTTTTAGATCAACAATTAAAATGAAGTATAGCTTGTTCAAAAAGAATTAAGAGCTACAGACGCTATTCGTTCTGCTTAAAACAATAGTTTTTTTGTTCCTATTTTATTTTTTTCCAGAATGTTTTTAGAACTTTTAGAGGTGTACTAGGTGTTGCTAGTTGCAGGGGCCGTTATTTATTAGTTTTCTTAAAATAATTTGTACTTTAAGTATAAAATATTATTTGTTGTACAGCTAAATAAGATTATTTATTAAAAAATATTAAATTAATTACAGTTGTTTTTGCAAGTGAGGCACAACTGCCCATCGCCTTATGACGCAGCTATAGCACGAAATCGGTAACCACGAGTAAAATCACATTCACCGGTTAAATTTACAGTTTTAAAAATTCTCAGTTATACCAGTGATATAAAATCACGCTTTAGCTCAGCTCTAGTGGTTACTTTTATTAGTTCTCTTCACCCTCAACCAGAGATCGTCTTCTTCTTTATCTTTGGCACAGCTCCTATCTGCCACTAACCACAGATCGTCGCAGACTGGACCAAACTAACCTCTGTGATTTGGCTTCTAACCTTTAATAACGCTCATTCTGTGAAATCCTGCTTTGGGAAGACTTGTCTTCATTTATGGGATAGTTTCATTAAAAAACGAATATGGAGTTAAAAGATTTAGAAAACGACAAAGCAATAAAAGAAAAATTGTCAAATCTTCGCAATAGTGTGCAAAAAATTAAGAAAATACTCGATACAGCCCTAGAAGCTGATACCAGCCAGTTCTCCTTAAAAGATCAAGTAGAGTTTGATTTATTTCTTACCTATGCATTAAACGCGCTGTACTGGATGTATCTGAAAACCAAAGGCGAAGATCCAAATTTCCATGATGTTAAAAACCAGTTAGCTAGAGTTAAGGACTACATGGTCAAAGCGAAACAGGTACCTGATTTATTTTCCAGCCATGCTTTCAAATGGTTTTGGGATTTAATTTATTGACGAAAGTTGCTTGCAGGCTGACGAACGAAATACAATAAGACCTAAAGTAAATCAAGCTGTTGCAGCGAGATTTGTAAAACATGGGATTCATCACAAAGAGGAAGAACAACCTCCCAATAAAAAAATAAAATTTGCGGATTAAACTTAGTTATTTTTTATAAAAAAAATAAATAAAAGTTAAAAGGCACTCAGTGCACTGTTGTTCAAGGGATTGAACATTTCTTTAAATAACTAGTTTCTAATTATACTTTATTCTAATAAAAACTTTTTATTCTCTTAAGTGTCAAGTGTCCCTAAAGTGTTCTCCTTAAGTAAGTCTCCAAAATCAAGGAAATTTTATGTGAAATCTGCTCGAGCACGGATTTTATTGCTTTTAAATGCCCATTCTAGGGATAAAGTTGGTATCTTTTGGTTCAAAGTTGATATTCCAAAATCCCCCGTTTGTTATGGAATCAAAAAGTCCTGGTAGATTTTGGGCGAACACTGCAGTTTCAAATTCTCTCACTTCCGCACAGTGACGTAGCAAGGTTAACTCGCACCCGGGGAACCATTTCTTTTTAGCGCCACCGATCCTCATTCGAATTAACTCGACCCAGAAATTGTTTGTTTTGAGCGCCTCTTTGTGAGTAGCGCCCGGGGCAGGATGCCCCCCTTCGCTACGCCTCTGCTTCTGCAGATAGAAACAGTTGCTACTCGTATCTCAGATTCAACTAACAACTTTTCGTGACAATGATAAGATGTAGGTAAAACTTTTAAGAACTAAATTTTGTATTTTTGAAGAATCAATCAGTCCCAATGTTTTTACTTTTAAAAACTCCGCAAAATGCGTTTTTCCCGCTATTTTAGCTGAATTGCACATTGTATTTTGTTATTTCCTGGTAATGGTGATTTATTCCAAAAACTCTCGAGCGGAAATAGGGCCTAAATAATCAATCACGTTATTTTATTTAATTCCTCAAAATGTGGCAAAACTGATTCTAAATATTTTCTGTTATTCGCTTTATGATAATTAGAACAAACGTAGACTTTTTTGTGATTTCTATTGGATTTTTCACGACACTATTAATTAGTCTCAACTGAACTTAAGTGAAAATTATAATAACAGAAAACTAGATCTATACTTAAAAATTATTCGACCGTCTAATATACAAGAAACGAATTTAAAAAATTGGTGACTTATGGATTTATAACTATAGTACTATCCTATCTTTCAATAATTATAACAAATTTGGGAATGAAGCAATACTAAATGTAATGTTTTTCTCTAAAATCTTCCACCAAACGGCCTTTGCATTCTTCTGGGTCGTCGATTACCGCCATAGCCTTGAGCACCCCTACCTCGTTCTACAAAAAAAATACGAATGCATGTATTATTTTATACCTATCTATTACTTTCCAAAATTTTTATAAATATATTGCAATCTGTTTCTGAGATATAGCCTTGTAACGCTTTAAAAAACTCACCCTGTATAAATAAATATATGCAACTACCCCAAAAATTTGCCATATAACTCACATTTCCGTAAATGCGAATTGAGACGTTTTTTTCAGTTGCAAATGAGGTCTTCATAGATGTCCAATATTATTAAAAATAAATGTTTTTGAGAAAACTGAATTGCCAAGTAACGGTTTTCTTAATTGAGATTTTTGAAATAACGACCATATTGTCATAAAGTCTGCTGACAGGAAAACTACTTATTCCGGAGTTAGAATGAGATCACGAAAACATATTTACTAATTAAATAGTCCGTTAAACTATATGTATATTTTTTATAGTGAATTTTCGATAAACAATTTTCCTGTAAAGGCAAATTCTAAATTGCAATGAATTATTTTCCTTTTCTTCGTTAATTTCATGACAGGTCTTACTTTAAATTTACGAAAAAACTTTCTCCCTTACCATGGTGCATTTGTCTCTGAGGCAAAGATCTTTGATCACCCCATACTATGGGAGTCGGTAAAACTCTAGATCCCCTTGTAAGATTTTGTCTAATAGGACGTCGATCAGACATACTGGCACCCCTGTTTAGTGTTCTTCTCGGTTCAATTGGACTTGGTGAGGCTTCGGCTTCACGTCCCTCCTCTTCGCCTTCCTCAGTTGAGGGCTGCTTCTCACCCTCAGAACTCACCTGCAACAGAACAATGTAACATTTTCAAAAAATTTAACTTAATGTAAAACGTACCCCATCATCTCCCTCTGCGTCGTCTTGACGGTTCTCTTCTGATGACGTTCCAGCTTGAACTGGAGGTCCCATCACCTCTTCGGAACCTCCGTCAGCTCCAGTTTCCTCGTCTGGACTTAACATTAGTTGCGGCATATCATCTTTAAATAAAAATATCAGTTATTACCATGTACATTGTGAATGAATGATGAAATTGAATGGAAAAATGATATGAACCATTTGAATTAAATAGTGGCAATTCCGAAATTGTTTCTACCAACCAAAGCTAAATTTCGGTACGTTTTCTTACCATCACTATGACTCGCATGTCTATCACTTTGGTCGTCTGCAACGTTAGGAATTGATTCTTGAGGCGACGATTGTAAGGGAGTTGTGGGTACACTGCGGCCAGTACCTGAAACAAATGCCAATTATTAAGAATTTCATGTGTCCTTCTAGTCCATGGGTTGGCTGAATATGGTTGACAACTCACTAAATACACACAAAGTCTAAGTCCTAATTGTATAAATTCTAAATAGCTATCTGAAATTTGGAAACCTAAATATTTCAACGGAAACTATCCTCGAGAATTATGTAACGTATGTAACATTCCCCAAATGCCGCATCTGAATCAACCATAGCATTCAACTGTCCCATGGACCATCAGCTACACCTACTATTATCATCAGCTTGAGGGACCTCCAAACTATGTTCGGCGACCGATTCGATCGTTCCACGAACTTGAGATTCATGTCCCGAGCCTGCTGTACTGGTCATTTGGGATTCGTTGAAGGTGAATCGTCCAATTGCGCTGGAAGGCACGTGAGGCGAACTCACGGCTTCACCGAAACCATCAGAACGACGTGGTGCAAATAACGTTGGGGTGGAAGGTACAATTCCATCATCTAATCCTCCCTCATCCAAAAGACCTGCTAGGGGAGCTCCCATGTGGTGTCGATGAGGAAGAGGAGGAACTAGACGAGAACGCGAAAAGGTCGTTCCAGGAGTGGATGATGTAGATGCGCGAGAAAAGGAGCTTGAAGGTCCTGCAGCAGCTATCAATACATTAATGCATTTCAGTAGGAAAGCACCTAGTTTTAAACACCAAGCATCCGCGCTCAAACCAGAACCTTGACATCATTAAATCTTTATTTAAGCAGCCGATTATGTTCAAGCCCGAGTTGATATTAGCCCAACAAACGTACTACTACGTATCATACTCTTTATAATTGGTTAATCTTTAGATTAAGCTTATAATACATACCGTCAGTTCCACTACTTATGGCTTCAGACTGAGCTTGTTGATCAGAGGCATCGCCTTCAGCAACTTCCTGACTTTCACTTTGATTTGGCACCTCACTGGAATCTTCAATTACCTCCACCTCATTTCCTACTTCATTTCCACCTTCCTCTTCATCTTCCACGTCTTGGCAATCAGCATCTTCATAAGTGTCTTGTTCCTAAGGCAGACATATGCAAGGTGTTTCAAAATAAACTTTATTTGTTTAAGGCGACTGGGGATTATTATTAAAGTAGAAATGCGTTTTTTAAATTAGTTCTTATTACATTTGATTCAAATACAAATTAAAGCAAAACTTGTTTAAAGTTAGGCAAAATTTGTGGGGACTTGGTGAAAGTTTTTCAACTGTCGCCGGGAACCACCGCTAACTATACAGGGTGATTTACGTAGACCGTATATTACAAGTTTACCAACTTACAGTTGTTTTAGAAATTTCAAATTTTGTTTCCGGCAATAACGACTCATCCCTAAACCAGGTAAAATATATTTAGCTCTCCAGCTGTACAGGGTGTATGAAAATAATAACGTAACTTTTTTATTATAAATGTAAACTCCTAATTTTTTAGCATGATTGGATTGGCCACCCTAGCTTTGTTTACTTATCTCTAGTTTTTGATATACCTCTATTGTTTAATTAAGAACATGTTATATCAAATTAACGGTTTTAAATTCAAAACCGAAATTTGGTAGGTAGATAGCTGAAAGCCCACACTAACTCCCCATATGACTTTGTAGCATATGGGTGCATACAGCACAAATATTGAAATAAAAAGAGTCAAAAAACGAGACGACTTGTTCGTTTCTAAAATAACTGTAAGTTGGAAAACTTCTAATGTACCGTCTACGTAAATCACCCTGTATATGGCAAACTATAAATAGGAAAATTTTGAAATTTGGAAAGTATATCGAAGTCATTGCGGGTAAGCAATCCAAAATATTTTCAACATGGACATACTTTTGTATGTTATTACATTATATTCCAAATTCTAAATTGTGTTTTTCTAAGGTTATAATTTCGTTCGCAATGGAAGTATCAAACCGGCAACGTGGCAATGAGACGCGCAAGCGCAATCAGCCAGGACTGGTGTGGACGGTTACGCAAAAAATATTTGCGGGTGGGTCACATGTCGAAAATATATCGATTTTTTGCTTGCGACACTTTAAAGAAACGGTTTCGGTGGTGCGATCGGTGACTGAGACTCGGTGCTGAGTTTGGCCGCAGTCCCTCCCCCTTTTAACTCTTCATTTTGTTAGAAGGGGGGATAAATAATAATTCCTTTAAAAAATCTTAATACAACTTACGTACCATTTTTTCCCACTGATGGGGCTATTTTCTTTACGGCAAAAATTTTATGATTTTCATTTTGGTAATTATAAATCGATGGGTATTTCCGACTTCCTCATTCGCTAGCTGCGACTCGAGCCGTCGCGTCTCGGGTCGGAACGAACGACCGAACTTGTTTATATGCACAGTACATTAAAGGAGTAATTTTTATATCAGCCGCGAGTCGCAATCGCACCACCGAAACCGCACGTTAAAGCGGGAACATTGGTCATGATGCCAATTTTGAATCAACCTATATGTGCAATCAAAAATTCGTTCTACCATGTAGAAAATAGCGGGAAAATAGTAAGCAACATACCATGCCCTCCATATCATACGCCTCTGTGTCGTCAGGCTCTTCCTGATCATCTCCCTCCCCTTCATCAGGAGCAGTTTCATCGTCACTTTCTACCACGATCACATTATCATCATCCTGATCGCGTTGACTACTAGTGGGAACCTGGTACTCAACATCCAATCCACTGTCGCTGACGGTTCCAGCCTGCTAAATTAAATGAGAAATTATACAAGAATGAAATTTCAAAACGCCTCAAGTCGCATTACTTGTAGTCTGGTTCGTTTAATCTGCTGCTTGGTTTGAGACTTTTCTTCAGCCTGACAACTATCAGTGTCTGGTTCTCGTTGCCTTTTAAGTCCTGCTTGCGTGGTTGTTACTGTATTTGAACTACTTGAGCTTGTGCCTTGTTCTTGAGTTGCACCACCACTGCTTGGTGGTTCCACTCTTGGAGATACCACTGCTAAAGTTTGTTGCTGAGGCGCTGGTTGTATCTGTAAAGTAAAATAAACAGTTATTATTTCCAATCTTCAATTTTTCTCGTTTTTTTTGTTATTGTGAAATGGTCAATTTCTATACCTGCATGGCATTATCATCGTCCTCCGACGACTGGGTGGGTGGAACAGCCACTTGCCTGGGTCCCACAATAGCAGAACTAGCTGAACTAGTAGCCGGAACATAATCTGTATGAGAAGAGGTTGGGCTACTAGATAAAGCTTCGATCGAAGATGATCCTGTAGTGTGAACCTATTCAATTTAAGGAGTACACATCGTGTTACTACTTGAAGCCAATTATCAATTACGTTTGTCTACCTGTTGTTGGGGTGGAACCATTACTGCGCTAGGGGTTTGGGTAGTAGGTAAAACCGCTGCCGTTCTCAATTGCTGCGACATTGGTCTAATACTTGCTAATGGTGGTTCACCAACATTCCTCCATGGCTGAATTGGCACCGATTGAGTTTGGGTATTAGTTGAATGACCTAAGGAATAATATTGCAGCAAAAACTTGAAAGAATCATCTCATAAACATGTAGATAAGAAACAAGCCCCCACGTTTCCGCGAAACTTGAAATGGGTTATAAAACCAGTTGGATTGAACACTAAGAAAATACAGGAAAATATTGTTGCACAATCTGCACCTTCACTATATCCGGATGCTACTGTATGTATTTCGTATAGATGAGCTGACAGAATATGGACTTTAAAGTTTTAATCAAGAGAATATCAAAAACTTACCAGGAATGGGTTTTATATCAGCTGTCGGTCTTTCTGCTGGAGATTTATCGCTGGATGCTGAGCTTGTGCTTGGTTTAGATCCCTGTTGCTGGCCCAGTTTTCTTTCCAATTGACTAATCGTTTGCTTCATCGAATCAATCTCCGTCGTATGGGCGATCTTATCCTGTTGTAATTTTTCAATCAACTCAACTTTTTCCTGCTGCAAATTGTTTATCCTTTCCAATAATTCGCTGTTGCTGTTATTGGCATTCGACTGATCCCCTGCGCTTCCAGACTTCTCTTTGCTGAGTTGCTCTTTCAAACTGCTATTCTGCTCAGTTAAAGAGACAATCCTATCTTTGGCGTTTTTGAAAAGGGTCTTAAACTTCTCTTCTTTCTCTTGGCTAGTTTGTTTCAATGAATCAATTTCCTTTCTTAAGGAATCGATTTGGTCTTGACTGCTGGTGACCTGTTGACTCAATTGGTCTACGGATTCCTTGTGTGAAGTTTCTAGCTGATTAACCCGCTCTTCATGTTCAGATTTCTGTTGTTCAAGCAATTGAGTTTGTTTATCTGAATTAATACTTTGTTCAGTCAGACTTTGCTCGTTTTGCTGCTTTAGTGACTCGATGTCTTTCACTTGATCTTCATACTGAGTCTTGTACTTTTTCGCAATTTTTTTCACTTGGGTCAAATTATTCCTTAGTTCACTAACAGACACATCCCTAGTGGCGATACCTTCGGTAAGTTGTCTATTTTCCTCAATTAAGTTCTTATTAGCTTGATTCTGCTGTTCAAGACTTTCTGTAATTTGGCTTACTTGGCTCTGAAGTCCAGCAACTTGCTCCCGAAGCCTAGTCATTTCATCTGCTTGATTATTGTTTTGAACTCGTAACACCCTGAGCTGCTCTTCTAGTCTACCGACATTTTGTTTCAGGTTATTATTTTCATCATTCAATTTTGCGGTATTTCCACGCTCAACTGTTAATTGTTTCGCAAGAGTCTCGCGTTCGGTCTGTAATTTCTTCCAATCTTCAGGGCTGGTTCTATTAGTTTTCTCGATTAATTGATTGGCTCGTTGCCTCCACCGAGTACATTCTCCTCTGAGGGATATATTCTCATTTTGCATCTGATCTGATTTGGTCATCAGATCGCGGTTTTTCTCTTGAAGCGGAGCTACTTCTGCCTCCAATATATCAGCCCTAACTCGTAAAGCTCCCATGTCCTCTAAGAGATTGTCGCGTTCTTGCCTCAGTGCTCTATTGCTATCAGTAATAGCATTGAGTGTTTCCAATTTGCGCAATACTTCAGCATGTTTAGCGGCGGATATATTAGTAACTTCAACCTGTTGGCGTTCGGATTCAATTTGTGCTTTAAGTCCTTCAAGCTGTTGCGAAACAGACTCAAACTGAGATTTTAGTCTAAAATGTTCAGCTTCTATTATATCGGCTTTACTCACAGCAATATCCTTTTCATGTCGCAAGTATTTAATAATTTTCAATAGTTGTTCGGAATTATGAACATCATCTTCGGCAAGAGATCGATTAAATGAAGTTTCACTAGATGGAAGACTGGTATTTTGGATACTTTGATTCATAACATTATCTGCAGACGCCCGAGATTGTAGAATTGTTAATTGAGTATTGAGTTGTTGAATTTGATCAAGCAACAAACTATTCTGATCATCCATATTTTTAAAACGCTCTTCTAGTTTCTCCTTCTCTTCGTTTAAGATTTTCTGCTGTTGTTGAGCACTCGCCAAGTTTTGACTTAGAGCTTCTACTGCCTGATCTCTTTCAGATTCAATAGATTTAATCAGATTCCTTGATGCATCCAATTCAGATTTCAGTTCTGTTAAAGCTTGCAAATCTGCGGAATGCAACGTAACTTCTCTGGCATATTTATTTTCAACAGCCTTTATTTGGTCGTTTAAGTTTTTGATATCAGCTTGAGCATTCTCTAATGTTTGTTGAGCAGAGCGAAGATCTAGACTTTTTACGTTAAGTTCTTTTTCAAGTAGTTGCGACTTAGTCTTAATATTAGAATTTGCCATATCTTGATCATCCAATTGTAAAGAAAGTTCACCTTGTAATTCTCCACATTTTTCTTGTAATTCTTTAATTAATTGTGTTTGTTTCTCAATTTCATCTTTGTATTGTTGTTCTTGATTCACAACGTCTTTTAGTTGCTTCTCAGCATTTTGAGCTATATTAAAGTATTCTTCAGAAGCGGCCTTGGTTGATTTTAGCAGTGTTCTCAATGAGTTGATTTCGGCTTGGGCGTCACTGAATTGTTGCTCTAAATCTCTTAATTTTCGACCCTCTACACTTGAATCTGGTATAGCAAACACGGAACTCTTCAGCTTCATGGATAAATCTTCGATGTGCATAGTTTTATTGATCAACTCTTCTCTGGTTTCTGCAATTTCTTTGCGAAGCTTATCGGCTTCCATCTTTTCTTCTTCCATTCTTTCTACAGCTTGTTTAGCTTGTTTCTCAAGATGGCTTGACAACTCCCTAAAGCGATTTAGTTCTTCATCTAACCGCCGACGTAGAGTTGAACATTCTAAGTGAGCTTCGTCGAGCTTAGCTTGCAATCTTAATTTACTCTCAGCGTCATTTCTCTCCAAAGTTACTTTAATTAATTCAATATTACTGTGTAACAAGTTCTGTTGATGAGCATGTTGTTTTTGCATATCACACTCCTTAAGAAGCCTGCGCTCAGCATCTCGCAGAAGAGCATTTTCTTTTTGAATATTGGCAAGCATTACTTCAGCTTTCGAAGCTCTAGTCTGATTTTGAATTGCTTCATCTTTCAGATAGGAAGCAGCTTGTTCATGTTTGACGATGGCTTCACTGTAAATTTTATTTTGCTTCTCAAGAGCAGTTATTTGTTTTTTGTAAATCTCAGCATTATTCTGAAGAGTCTTGAATTTTTCTTCGGCTAGTTCCGATTGTGCTGCAAGCTGGAAATTCAGTTTCATAAGTTCTTTAGACTCATTTCTAAAAGATTCTAATTGCTCTACTAATATTTTCTCATGGTCCGATCTGTCTTTTCTGTATGTCTCGAATTCTTCTTTCATTTGTTCAGCTTGTTTTTTATACTTGTTTATTTGGATTTCAAATTCGTGTAATTTTTCTTCATCATTAGGGCTTGAATCAGAATCTGACTGAGCCTTGGAATGGTCTGCGTTGTCTTGACCGGATAAACTTCTCTCAAGTGGAGTTGCCATATCTCCTGCCCCTTTCATGACTTGTGAATATAAGTTCTTATACATGTCCCTTTGGTTTCTTAAGGTTGACATCATTTTTGTCTGCTGGTCCCGCTCATCCAGTAACTCACTCTGTGATTCTCTTAATTCTTCTAGCTTTCGTTGCAAATTGGCTATAGCAGCTGGATCAAAGGATTCTGCCTCTTGCTGGTGTTCTGATAGTTCTCTTACTAAAGCCAGCAACTTCTGGTTAGTAGATTGCAACTCGGCGATGTCATTAAATGTCACAAGCCGTTTAGTAATAATATCAGCTGAATTGACGCTATCACTTAGGTCATTGTCTGTTGAAGTGGACGATGAACCAATCCTTGAATGTTCCACTTCTTGTAGTAAATGGATAACTTGTCGTGATAGATCAGCTATTTCTTTCTTCATTCTTTGATTTTCTCGAACAGCTTGCCCCTCAATTCTCCGGTTAGATGTCTGCGCTTCGCGCAGTTGTTGAAGTTCGGCTAATAAAGAGTCGTTAGACTGTTTCAGAACTTCGTTTGCATCAAGGGTATCACTGTATTCTTGACGCAGCTGTTTAATCAACGGACCTTTCTCCTCGATTTCCTTAACAATACACGTAATATAGTTATTAAGTCTTGTGCACTCCTCCTCTTTGCTTGTGAGCTGTTCATTAACTGATACGTAACGTGAATACACTTCAGTGTATGTCATTCCTGACTTCATCATTCGAGATACTGATGCTGCTGAAGTTGAAATACCTATATCAAAATATAATATATGAGTACAACAGCAAGATAATAGTGTTTTGAACGGGTTCTTACCTTCGATGTCTCTACTCAAAGATTCATTCTTATTAAGTTCAATAACTTCATTGGCGGTTTCAAGTTCCTTTTTCAACATAGCAATGTAGTCGTTTTTCTTTCCAATTATCTCTTCGTGGGCCAAATCAGTTTCTTTACTTTTTGTTTCAAGTTCGCCGTATTGTTCAGTAGCTTTACGCAATAGTTCTTGAACCTAATAAAGCAAATTAGAATTAATCGATGCAATATATAATAATATATAATAATAAACAAAATGATTAATCAACGTACCTCGCTCAGACCACTCCTTAGTTCTTCTGTATGCTTCTGGCTTTCCTCATGCATTGACTTGTACGTATTTGCCATTTTAGTTTTGCCTTCAATTTCACAAACATACGATTCATTGACTTTTGCATGGGTTTCGTTTAGGTTAAATATTTTCTGAGCTAATTCCTCGTTCCTTGTCGTTAAAGTTTGGTTCATTTCTGTCAAAGATTTTACTTGTTCTGTAAATACGCCCAATTCTTGCGTTCTCTCTGCTAATTTTGCTTCCAATTGAATGCATCGTGAAGAGTTATCCCTCCTCATATTAAGAAGTTCATCAGTTCTCTCCTCGAGTTCCTCTAAAAAGAATGGAGAAAACGCGCTTTCAAAACATTGATTCATTCCGTTTCAAGCTCTGAAAATTTATTTGCACTCCCGTAAGTTTAAAACGATTATTTTACGACACTCTTCATGGTGCTTAAATACACAATAGAGAAAAAATTAAGTTATTGTATTACAAATTATTTCAGAAAAAAATTGAAGTGATGACGTTCTGGTTTTTGCACCAATAAATTGTTTTAAAAAAATCGATAAATAAGGATTTATTATCACCACCGCTTGTAAGTTCTTTACAATAATTGCATTTGTTATGTAACATGATACAACTGATAAGGTAATAAAGCGGAATGCTTACTTTAGGGTTTCGGAAATGGGCAAAATATCCTTATCAGTAATGGAACATGCAAGAGTATAAACTGCACATTTAATAAAAGGAATGATAGTAACAAACAGTGCACTTGTTGCAGTGCATTGGGATTACTAATATTTTTCAGTATACTTCCAATATCCTTGGTATAAGATTCTTCAATATAAGATCAATCCCTTAGCACCCCAACTTGCTGCCCACTTAATGATAAATAGTGGACGATTTCTCGTTGAAATATTTCTAATTCTGCTCTGTATTGTCTTTAAATGACCACAATAAGACAAAAAAAATATTTGGACAAATAAATAAATTATTTAAAATAAAACACAAATTTATACATATGTATAGGTATTCGAATTAAAAAACTGTACACCGCTGCACAAACAGACACGCTTGCAAATACTTGTGAAAAGGGTAAATTAAAAACTGAACGCTCAATAAACCAATCACATAGATTATTAATCCACCTGGTGATATATGACAAGTTTCTACATATTTTATACTGGTATCGACTACGTTTCTGAAGTACCTTTTATATTCATTTAAAATATTTGCTTTGCGCAAAAATGAAGTAGAATAGAATAGAATGAAGACTTCGGTATAAGCTAAAGAGTTGAAAAAAAGTTGACAGAAAATTAAAGCAGAGAATTAGCAGATTGATGTCATCACATATAATTGATACTCTATTCGAATTAGAACAGCTACTAGAATTTAAAACATACACTTATTTGCTCACTTTTAAATAGGCAAATTTAGTCACAAATTTATTTACTTTGATATTCTGCTCAAACAATAGAGTTGTTGAAAGAAAGGAGTTTTCTTACGTTCTTTATTATGATCTTATACTGAGTACTCTTTCTGATAAAGCACGAAATTCTGAAGAAAATGTAAAACATCAAAAAACCAAACCGTAGGATCTCACTAAATTACATAGTCGATATTACGTTTTGATAACTACATTTCGTTCTTTATAAGAAAGAAACACTTGGTACCAATTCATAATAGAAAACGAATGGAAACTCCTTCTTTATAACACGGCCAGGCCAGCGATCCAAATAAAACAAATTTAAACCTTAATTTGTAGAAATATATCCCTGGAAGCATCTGAAGAAATCAGTACTTTCAGAAATTGATTCATAAAGTAAAGAACCAATAGATAAGGTATAAAAAAATACAATCAATTGAAATAAAAAAGACGATGCTTTCCACATAGAAAAATTAATTTAAACTAAACAAAGCACCATAGATCGATGAAAATACGGAATAATTTCAAGGGCATATTTCTGCAATTGTAGAACTTTGTTATAAAAGGTGGTCGGAAAATGCGTTAGAAAAATTTGAAGGGTGATTCTAGATGTTAAAATAATGGTAGAAACTCAAGCAACAACAATTCGAAATTTGAATATTTTCGGTATATATTTATCAGCAAACTAAATATTTCTTTTAATTTTTGACCAATTCTGAACATTTATTTGCGGTTCAAATTGAAAATCGGTATAGGGTAAAGTAATGTGTGATTTGAAAGATTAGATTCACATGCCTCGAAAAACTTCTTCGTTTAGGAGCAAATCGCCAATAAAGCTTTTATTACTTCAACCTAGTGTAATTCAGTTGTTAATTGGAATTGCAACAAATCAAGTCGTCTGGTTTTAAAATGTGCCAAATTTTGCAATTTATAGTAATTATATTATTTATTTTTGTGCTCTAAAACTACTCAATTAGATAGGCAATAATACAATAGAGTGAGTAGAAAGTTATAAATATCTAGGCCTGATTTCTGATTATAGAATTAAATGGGATAATCATGTAAATTATATCTATAGCTAAAAAAAGAAATATTTAATTTTTGTTTTTGCAAAAAATAGGTATAGAATGGACCATAAAACACTACGATGTACTATGCTTTTTTCAAGGTTTGGTTAATTATTGCATAATTGCTTGGGGTGGAGCGTACAATAATTGTTTACACTTAATGCAGGGTATTCAAGGGAAATTATTGAAAATTGTAAACAATAATCAATTTCAGCAACATAACCCTCCACTTACCGTAACCCAATTATTCCAATTAGAGGCCATATCTTATCTTTATACTACGTTAAGAAATAAATAATAATAAAAAAAGCAATACTAGAAATAAGAGTCTTCAGTTGCCAATGATTCATAAATCTATAAGTAAAAAAAACAGCCACTTTGTTGCTATAAATATATACAATATAATGACGGATGATCTGAAAGTACTAGTGATTAGCAAAATCTCGATTAAGAAGAGACTAAGAATATTTATTAGAGAAAAACATGTATCGCTTAAGAAGAAATTTATCTTGTACTGTTTTTGACTTTTGCGGAAATTTCTTTCTAGTCAGTTTCCAAAACAATTGCCAACTTCTTTTTGTAAGTTTTTCTTCAAACTGGAGAAACATTTTTTATTACAAAGTTAAACATTAATATGAGAAAACTATGTACCAATTTTCAATTGGATCCGCGAAGAAATGTTCAGAATGGTTAAAAAAAGAAAAAAAAATCATGAGCTGTAACTAGAAAAATATTCAGATTGTAGAATGACCCTTTAAAATGTCCAAACGCATTTTCCGAACACCCTGTATAATACTTGTTCAACTACAAAAATGATTCAACCAACACTAATTATACTAGTGAAGAATGATAACGCATAAGAATGCAGTGTCCACTAGATTATCAACATTTTCTACCTTGTTGATATTCATATTCTGCTTAACGTATTATTATTATACTATACATATGCTACATGTTTCGTTAAACTTATTGATCAGAAGAAATTCAACAAAATATAGTGAAATACAATTCGGTCATTCGGTCAATACAATAAAATAACAAAATTTAGATACCGAGTATTTCTTGCAATATACAGGGTGTCCGTAAGCACATGACGAAATTGGTTCTGCGACATTCTTTGGCTCAAAAAAATACGATCTGATCTAACTTGTATTAAGAAAAATATCTGCCTTCTGTGCTATTGATGGTCAAAGTTCTTCAAAAGTTCCGTTTTTTAAATATCGGGAGAATTATACGATGCATTTTAATGAAACTGGTTGTCAATTTGTTCTTATAAAGGGTGTTTTTTTAGAGACATATCTTTAAATTGAAATAAAACTCATAAAATTCATTTTAAGGTCATGGTACTGGCTTTATTGAAAATACAATTGTAGGCCCTTATAGTTTAAATATTGTTTGGGGCATAAGGGCGGCGCAGCTGGTTCGAATGAAGAGCAATCCTTCGTGGATTGCCAATTTTCGACCATTTTGATTCCACCAGATCATAAAAAAGCGCACCAAACAGTAAGTTTTTCTGGAGATTACGTCGTCTCAATAATTGCTTTCGGATTTTTGTCCCACCAAATTCGGCAATTTATATCGACAATTGCTGTTCAGTTTGCCAAACTTACTGTGCGCTACTTGCATTTTACTGTGGCCATAATCGTGTTTGGCTCAATGGTTGCGTAAATAAACAAAATTGCCGGATTTGGAGCGACGAGAATCCAGAAGCCATTACTGAGACCCCGTTATATCCAGAAACTCCCTGTTTTTCTGCTTATCGTCTGAAAGAAGTTTGGAAGTGATGGAAAATTGGAGTTCCAGATAGCTCTTCATTCGAGCCAGCCGCGGCGCATTATACCCCAAATCATAGTTAAGCTATAATGGCATACAATTGCCTTTTCAATAAAGCCAGTACCATGACGTTAACAGATTTATCGAGTGTCTTGGTACAAAAACGTCCAGCTTTTCATTTGGCAACTGGAGTCAACTCAATTTTTTGCATTAATCTTTTTTAAACATTTTCGTGCTCTTTGTAAAATCTTATAGCATTCATAGTTTTTGTGCAAAAACGACATTTCTGTCTTCTTACCAACTAACATTTTTTTACCAGCAAAACTTCAAGTATTTGTTTTGTAATGTCGGGTGAGTGTTCAAATTAATTTTAATAAAGTTTCCAGTTGATTTGTGCAGAAGCGGAAAGCTCGCTTCTTTTCGACGGATTTCTGTGGAATGCATTTCGAAAGAACACGCTTCCAAAGAACGGCCCGGCTAAGATTTTGACCATGATGGTCAGCTAATAGTTATAAAACGCACAATTAATTGATTATGAAAGAACATTATCGCTTACTATATTACAAAAACAGAACTCATTGCTGGTCTTTGTATATCAGTAGTCTTACAAGTAAATTTAGGACCGAAGTATAGAAGTAAGACATCCCAATGCAGCGTTCGCATAGTTACAGTTTGTCAGAGTTGTTCACCTATACCCTAAGCGCTCACTACTAGTATTGCATGAGGTGTTCAAGACTTTAATAGTCTGGATGCCACGTGATAAAGTTAAATGACGTCTACCTATACCTTTTCGTGCACATTATAGTAAAGTTTACGCCATCATCGATTGTTTAGAAATTGAAATTCAGAAGCCGGAAGATCCTATTCTTAAATAGCAAGAAAACAGAAATTTCGGAGACGAAATAAAAAGTTCTGGAGACACCCTCTTTGAATTATCTCTTATTATGTCTGCCTTACTCATATTTATTTTTTACATTATTCTCGATCTACCTGATAGTTTAAGCATTGCTTTAAATTATTCAAGTTATTGTATGATTTTAAGTAGTTAATTCTTTGCCATAACACATAAGCGCCCTTTATTAGTTTCAATAGTCACCACAAATATCTTTATTGGTGAAAAATGAAGGTACAGAACTATGAAGAAAGGTGTGAAATAACTTACCTGTAAGACTCTGGATCTGACTATTCATCAAAGATCTTTCCTGCTCCAAGCGCTTCTCTTTATACTCCAAAGTCAATTTCATAGATTCAACTTCTTCAGCTTTAGCCAAAGCTTCACATTTGGTATTGATAGCATCTTCAAGCTGTTTGGTCAACGTTTCAATATCCAACTGAAGCATCTCAGCTTCTCCAGTGCGTCTTTGTAACATTTTGAGTTGTTCATCACGATCATCCACTGCTAGATTTCGCTCATGGCGGTACTGGGCCGCTTCGGATTCCAGTTGATTGGCCTGAGTCTGCAGTCGAATGAGTTCAGCAGAAAGGGTTGAGACTTGGTTCTCTAGTTCGGTAATAGATGACCCAGCCGCCTCCAACCTGGCCTTAAGAGCCTCGTTTTCACTCGAAATGACATCGTTTTGCTCTTTGAGTTCAGTGGAACTCTTGTCTGTTGACAAAACGTTGAACAATCAGTAAAAAGTCCTCACTTGCATGAAATCCAAATCTGTTGCTCTAATATATCATACCTGAATTGGTGCTCTTTGTTTCCAGTAGCGCTTTCGTAGTGATAAACTCATCGAACTTTTCATTGACGAATTTGGAGATTTTTTTCCCGATTTCCTTGGGAACCATCTCCCATTCCTCCAGGCTCACCACAGGCTCAAACGGAAACGACTCCATGGTGCAAACTATTACAAAAACCGACTAGCACACTTAATTAAATAAATAGAACGGGTTTGCAGCTCATTAATCTAAATTTGCGAACATTACAAATGAGAAAGCGTCGAGATATTGACCACCATGCAATTCGACAATGAACGAAACGAAAACATGCCGGCAAATGCTCAACGCCACCCGGGTTGCCACATAGAGTCTAAGTGTGGGATGCATTGTAGTCTTCATTGACTCTTTAATTTAAAAAAATTGAAACTTGTTCCTTTTCATTTTCTGTCTACCGCTAAAACTTCTTTTATAGGCTACTTGCGGAGAAATCTGTAAATATTCTAAAGGACAACTACGGATCTTTTAACAGGAAAGTCATTCAGTTCAGTTATAAAGAAATTTGGCTATTGCTGACAACGTTGAGAAAATGGCGGTTGTATCGCCACAGCACTGCCAACCCTGAGTTTATAATACCAGAGTTTTCACCCTATATACTAGCGTAATTAATAGTGCCTACAGTTTACCTTCAGCAGTGTGCTTTAGGAAAGTGGACGTAAGCCTTTCTACGCTAAAAAAATATTCAAATACTGCTTTTATTATGACATGTTGCCAGTACTCATAATTTTCTGTTATTGGTTATGCTGAATCAACAGTCAAATTCATCAATTTTTATGGCTCACCTACATTGTAGATAAATGTCAAATAACAATATGGCAGTTCCAACCTAAAAATTTAAAAGGTCAGTTATTCAAAAAATCCAATTAAATTTGAAATCATGGGCGATATAATAGGGGAGGAACAGTTGAATAGTAATAAGCTAGATCTGCTGCAGGAAGTGAAAAAGTATAGTGAACTTATAAGAATCTATAGGAAAAAATCAAATAAATACAAAATTCGCTTGGAGTGCATATTGGATTGTTTAGAAAACAAGGATATGGAGCCTCAACTGAAAAATAAAGTGAAGAAAATCATACTATCTGCCCGTGTATCTCAAATTCAGCTGTGTAGTGACCCAAACTCAGTTAAATGCGAAACTCAGAACCTCCTGGGTGTACCAGTAAATAATATCAAACTAACTTATTCAGAGCGCGAAACATTAGCTTTCTTTTTGAAATACCCAATTGACAGTAAATTGGCGAATTTAAAAGATACATATAAATTATCAGCAAGTGCAGATAATTCAAAGCAAGAATTTTTTCTTGAACTGCCTTATAATGATAAAGTTCTATTGGAGTACAGAAGCAAACTAGCCCTGAATCAACAGGAATTTATCAACAACCAAACACAGATGTTTGCGGTGCTTGAAGAAATGATGAAATTCCGACTGAAAACCGTTCCTGAACTATCCAAGATCAAATGCAAGGAATACGAAAGTAACATCCAGTTAAACTATTTGAAAATGCAATTAATAAAAACAAAATCACTAGTAGATATTTTGATGCAAGAAAAAAATTCACTGCCAGCTTTAACAGAACTAATAAAGGATATGAAAGAGCAGAAAATCGAATTTTTACGGAAAATTGATGAACTTAAGGATCTCAAAAAGACGTATGAGGATGCATCTTGTAAAGAATACGACGCTATCCTTCAGTCCTACTTACAGTATAAGGCTGTGCTGAACAGAAAGAAACAAATGGAGGCCCTGCCGATATAGAACCTCGTTAAGAAAATTAATCACACTACTTACCCGAAATTATTATTTATAAATTGCTATCGACTGAGTAGAATCAATTTGTACTTGTATTGGTAGATATTTAAGTTTCCAGTTGGGATACAAATAAAAAAAATAATTTTATAGATCTTCTATTGTACATACAATGTAAAAATAATGTATAGATAGGTATTTGTTTCTACTCCAAATCAAATTCATTCCTGGGTTTCAGTCATTTATTGTCTCTATTTATCAATCAAAATACGTTTCGGTGTATTTTCCCACCAACATCAGTTTTTATGTGTAGCGTTGTTGCTGCTTTAAGCCTTGGCATGCATTTATAAAATAAAAACTGATGATGGGAAAATACACCGAAAAAATTTTGATTGATAAATAGAGACAACAAATGACTGAATGAACTGACTGAAACTGATGAATTTGATTTGGAATTGAAACAGTCAGGAAAGTATATACAATTTGTTTCTACTAGCATATATTTTGCGCATATATATCTTTATATAAATTCCTTGGCATGGTTTAAATTATTTAAAAATAAAATCAATGATAAAAGTGAAATTGTTTTATTATAAATATTGGCACAAATATATATTTGTATAAAGTAATACTAGCTTTGTGATAAAATTAAAATGAAACATAACTATTCATATAAGTTTGAAAGATCCATCACTGACCATAGTAACAATGTTACAAGCAAAAGGATAAAGTATTGGACATATTTAATGGTTCTCAATTTTCAACTTATTTTAGCTTATTACAGAAAATCATATTTAAACGGGTTTAAAAAAAAATACTGCGTCTTGATATTAATTCATTCAAGAATCATTAAAATAAGGTTTACAGTTACATCAAAACGATTGATTTATTTTTACTTGAAAAACGTTTAATACCTTCCAACGGATTTTCTATCAAATAAGTAAAATTATTAAAGTCGAAACGTTAAAAACGATCAAATGAGTTGCAATAGATTATTTACAAACATTCGAAAAGACCATAATAAGAAAACACATACATATAACTAACTTATAATATACTTTCACTCTGGTTTGTGTAAATTTTGATTTTCTTAACACCAGAAATTTAAGTTAAAGTAACAAATATAAAAAATATGTACAGTAAATATAGAATATAGCCTCTAACGAACACAGTTAAGCTCAATACGATCCATCGGCTAAATGCGGTGAAGATTTTATTACTCAAATTCTCGCTCACTTAAGTCGGCTTCAGTCTTATGGACGTACCAGGCAGAAAAATCAACTTGCTCTTAAAACACAAATAAGAATCGACAATTTAAGGAAGTGGAGAAATTCTTCAATCTGCTAACAAATTCTGTGTTTTGTACAAAATAAAATACTCTTTCAGCGTGTGTTGAATCGTGAACTGAAAGTTATAGAACGGAATTAATATCAATATTTAATTAATCACTATCAGAGCCATCGGCAGCTGAATTTTTAACAAGCGCTGGAGTTAAACTTTTGTCCTCTAAAAGACCATGTTCAACCAAAAAGCTTTGTACATCTTCAGCTTGAAAATTATCGCCAAGATCGTTCGTCAGTTTCACAAAATTGCCGATTATATTGCCAGATTTGTAAACTAGCAGAGCAGGAAGTCCACCAGCTCTAAATTCCCTGCTTACACTCGCTAAAGGTGCAAGTATTGCAGCAAATTTTACAGTGTTATAAATTTTTGAAAGCTGTATAAGGCACTGGTTCATTAATCGACAAGGATGCACATGCTCCTCATAAATGTGTATAATTACTGTAACCGTTTTATCTTCCTTGTCGATTGCCTCTAAAAAATCCTTGGAATTTCTCAGAAACATCAGGTCACCTATATTGAAGCAAACAATTACATTTCCATTGTCCTACGATTAATTGAAGCAAACATACCGAACTTCTTACTCAGATTAGTCTGCTGAATCATTTCTTCGATTCTTTGCTTTTGATAGTGCAACAAAAAGTCGTCATCAAGCAACTCAGCAAGTTCCGGATCTTCCAGGGCAGCTTGCTCTCTTTCGTCCTCCAACGTTGTTCGAACAGTCATTGTTAACTTCTTTGCCAGTTCCACCATTTCTTTGCCACTTTCAGTGCGTTTTGCACTTTCCAGCTGCTTGAACTTTCTCCAATCCTCGATTACACCTTAATAAGTAGTAGTTTTGTTTTATTAAAGGGGGCACCTACACTATGTAATTGTCAATTAAATATGGAGATTTGTACTACTATCATAAAGTAATCTTATCAAATTCCAAAATAGTTTTTGCGTGCACTATTTTGACGACTTCCTGTACATCACAATAAACTCATTCGCTTCCACAAATTATATAAAGGACAATTTTGGCTAATTTGGCTCAATTAATACCTACCTGTGTATGGAAACGGTTTTCTGAACTCACTGTTTGTGTCTGCATTTGTATAGTCATATAAGAATTATTTTGGCATTTTTCTTTTGGCTCTCGTACATTAGACTAAGTCATAAAAGTAAGACTTTGCATGGTTATTCAAGCGTGTTATGAAGACACACACACACATACACTAAATTAATATAATTCATGAATGAAGATCATTATACCTTTGGGTCCAGTATTCGTAGATGAACCCTCCCACTTGTTAATTTCCAGGGGTAAATTAGTTTTGGCAACGGCAGCTTTTTTATCGCTGGATTCTGCTCCTGAATCTTCATTATCACTACCTTCGCTGCTACTGCAGTAATTGTGCAGTTTTTCCCCCAATATTTTATCTTCCAAAGTAGCCATTTATCTCTAGAGTCGGTGAAGCAACGACTCAACTAATTCCTCACGCAGTTTAAGGTAGTGCTTGGACAATTTAAAAATAGAATTTCTTATAAACAAAATTAAATAATTAAAGCGAATATGACCATGACGTTTCTTAACCTGAAAATTTGCAAAACAGAAACCATACAGAAACAATGGGAAGGATTGCCGACTCTCCGACGTTGCCAAAATCTTTTACTTAAGTTGATCACATCTTTCAAAAGGCAAATTTGCGCGCGCCATTAGTAACTGCTAAGTTTAAATAAATTTAAAAAATATATATAGTTGTTAGCTTTAGAAATATTTAAAAATATAGTATCATAAGGCCTTTACTTTCAATTCCTAAATTAAATTGAATAAATGCATAGGAGGAATAAAAAAATAGGAAATTCACAGTTCCAAAACCGTGGCAACTTCAAACAAAGTATATTTTTTGGGTAAATTGTTCATTTAAATTGTTAATTTTTCTATCTAATTATAGAGTATCCGAATAGATTGAATAATATTCAAGTTCAATAGAGGTCTTCAACTGCTAATATTTTGCAGCAAACATTTTTGTACATTCAATATTTTTTCGACGCTCTTCAATCTTGTCTTAATAATAAAAGTCTCCATTGCAATGACGTTGTTTTTATTTATTTCTGAATAAATTGGAATAGTGTTACCACTACTATTATTGTTTTAACTGTAATGACTAATAAACTGAAACAATTGATTTATTACTTTTCTTGTTTTTTAAAATTAACATTTAATAAATATTTTTAACTATTTTTTTTGTAATTAAAACTGACAATTTGTATGGAGTAGCAGAAAACTGAAACAAGTTCCTATTTCTTCTGAAGTACCTCTTGTGTGCAGAAATGTTAAAATAATTGCACTTTATACACATATAAGGAAGTCAATAGAAAATGCCCAAATAAAGCACTTCTTACCTTTTTTTATACAGGTGCATAAAATAATTTTCGTGTAATTTTTATCTCCTTTATCCTTCTCCTTATCAAACGTTCATTTGAAGTGTTTAAAAATACATTAACCATAAAAAAATATTGAAGCAGCTCTACTGATAAAAATAACATAATTTTAGCAAATATTTTCTACAAATCATATTCTCACGGTAAAGCATTGTCTCTGTGGTGATTATTTAAATGAACGCTCTAGAAAAAGACACCAAGGCGTCAGACAGCTTGTATCTCGCTCAGTCGCATATGGATTCTTCAATTGGTGTGTTGGGATAGCTGTCAAGTTAAAGTCAATTAGTCAAAATATTTTGTTCTCTATGTGGTTCACATGTGGTTAGCTATTTATATGAAAGTAGACGAACAATAAAAGTTTTTAAATAGTACCAAAAGTGATATCTAGCTGAATCAAAGTTTGGACATTTTTCTGATATAATCTGACACAGAAGATATTTTATATTTACTCTCCAATTTATTCAATACGCAGTTCATTGTGTGAGTGCAGGGCTCAAGTAAACTTAGCAAGCATTATGCTTTTTGCAAACAAAGAGAAGTGCCTTCAAAGCACATCTCTGTTGAGTTATGATGAGGCATGTATAGATATATTTAATACGTTCAATGATACAGTTTCCATATTCGGCCAATATCAGCAATGCCATGAATGCAATTTTCAAAATTTTACTGTTTTGAGCCCCCAGGGGAATAAATCCTTGTTAATCAGCACTAGATCACCTTTAACGTTATACTGGGACAAGGATGGAATAGACAATTGCATGTAAGTGCTGGTATTAAAAAAATCTTTGTATAGTTAGGTATTAATATAATTTTTATAGCTTTTCTAAACTGTATTATGAACATTATCGTTATGGCTGGAATATCACATCTCAGTGCGAACAAGTTCGTATTAAAAACGCAGCAGATGATGCCTATCTGCGTAAGACATGCCGTTTTCATACCACATTTTAGCCAACTTTAACATATAAATTTTAGCTATTCTTATGGCCTTTGTGTTTCTATTTTGCTTTGGAACATTGTGGTATATGGTTAAATGCATTTACAAAAATAGTGGCAGGTTGAGAAGCCTTTTGGCATGGAGCTCAGAACTTGAAGATGTAAGTAAATTACTAAATTAACAGTATAATCGATATTTTTATCATTCTTATCAAATACCTCCTTTATATCGTTGTTACATTGCTCAAGTATACATATAATTAGGAAATCGGTTGTAATTGCATTTCACGAAGTTTGGTTTAATTATTTTACAATAACAACTAATCTAAAATGTACCGAAGCTATGAATCATATCTGAATCATTAACATGTGCCTTGCTGATAAAACCTCTGCAATTAAAATATGTTTATTTTTATCAATCTATTAATGTGGGTACTATAGAAAAAGCTTATGCAACAATCCCTATATTTAGGTAAATGCGAATATATTATACATATTATCAATAGCTTAATATTTTGCCGAAGACATCATGTGCGATCAATGAGAATTTTTAATTTTTTTGCATCTTTAATTCCTGACTTCGCGGTCTATATTTCTCAGTCAGAACAGAAGACTAAGCTGCATTCTTCATTCTAGAATTGAACACGGCCAAGCAATTATGGATCTTCTTTATTAAGTATATCACGCACGAAATATTTATTCAAAAGGCGGTCATTGAGATTTACCTAAACAAACGGTACTATTTTGGGTCTCACTAAAGGGAAGATCACTCACGAGGCATGCTGTCAACATAATAGTTCTGATCAAAATTTTTAAGCATTCCCGATGTTTTACTGGTCTTGTTTTCCAAATACCTCAAATTTTAGCAAGTTTGAAAGAAAAAGGCCATCTGGCCCCAGCACATTGCATTTATCAACATTGTTTAAGCCGTGTTTATTTAAGCCACTTGCGGTTTCTTTTATTTATTTGTTTTTCTATTACATTTTTAACAGAATGGTTTTGAATATTGTCCATATTATTGAGTTTAATTAAACACTCACCACTTACATTTGCTGAATGCGAATCCACACATACAAGAATCTAGTGCTAATCGTGAATAAGATATATGATATACGCATGAATTATACCTAAGGGTCTTGTACATGACCAATTGACAGTGCTCCGGTGGCGCTAATAAAACATTCTATTTAAAAAGCAGTGCATCAAACACTAGAAATTTTGCGTTTAGTCTACCAAAAAGTTTTTGGACTTAACTAAATAAAATGCTATGTATTTTCCAATCGAACCAAAGCATATACATTTAGGTTTTTTCTTACGTGAAACGGAGAAAAGAGCAACTTGTGTTAATATTTTAAAGGATTTGACTGGATCAACGCCTCTGGTAATCGAAAGACCACCATCCATCAAAAAGCATCCACATCGAATCAAATCATTGGATGTATTTCGCGGGTTGTGCATTATATTAATGATCTTTATCAATTACGGTGGTGGACATTACTGGTTTTTCCAACATTCTCCCTGGAATGGTATTACCTTGGCGGATCTTGTTTTTCCATGGTAAGATCAAGGTGATTCCTCCTTTGTATTATGCTATTGTTTTGTATATCATTTTAAGGTTCATGTGGATAATGGGGCTGTCCTTAACGGTTTCCATGCATAAAAAGCTGCAAAGAGCAGTACCAAGACGAACGTTGGTATTCCAAGTGTTGCGCCGAAGTGCACTGCTCCTATTTTTAGGAGTGGTCGTTAACTCAAGCAAACATGTGTTGTCTATAGCAGAACTTAGATTCCCAGGAGTATTGCAAAGATTTGCCGTTACTTATTGCATTGTTGGATTGCTTGAAATTGCTTTTGCCAAAAGAATCGAAATTGATGTATGTACTACTAGATCATATTCACTTGGGCTGGAAATAGAACCTAATTATTTCAGAATATATCCTGCGTTACTGATATCGTACAAGCTTGGCCACAGTGGTTGTTTGTTCTAATGCTGGTAGCGATTCACACTTGTATCACATTTCTAGTTAATGTCCCCGGTTGCGGCAACGGGTACTTGGGTAGGATTGTACACCTGTTTACACTGTTCTCAGTCTAAGTAAATGCGTTTTTAGGACCGGGGGGTTTAGATGACATGAGCAAGCACTTTAACTGTACTGGAGGAGCTGCTGGCTACATTGACCGACAGGTTTTTGGGCATCATCTATTGAAAATACCTGATTGCAGCCGTATTTATGAAAATAAGGTCTGGTTTGATCCTGAAGGTAGTCTCTATTAAATTTTTGTCAGTCCAACAAGTGCAAATTTGTTTTTTTCTGCAGGTATTTTAGGCATTTTAACATCCGTACTTACTGTATACTTAGGAGTGCAAGCAGGAAGAACTTTAAATACATATCAAAATGTGAAAGCCAAGACCATAAGATGGGTTGTGTGGGGTTGTTCTATGGTAAGCTTTTACTGATTTCACATGCCACGAACCATATCATATACCGAAACATACATACAAACATTATATTAGCTATTGGAGTTTTAACTATTTAGAATTTAGAACATTTTTGCTGCTCTAGTTGAAATATTTTATTCTTTTTATCAGCTAACCGATAAAAAACTTTCTTCCAGTGTTTGATTGGTGAAATTCTGTGCAGTTTCAAGATAGACGATGGACCAATTCCCCTTAACAAACAACTTTGGTCACTTTCTTTTACATTGGTGACGGCTGGTATGGCTTTTATTATTCATACTTTCCTCTTCTTAATCGTGGATATATATCGAAAATGGGGTGGAAGACCATTTTTTTACCCCGGCATGAATTCAATAGTTTTGTATGTCGGCCATGAACTATTTAGAAATACGTTCCCATTTGGATGGATCCCTACAGTGGAAACGCACTCTGCTTACTTATTTATGAATCTCTGGGGTACTGGATTGTGGGTGGCAATAGCGATTTATTTGTACAAACACGATATATTTTTTACCATATGAAGAGCTGCATAAATTCTCATCTCAAATAACCAAAAATATATACACTTTTAAATACTGATTTACTGTCTGATTGCCCTAAAACTGCGTTTCATCAATCATCAATTTTCAATCAATTTTGATTCCTGATATAATTAAGCAGATTGGCAGTTTCCTCCGTGTTTAAAATTCTAAGAATACGGAAAGCAATAATTAGTTTTAAGGCATGCATTAGGAATGTTATCTGTATAGCCGCGTTTAGTAATTTTGCATGCAACATTGTGATGGAACCCAATCTCAACATGTATCTTGAGTATGCCTAATTTGATTAAATAGAAGTTTTCAACCGGATTCGAGATTTTGCAAAATATTTGAAATTTATTTTTTGTCACTGGTATTAGATTTTTGTTAGAAGGGCTGTGAAATCTTAGTGCTAGTATTTGTTTGTTTAATGTTTTTGACCAAAAGGAATATGTATGTGTTTTTTGATACCATCGATAAAATGTTAATTTCTATTCATTACCGTTCGTGTACCTATATTTTGATATGTGATTTAATAACTATTTCAAATAATTTTCTAAACTGGTTTGACTGATATTTTAACAATGAAGGAGATAGGTGTATAGGGAAATTGTTTAGGAGTTCTAATGAAATATAATGTGTTATTGGCCAAACATGTTATTATTTGTTAAATAATACATATGCAATAATCCAACTTATTTATTTGCATATCTTAAACTCCTAGTCTTCACACAGCCGACAGTTTTATAAAAGGAAAACAACAATACAGGTAGTACAACTAAAATTAAGTACACAGCTAAGTGTTCGAAACGACTAGGTGACCATAAATTAGTAAATCTCAGTTCGTTGTTCTCTGAAACAAAATTTCCACTTTATTATTAGATTCAGAAACCATATACGGTACCTGTAATTTTGTATGATTAGAAACTACCGAACATGGAAGTGCAAAGAAGTGTGTAAAAATTCCATTAAAAATATTTATATTGAAGCTCGATTAAATCAAGACGTTTTTGAGGCTCATTTTACAATTTTTCTAGGAAATAAATTTATATCGAAGGAATTTCTGAACTTTCATTTAAGCGAGTTTCAGCTTATTTTAAAGCCCAACTGATATTGCACATGCAACTACTATTAGATATTTAAATTTTGGAGTGTAATTATAGCACCAAGGATCCTTACCAATTATTGCAAATCCATATCCAATTTTATTAGTCCCCATTCGATAGCTACARGTGGGAATTAGAATCTCGTACATGTTTTGAACTCCCAACGCGTATTCATAAATCTGATCACTTTCGGGAGTAATGGGGACAATGTGATAATCTTTSTGGAGCAAAGCATCTGTGCTAATAATCATGGATTTATGCTCGTGAGCAGTAAAAAGTACATGCGGCTGCATTTTGTTGATGACCTTAAATATCGTTATTGTGTTTTAAGCGAAACGAAAACATATTTAAAGTAAAAAGTACCTTCTCTGGGAATGGGGAAGGCCGAAACATTAAGGGTATGTGGCTCAGACCTACAAATATCTTGCTAGTGTCGAAGAAGTCTCTCTCCTTTTTATATGCTGGAATGATGTGAGTTAGACGATTTATTTTGAAGAGGGTGACATTGCCGACAGTATGAAAACTAGATTGGGAAAAAGCCCGTTCGAACCTTTGCAGCTTTTTTGGTGTTACATCAGTGTCTTCTCCTCCAATGTCGTTGTCCCCAGGTAGCCAAACATGCTGAATTTTCAAACAGTCAACTGCATTGATCATTTTATACTTAATCCAAGGGCCAAAATTACCTTAACGTTATTATCAAGTCTATAAGGATTCAGGAATATATTGAATATCCTCCTTACGTAGCTATTGAAGTCATCATCATTTGCTATGTGTGCTTCATCCATTAAGTCTCCAAGAAACACAACCACATGCGGTTTAGCATAGTTATAGGCATAATAGTACGTTATTCTCAAGAACCTTCAATTTTCAAGATCAATCGCCAGTTTATATTTACCGTTATATATATATTGTATGTATTTTAGTTTACCTGTCGCTATCAAAAATAGTGAATGGGCTCAAGGGCGGGAATATTTCATTTAAATTGCCAATAATCTGGGGATCAGCTACAAGAAGAATTTTTATGCAGTCTTTTTTGTTTCGACAAGTCATGAAAGGCCATGAGCCCGTTTTCAATTTATATATTAAAAACTCTGCATAAAACGCGTACGATAATGTTAAAATTGTCCAAAAAGTCAGACATATTTTTTTCTTGGATAACCTGTAACAAATAAAGATATTCTATTATAAATTATAAACATTGAGTAATCAGTTTCTATAAATTGGGCAAATTATAAATGCATAAAACATTTAAAATAATGTAGTTATCAACCTGTAATAAAAGACGTGAGGAAATTGTGGCATTTTAAAGACAAAAATTAAAGACAAATTAAGACAAAGTTTATAAAAAAATTTAAAATAATGCAAGTTTTCTAGAAACATAAAAATATTGTCTTGGGGATTAGGTCTGGACAGTGGTAAGAAACAAAACGTTTTTAGGTACCAAGTTTACGGCAATTTATTTTTGCCTTCATCAGCAAGCATATTGTTCGGTTTCGAAGGTCTGAGAACTCTCTAGAATTTTTCCGATTACATTATTTTCATTCTAAAGGTAACTGGGATATAAAATTATTTCCCTGAGTCATATTAACAGCGTCAGTGGTAGTCAATGATTAAGATTAACATTCTGCAGAAAAAGAGAGATCAGACAAAATTTTTGAAATTGTTCTTGTATCGGTCGGGAAGATTTCTTTGAGTCTTGCAACTCACGATATTTAAGAATTATTCGGTTATTTAATTAATAATTCTACATATATATTTCTGATTATTGAACAGCAGTAGTACCGACTTGTGAGCAGGTAAACTTCAAATTAAGATCAGTTTGCATGTGTATGGATATTTAGGTCTAAAACAAGTTGATATAATGAATGACAATTGTAAAACATTTCTATTGGACGACTGATAATTTAAGTCAACTTGAGTCGTTCGAATCGAAAAGGATGATAATTTTTTACTGATTACACAGCGTATTTTTTAATGAATTAAATAAACAACAAATTTACATTTGTCTAATAAGAGTCTTTGTAATATACTGAGGTAAAATTAAGTCACTTTACGAGTAGTACCTACATACTTTCTGTTTACTGTAAATAGAATAGAACAGTATAGAATTGAATTTTTAAAGCATTAAATCTGAATTAACTCTGCATAACGATTTTTTATATCTGGTAACCAGTTTTTAAAAAGTATTCAAAATGAGCGAAAAGTACGTATTTTCTTATATTTAATTGAATAGGGAACAAAGGTGAAATATTAGTTGTTGAGGCTGATAAAGCACTCGACAATGAAATATATTGGAAATCAGATAAACTACAACCAATTAAATGAACCAACTAAAATTCAATTTAAAGATTAGTGATGATTTATCCAGATGTCCTAAAAAATTGTAATAATACTGTCTGAAAAAAGCCTTTAAAACAAGTGTCCGATACCTTTACCGTAAGAAAAATATACGCACTGCACTGAATCTATAATAGTGAAATAGGTATATAGCGTAGCAAAGTGTAGTGTACAGGATTTAAGAAAATTAAGGTGTTTGCTTAGTAAACAGGGGATATAAAGTCGCGCATTGATGTAAAAAAAATGTTTTTACTCTCAACACATTTTTTACTCTACAAGATTATACTATCAGATCTGGAATTCAAAGTGTTTTTTTTAGGTCAACATTATCAACATAGTTTTTTAATTCGCACGTGCAAAGGTTTGATATCGGTTTATGTAGTCAGTGTTTATTCATTGGTTGATGAATCATTTGTGTTTGTTGGTTTTAATGATTTTCCTATTAATACGAAACAGAAATATAATATTATTCACTAGAATTCGATCCGTCCTAACGAGATGAAATAAGCTTATTTCATTTATAGAAGGAATGTTTAACTTTAAATATTTACAATTCCGCAATTCGCAATTCGCCAACTTGAGTAATACATGGTAAAAAATTCCGCTTCGCGCGTATTAAAGAATACAGGATTTCACATTTTTAGCGCAAACCGCTTATAAAATATTCTTTCTTTCTTTAAAAGGTCTAGTGAATAGAAGTTCTTGTTTCGAAAATCAAACGACGTTATTTCTGGGCAATGAGAACTGAGATTTTATTTGATATACACATTTGCCTGATGAAGTGAAAAATGCTAATATTGATAAGATGTTTTCAAATTTTTCCAATATTGCTACTAGTTCATATTATCTAGTTTTATTGGTATCCTTTTATAACGAGCGATATGCTAAATAACATTCATTGTATTGCTAACTCTAGATAATTCGTATTTGTATAATTTTATACGATTTACATCACAGCCTAATATTTAAGGGTGAGGAAGTGAAAATCCAAGGGAGTTACATAAAAGAGTTCATCTAACTTTTAAATATTTAGTGAATTAATTTAATGAGAAAAAATGATCCCTTAAATAAGCTATATTTTAGAAATCAGTATAGTAAATGGGGCAGTCAAATTACTGAATAAATTGCATACACACCTTAACATTTTAGGCGCTATATCACTCCATCATACCTTTAGAAACTAATGAAAACTATAAATCTGTAAAAAACTACATATTTATGAAAAACTTGTTATTTATTATGAAATGTCACAACCTCAAACATTCTGTCATTTTTGGAATTAAATTTTGAAAAGAAAAGTTGGAATATTAATAAATGTTTGGGTATTCAAGCAAATTAGAGAGAAAATTGACTTTATTTAAATTAAATAATTGAATTAAAAAAGTCAAATTTTTTAAATAATGGTAAAACCGGTATGTATACTAGACACAGGCACATCATAACCTCTGAAGCCTCTAAAGCAGGTTAACCCTACTTAACTGATCATTGTTATTTGATTAGCAACATTTCAATCGCTAAAAGTGGCCCGAAATATTTCCCATGTCGTCTATGACTTTTAGCCAAAAGATCTTTAAACCTACCCCTCCAGAAAAGGGCAGTTTTCCGTTAGATCACGAAGGACTTTGCAAAACGTCTATGGTAAAGTATATGAAGTGTTTGTATAAGGAGAACAGTAAGAATTCCGAGTGCCGTTTAGAAGCTAAAGGTAAACGTAGCCAAGCCCTACCGCATAGTTGCCCTACACTGGTTGCTTGTAGAATATCTTGATTGCCGCATGAATAACAATCTGATGGCCAGAGAGGAATGGTCAAGGCTCGGCTTTCAAGATCTTGAAAGTGAAACCGTATCTGTGGACAAACAGAACTAAAAATGGTTAATATTCTAATAGGGTGTACAGGGAGTGTTGCCACCATCAAACTTCCACATTTAATTCAAGAAATTTATCAGCAATTTGAAAAGATTCATCATAATATCAAGGTATGAAAAGTCGACTTTATAGTTGTCGCATTTCACATCTTTTAAGATTCTTCTATTATGACTTGATTTTGAATAGTTAGTGTTTTTTATATCCCATTTTCTCTACTTAATGTATATTGGGTGGTTTTTAAGATTAGGGTTGTCACCACTGAACATGCAAAGCATTTCTTTGATCCCAAAGATCTTGGAAATGTAGATGTTTTTTGTGATGAGGATGAATGGAACGCGTGGAGCAAACGAGGTGATGAGGTTTTACATGTTGAACTAGGCAAATGGGCTGATATTCTGTTAATAGCTCCCCTCGATGCTAATTCTCTTGGAAAAATTGCCACTGTAAGCAGAGTGTATTCCTTTAATTTCATCACTCTGAGTATCATAATTTTAGGGAATTTGTGATAATATTTTACTCTGCACAGCCAGGGCATGGGACGTTTCAAAGCCTCTAATCTTTTGCCCAGCAATGAACACTAAAATGTTTATTCATCCAATCACAGCAGTTCAAATAACAACGTTAAAGTCATGGGGTTACATCGAAATTCCTGTTATTCAAAAAACACTTATGTGTGGTGACACTGGTTTAGGTGCAATGGCTGAAGTGTCTTCTATTGTTCAGACTGTTATCGATGTGGTAGAAAAAATGTAATTTTTTTCAATTTGTAGTTATGGTGGTTTTTTAAGTGAAATAAAAGCGTTTATAACGAAAGCTAATTTTTCGTCACTATTCCCATATTGCCGATATACCGTTTAAAATTATAGGATATATGTCGGAACTGTTATTGAAATAAGCATTTTCATTTGAAAGGGAATTGCAATTTTTTCTRTGTTCATAAATTCACAGGGTMATCTATGAATATTTTCATGTTTAGAAAATACTGTTAACGCAAATCCCAAAAAGGTTTTAGCTTTGGGTCTTCTCGGCGATACTAATAGAAAGTTAAGTTTAGTTTAAAAAAATGTTTTTTGAAAAAATGGACTTGAATTTCGGTACGTTAACAATTAATTGAATAGTAGAGGATAGCTTTTATTTTTATTTTTTTATTTTTCTCACTGCTCGTTGCATTCGTAGAAATTTGTATCATGTTCCTCTGTATATCACTAATAGTTTTAGTTTGCTCAAGCTCAGTTCCTGAATTATGAACTGTATTATTACTGGGAGTATATCAAAGAACTATTCAACTTTATCTAAAAATTTACTTTTGCTCAAAGTTGTTCGTTATTGTTTTGTTACGTTAATTATGCATATCATGAAAAACCCTGCATCTGAACAATGAGGTGCACATTTGGCCCTCATGTATGGATCTTTTGAGTCCTCGAAAGAAGCAATTGAATTCTAGAAATGTTCACAGCCAGTACAACGCTTTCAAAACAAAGTTTTTAAAACTATTTCTGTGAAAAACCTAGACTTTATTCTTGAAGGTGCCAGGTCAATCAAGTTTCTGAAAAAACAACATAAAAAATGGACATTTTGCAAAATAATGAAAACCCATATCAACTTTTTCACTATCTCGTAATAGCAACATCGCTTTACATCGAAAAGTTTCAATTTGGGATTGCATGGCATAATAGAATGGAAAGGTCAAGAAAGCACAAAAAGTATATATTTTATCAAAAATCCTCGAATAATCTTGTTTTGTAATACATCCTTTATTTTCATGATTTAATAATAAGTGTTTTCATGATATATTTCAACAGTAATAATAATCACACGTAAAAACCTTTACATAAATATAATAAATATGTTGCCGTTAAATGAGTAGAGATATACAAAAGAAAAAAACACCAACAAAATGTATAACAAAGTGTAACAACGTAGAGTAAGATCATTTCCTTAATGTTGATTTTTTCGCTCTCACGTTGGGAGGTATCATTCGCTTCCAAATTTGCAACCTTTTCTCAAATAAAGCAGCTCGCTCTTTGTCAGTTAAATACAGTTCTTCGTCTATAGCGTCAATATATAAGTCACTTAATAAACCGGATTTGTAGCGCTGAAAATTATTTACTAATTTAGTAGCATTCGATAATAAATAAAGAACGTTTACTTGTAATTTACCTTGAATTTGTTTCGTCTATAAATAATTTCTTCTTCCGACACTTCCTTCAGATGACAGTATATTTTAAAAATAACGTCTGCAATCGAATCGATATTATCGTCGATTAATATTTCACCTAAAGTAACTTTTTGAATGAGTGGACTTAAGGGTATGGGTTCCTTCTTAATCATCCATTTTCGATATAATTCCAAATAACGTAATTTGCAACAGAATATATATGTTTCGCTTATATCGTCTAAGATCAGAGATGGTTGGAAGGTAAATTTTATTCTCTTGTGCGTAAATTTTGTTATTTTCAAGCCGGGCAAATTGAAGATTGTGTCCGTTTGATTTGCTGCAATGTCTTCAAAGGCCAATTTTCTTTCTTCTTCTCTTTCTTCGGTTTCATTTGCCCGAGTGGTCATCGTTTCACTCCTCGAGCTTATATCGACTGCAATACAGGACGACATTTAATTGATGCATTTTTTTGGCTTTAGCAAATTAGATTGAACAAACTGATGTTTGCTTTTATTAACTACTTTCCACTTTAATCCCTAGTAGCTCACAAAATCCTTGAAAATATCTTAGTGAATTAATTTTATTACGTATTAGTATTACGTAGACGTATTATTTAATATTTTATTTAAGAGAATTTTATGGAAATTGTATASGAAAAATAGGAAATTTCTGACTAACTCGTCGTTTYTAAACGAACGAAYAGTAGGTAATCAATTTTATTTCCTMGATAATTTTTAGTGTGTAGTTTTATGAGTTAATTTACACTTTTTCCATTTAGAGGCCAGCACAAAAATGGGAAATATTGAAAAACTCTTCCGTTTGACACTCTTCCTGCTTACTATACAGGGAGTTTTCAAATTCAATTAAAACTCAGCAAGTGTATTTAAGACAATACAACCTATGTTTTTAACAGATAGGGTTTAGAAAGGCACACTTTGAATSTACAGATCCTAAGTTSCGTAATTTCGTTCATTACGATCGTAGTTTTGCGTTAAATTATTTTTATTATACCTGTTTGCACAAWAAATTTTGATTTTCAAAAGCTAATGATGGTCGYAATATCAGCASACAGCCAAAATGTTCAAAATTTTTTGCGATCTAATTAGTAAAGAAAAAATCATAAATTTCAATTCTCTGAATTTCCTTGGTACARAAAACTGTTTGGGAGAAACATGGTTTTTGGCAAAATACACGAAACACGCGCGCACAAAAGRAATAATTACTTTTACTTACATCGTTTATATTCAATTTATAATATATTTAAAGCTTGAAATCTGCCGTTTAAAATAACTACTTAAATATTAGAWTAGTTTGCTGCRTRTCGAAAAAACTGAATAACAATAGAATATATAAACATAAAATAAAAAGTKTTATAGCTTATGACACCAACGGAAGACAAAGATGAGGGTAAAAAAGATCTGTTTTACGACACTTTGGACAGGAAACTAGCCCAACTTSCCAAACAAKACATGTCACTCATCTTGGGAGGTTTCAWTGCGAAAATTGGACAASAAAAGGCGCTAAGACCTCTTGTGGGCATGCACAGCCTGCACGATGCTTCCCACCACAATGGTCTGAGAGTGGCAGATCTTGCAGCAAGTAGTATGTTAATAAAGTCCACCACTATGTTTGAACACCAAGATATACGCAAAATGACATGGGTATCTAATGATGGCSTAACCAGGAACCAAATAAATCACGTTATAATTGATACAAGGCAGGGAMGTAATATACTAGACGTGAAAAGCTGCAGGGGAGCAGATGCCGATTCAGATCATTTTCTGGTCAAAGCCAAGATCAAAGCTAGAATATATACAGTTMAGAACAAGCGAACCAGTCGTCTCTCTCCTGAGTAGGATACAGAAAAGCTTCAACAGACAGAGATAAGACAGTATAAGAAAGAACTAGAGCGACTTATCAGAGAAAACACTAACACCACGTACAATACTAATATGGACCGTTATATCTGGAACAATTACAGAAGCAGCTAGAAATGTGGTAGGGAAGAAACCCAGTAGGCAACAGAAAAACCACTGGCATGATGAAGATTGCGAAGATCCTATGGAGCCGAGAAATACTGCTAGACTTTGACTGCCTAAGAAAAAAAGAGCCTTAAGAAAGACTGTTAGGAAGAAAAAACCGAGAATGACAAGACAGAGAATTGAGTGCACTAGAAGAAGGAAAAAATATCACGAACATTCTACCAAAAATTACGTTCTATAAAAGCAGGATTCAGACCCAGGACCGACAATATCTTAAAGAAGGAAAATGCATATGTATGTATGTATAACCGACAAAGTAGAAATGTTGCAAACGTGGAAAAACGCCTTCTATCATCTGATCAATGGAGGAACTGATGATGAAGGGGAAGCACTGTATCTGCCGACTGCAGAACAACCCAATGAGATCACTTCAACAGAGGAAATTACAAAAGCAATAAAGAAATTAAAAAATAATAAAGTCCCTGGAGGAGACTTAATTACAGCCGAACTTCTTAAATATGGTGGCAATAGTATCATAACACCGCCTGCAGCGCAACGACTCTCGTGACTACGGCCTCGAGATAGGTACTGTAGGGGGCGCGGGGATCTTGGTTTTACTACCCGGATCGCGTGACGAGGTCACTATAACACCTCCCAATGCTCACGGTATAGTGCGCGCCAAGAGATGCAAGGCTGGGGGGAAGCTTAGCCAAAGGCGACTAACCTTGGGGCAACAGGCGCACCTCATTGTATCAGCCTTACCCACACATGCGGGGCTCTGTGTGGATGGACCTAACCCTTCCCTAGCTACTCGTGGGAATGATGGGGTGGAAAACACCACCATCATACACCACAAAATACCGGCGGGACCTCCTCAGAAGAACCGTCAGGATCCGCAGCTGGCAAAGTACCGAAGGGTGGTAAAAAACTCTCGGGGGCCGGCAGGCGGAAAAACCACCAAAACTATGCTAGGTAGACCCTCAGGGGAACCAGCACACACCAAAAAAGCTGCCATGACCGGGACGCAAAGCGACACCGGTCGGATGGCAGCACACCCAACAAATCAGCAACTGGGCGGCTGTATGTGGGAACTTCCGTATAGAGAGGAACCACACACAAGTCGTGCAAGATTGCGGTTTCCGGGATTAAGATGGCCATAGCGGCGGTCGGATACCCCGAGAAACTCATAAAGAGGCACCTGCTTGGGAAAATCAACGAGCTGCAGCCAGAGATGACTACCAGACCAGGTCATGTGTCGTACCTCCCCCCCTCAAGATTCTTCTGGAGTTCATTGAATACACAGGGATAATGAGGGAGTAAAATACGAGGGCACAATAGGGCAGAAATGACCGCGGTGCAAGGCCAAACACCACCTCGGCGGTGAGGAAAGGGTTTTAGTGGGTAAACAGCTTAGCTGGAGTCCCACACAACCCAGAGTGACAGACCACCAGCTCTGGGAGTGCATAAAAGAGCATTTCCCAATCCTCACCGAAAAAAGAAGCTATCCCTGATGACTGGAAGGTATCATCATACCGATCCACAAAATAGGCGATATGTCGGTCTGCAAAAATTACGTACACTAATCAATGTAGCCTATAAAGTCGTAACGAACCTACCAGTGCGGTTTCCTATCGAACCTACCACCATCACCCATGCTTTTTAATATCGCATTGGAGAATGTAGTAAGAGAAGCCAAAATCGAAACTCATGGGGGCTTAAAGTCAACGAGACAAAAACAAAATACATGTATGTCTCAAGACCAGGCAGAGCTAAGATAGGACAAAATGTGACCATGGACACATAAAACTTTGAAAATGTAAAACAATTTAATTGCTTAGGGTACACATCGGCCAACGACATGAGTGAAGAAATCAGCGAACGCCTAAAATCAGCCAACAGCTGCTTACACGCCCTATAGGATATACTAAAGTCCAAATACGTGACTAAGAGAACGAAAATCAAAACGTCTAAGACCATGATAAGACCCGTGGTAATCTACGGCTGCGAAACCTGGACTCTTACGGTGCCAAATGAGTAACTCATTCGAAGATTTGAGAGAAGAGTGCCGAGGAAATACAACCAGCCAGAACTGATTAACCTCATAAAGACACAAATGTTGAGATGAGCAGGGCACGTACGAAGACAGCCAGAGGATAGAATGGTCGGCTAAATATGGGCAGAGCAGCAGAAGGAAGAAAACCACTTGGAAGACCGAGATTAAGGTGGCGTGATAATATAGCATCGGACTTCCGGAAAATGGGCATCGAGAATGGTCTAGACGTTATGGAAGACCGAGACAGATGGAGCCAAATTGTAGCCTCAGCCAAGGCCCACCAGGGGCTGTAGCGCTCGGAGTAAATTATAGCTGCCAAATGAAACATCTGACCCAATTTTTACGATTGAATCTGTAATCTTATGTTATAAATTTGGACATGAACACTGCGTTTTTAGAAAGATTCGTTTTGGATGTTTTGCATAAATCGGGAGATAAATTTAAAGGAATAATTCACATTATCGAGAAGCTTCAGCCCGACCGTCCAAGCTATGTTTCAGAATTCACATTATTCCTGAATATTTCATCCGATAGGTTGAAAGATTAGCGCATTGCTAATGGAAAAATGAATAATTTATGTTAAATATTAAATTCAACATCCGACGGCATTTTTCTGTAATCTTGAAACGATTCTTCTATAAACATTACTTTTAAAGTTTTAAGAGTTAATAGTTAATTATAATTTTATAAATTGATGAGTTACTTCCTAGATGAAATGTCCTTGTCCGAATTATGTTGCAAAATATGCCTTGAAACGGGTATAATTTTGCATGTTTACACGATTATACGACTTGCTTCTGCATTAAAAATCCGCTATTAAAATTTTGCTTCTAATTTAGATGTATCCGACCTCTGACACCTAAAAAATAAGGTAGGTATGTTACTTTCTCTCAGAAAAAGCTGTATGTATATTCAAAATGAATATTTGGAAATACCAATTTGCATTGAAAAATAATACGTTAAATATATTATACAGATGTGAATTTTGAATATTTTATTCATTCATTCATAATAGGTAGTACCTACATACCGGGTGTCAATTTGAAAACTTCCCACCCTTAATCTCTTTCTTGTAGTTGAAAATATGAAAAATCGGAAACTCGTCAATTTTATTTGTAAGGGGGACACTTTAAATTAATATTTTTAGCCTCCTTGTTTAAACCCCCTAGGACGGGTAGATGTCACCCTTAAAATTTTAATGAGAAGGGGGTCAAGTGGCACTTCGTTTTAAAGGGTGTTCAATTGTCTTGTCATTAATTACTACTTTGTTGCTTTTTAGTCAGAGGTTTTCGAATAATCGCGTTTCAAAGCTGTAGAAACAATTAAACTTGCGTACACTCAGATATTGGTATACTGTTATTGGAAACTTAAACAGAAAAAATAATAATAAAATCCTCTTTCCACAACCTTGGTACGTTTCGGGGTATTAGGACAAGATAGTTTTTTTCCACTTCAAGTAATAACAATTTTTATAATTAAATAGTTTAAATGTAATTTTTCATGGCGGATCAAGTAATCTAGGTAAGAAGTACGATATTATCAAAATCTATAACTCTAACTCTTTACTTACGAAATGTGAATTCATCAGAATCTGACCATGAACTCATCTCGAATCAATCGTTTTTCAAACGTTTTATGCTGCTCGAACTGTTCACTTTACTTTCACGTTCACCTTTAAAATAATAAATGGCGCATCAACCAAAAGTAATCTGAATACCCATGAGTAAAAACGAAGAATAGGTATGTATTTTGTTAACATCGCTGCTTCATCGACTCGTAAATTTCAACCATGGGCATGCCATAAACATTTGCTTATTATTGCAAGTTTTATTCCGTTGTGGATTTTGTACAAAACTATTCATAACCGGCCATCGGTCATATGAAATTAAGTTATCTTGTGTGGAGTTAACTAAAACGTTTTGGTTTTACTAAAGTTTCTGGCTCGTGTTCAGTTTTGTTCCGGAGTTTTAAAGAGGCCTAATTTGACTGAAAAAAAATTAATTCAATTGACTAATAGATCCAGTTTTGCTCTTAGGTAAGGTGACTCGCTCCCTTCATTCACGAACTTTCGCAACTGACAAAGCGTTTGAGAAGTTCGAAATAAACCAGCTGCTTAAACCACCTTGTGACCGAATGGTCGTTTCTCCAATGGGCAAAAAATCGGATACAATTATGCGCAGGTATTTAAACGGCACATTTGTTTCAATACCTGCAAGTCTATGCATGTTTAAACACCAGCGATTTTTTGATAACTACGGAAATATAATATCTAAATAATAAATAAATAGATGTATGTAAAATAATACTATTGAAAATCACTGTTAAACAAGAACAAGACATTTTACCGTCTCTTTCGTACGCAGTATCATTCTCTTACCGGGCATGATTCAATTTTAAAAATAGAAAATTTTTCTGGAAAAGAAAAGGCTTTATATTTCATATACCTACGTGAATCGACAGATTAACGAAACTATATCAAAGTAAACAAACATTTTGATACAGCCAAGAAAGTATTAAATAAAAAGTATAAATTACATATTTGTACGTTGAAATTTGTTAAATAGGACAATAAAAAATTATATTTCATATGAATCGGCAATGTTACTATCTTAAATTAGACTGTCTTCAGGCTGTTATGTTCGAAACAATGTCAATAAATAAATAAAAAATTGCAGCATGGAGCAAATAAATAAGAAAAGTGCAATTTCAATATTTACACTCAATTCGAAAACATAGCAAACCTATGTGTGTTTTGATAATCCAACAAAAATAACACTAACTTAGCAAACACTTTTGTAAAAAGTATATTGTTGAATAAAATTCATTTAAATAACATGATTCTCTTATTTTTCATTTAGTTAATTCAAGCTATAAAATAAGCTCTTCGGAACTCGAACGCTTTTCAAACTGATCAGTTTTATTTTCTGTTTTGAAACTCAATACTCTGCCATGGAACGCTCCATAACTGTAATTGTCCATTCTTGTTGCCAAGAACTACGAATTTTGTGCTGAAAGTATAAAAAGTATTCTTACTTAATTCAACTTTATGCACAAGGTAGCCATTTTCCGACTGTCCGCATTCTCTTATGTGCCTAAAGATCAAGTGAAAATGTACATTAAATCCTTGCACGATTTCGGAAACTGGCCACAATGTGTATACACAACAAACAAAGTTATTAAGTAAGTAACTAAATTCACAAACATACTTTCCACTGTTCACAGCCAAGCTCGTTAAATTGCTTCGTGTGATTTTTGCATTAAATGATAGTGGAACGGATTTGCCACTGATTAAGTGATAAACTTCCATAGTCCCGTGTTGCCCACAAGCTGCCACCAATTTTTCCTCATGAGGGATATAAGAAATATCGTTTAAAGGGGATTTCGTAAAAATTACTTGAGCGGGTTCGTCCTAAAGTATTTAAATTAGTTTGTTACATGTTAAATTTTTTTACTTGCCTGATCGATTCTGTAAATTCGTATCTGTCCATCAGTGCCGCTTGTAAGAAACAGGTCTTTTCGATCGGGCGAAAATTTGATGGCGACAATTTCCCCCTTGTGGGGTTCGTAGTATTTGAAAACAGGATCATAAAAATACGTTTCCGTCGCTGTTCCTTCAACCATCAGAGCAAACGTATTTTTTTCTTACGTCTTTTATGCATATCTATTACCTACCTTTTAATTGAGTTGTTCCCAACATGGTACATCGTACTATTAAGCCTCCTTCTAAAGCTACAATAAATAAATCGGGGATGTTCTTAGAAAAATCGAATCCAACAAGACCAAGTTGTCCTTTGTCTAGCAGTGCCTCGGAAACCTCAGTGGTTTGGTTCATCTTTGCCAAAACCGGGGTTTTAATTTTATATCTGAAAATAAAATAAATAAGTCGATATGACGAGCAAACGCATTTTGTGGCTTATGACTGGAAACCGTACGTAATTTTTATTTTTAATATGTTATTTGTTATGTCGAAGTTCCATAGTTTGAGTAACCCATCCGTACTGGAACTAGCTAAACACACACTGTTAGTGGCATCGATATAATTCATCCAGGATATTTGAGTAATGTACTCATCATGGGCTAAGATGTTGCAGATCAGTGGATCTACATCGTTTTCTACATTCCAAATGTAAATTTGACCTGCAAAATGAATCCAAACTTCCTTTAAAATCTTATTTTCTTAACAAGTCAAGTTATTTCGACCTGTGAAGGTTCCAGCTGCCAGTATTCCACTGTGAATGGGGTGGTATTTTATACTAGTTACACAAGATTCTGTCGAGAGCCTTTTCTTTGGAGTATCTGATAAACAATCTCTAAAAATATTAGTTCAATTTTTGAGTTAGTCTAGTTTAGATAAACAATTTTCAAATATCCTGCCTGTTTAATGTGTATATGCAGATTATTCCTGCATGGTGACACCATGTTCTGTGCTTGTAATTGTAGGGAACCGCTAAACTTTTTCCTGAGTTATTCCATTGTAAGGAAGCAATAATCGGTATCTAAAATTCCGTTTACAGACTTTTTTCTGGTCATCAGATTGTTTTACTTACGGCTTTACTTCCAGTCTCTCCTTTCGACGCCACTTGCAACGTCTGCACCAACTTGCAAGTAGCATCAATCGGATCATCCAGTAGACGATAATTCTGGAAAATTCTGGAGTTATTTGAGTTGTCGATTTGCTCCTTGACCTGGGGGTAAATTTTGCTAAGCCATTTGCCTAATTTCTCCATGTCGACATCGGTTTGAGTCGGTTCGGTTTTTTCCGTTTGTACTTCTTGGGACTTTCTTTCGGAAGTATTACTGCCAGTTTCCGTTGTTCGAAATTCTGTTTGGCAGGAATTGTTGGCAGATACTCTAAAGTTAATTAGTAATAGTGTCGGGAGTTTTCTCCATACGCTTCACTTACTTTTTCACTTTCCACTTCGATTCGAAACCCACACATTCGTGATGTTTCACTGTAAACATTGTATTATTATTATGAAAACGTGCAGCTCAATGCATGAGCTTCACTGAGTTGACGAACTAATCAATTCTTTGCTGGAGTTGTTTGTATTTTACATCAATTCGTATCTATGGGAATAACGAATATCTTCGTTTAATGGATTTTTAAATGTTTTTACCATATAAATTCCACATGAGATCTGCATGTTATTGAGAATCATTCTTGCATCTTTTATATAATGAATTACACAAGAGTATATCAATATTATTATGGAATTTTTTGCATTTTAAGAGTGAAATTACCCACATTTTGCCTTAAAGAAAAGTATGATGAATAAATCAGAAACACCAATAAGCCAACATTTATATACTAATAATAACTCAAACTATCTAGCAATCTGCCCTGAATGTTTTTAGTCTACGCTCTATTCTTTGGCGGATTTTTTTCGATTTTTTTTAACATTTTTCATTCATTGATTTCACAAAACCAATCATTGCAAAATATCTATACAACAAGTTCTGAGATCTACAACTAAGTATATTGGGTAAAATATATTTTGTCGTTGTTTCGAAAAAAAAGGAACTCCTAGTTTGAGTTACGAAGTGACTTACATACTTTAAATTAGATTAAAAAATGGTTGACTAAAGACAGCGCTTTTAAGAAAATCTAAAATTACAAATTTCTACAAAACACGAATATTTTACAGAAACTTTATAAAAAATTTGTTTTTTTACTTTCGGCATTTTAGCAAGTTTGAGGTTGTTATTTTTCTCATGAGGTAGATTTTTCAAAATAAATAAAATTTCAAAGTAAATTGTCTCTTAGTTTATATTTCAGTTCTGAAGCATCCAAGACACTTGGGCTTTAGTCGTGCGAATTTCTGTTTTTTACTTTTCCCGTTTTTAACATGGAGTTTTTTTCCTTGATGGTGTAAAAACATACAGACGAGAAATTCGAGGAGAAATTCATCTTCATCTTCTTATTCTTTGTAAAGACCTTTGGTTTGTTTATTTCGTCTGGTCAATGTTCTTGATTCTCCTGTGATATGGATGTCCAACTATTCTTTCATCTTTTCGGTGGTCTTCCGATGGGTATTTTACCAGCTGGATTTCCATTCGACACAATCTTGCCTATTCTTTCTACATGGTCCCGCCAGCATCTTCTGCGCTTTCGTCCCCATCTGATTACATTCTCCACCTTGCAGGTCTGTTTTATTGTTGCGTGTTTTTCGCGCTATTGACCTTAGAGTCTTCATCTCTGCCGTTCTTAACATACATTTTCTTTTGTTTGTGTTTGCTCAGGTCTCGATGCCGTAGGTGAGTGCAAGGTGAGGAGACATTAATTTTCAAAAAACCAAAATAAATTAGTTCTCAATTTATTTTTCTTCTGACGCGTTGAAAACACTTGGGCTTTAGACGTTCGTTATTCCATTTTTTTCTCCAGTTTTCAACATACATTATTTTAGAGGTTTTCTTTTGGGCGATCGTGCAAAAACATGGAAACGAGAAATTCGAGTTGGAAGTTATTTTCAAAAAGAAATATAAATTAGATCGCAGTTTGCCTTTGAATTCTGAGCCGTCGAGTACACTTGGGCTTGGGGAAAAATAACCACTAAAGTCGTTATTTTTCCAATATTCAACTTAATTATTTTTTAGTTTTTTTGACCGATCGTGTAAAAACATACACCGAGAAATTATAGTCGAAACTTATTATTCAATTCTGAAGCATCAGAAATACGTGGGCTTTATTGTGGCTTATTCGCGTGATTTTTATTCAAACTTTTTGAGTTTTCAAAATAAAGTTTTTCTGATGTTGTGTAGTTTTCATGGGCCAATGAAAAAATAGTGTTTTATTTTTGCCACCATGTATTAACCGAAAACCCACAGACCTAAATAGGTGCTTTTACTGAAGATGATGAAGTTTTTCTGCTCAAGAAAAACATATGAGCGAAAATTATTCGAGTCAAGTTATTTAAAAAAAATAAATATAAATTAGTCCCTCTTTTGGGCTTTCGTCGTGCCTTTTTTACTTTTCCAGTTATTGACATTATTGTTTTAGAGTTTTTTTGCTCGATGGTGTAAAAACATACAATAAAGATTTTTTACATATTCTTCTTGAAATGCCAATATTTATTCCAAATATTGGCGATGATCCTGGATATCATGACTTTGTTCACGACTGCTTTAAACAGCTCAATAGTAGTTTTTGAGAACCACGTTCTTAAGTTTTTAAGCCATGATATTCTCCTTCTTTCTGGTGGTTTTCTGCCAGAAACTTTCCCTTGGAGGACGGACTTTAAAAGTTGATATTTGCTTTTGTTCCTCATAATATGTCGGAGGTACTCAAGCTTTCACTTAATGGTGTTGATTACTTCCAATTCCTTTTTCATTCTCTCCATCACTGCTCTGTGGGTGACTCTGTCCACCCATGATATTCTCAACCTCCTCCTGTAAAGCCACATTTCGAAGGATTCGAGTTTTTTTGTGTTGCCTCGGTTAATGTCCATGACTCCGTCCCATAGAAAAGAATCGAGAAAATACAGCATCGGAGGAGTCTGATTTTGATGTCGATGTTGAGGTCGTGACTTGTAAACAGTTTGCCAAAGGTGGCCCTTGTTTTCTTTATTCTGCACCTGATCTGTGTGTGGTCCCAATTATCATTGATTATCTCTCTTAGGAATAGGTGAACTGTGTTACTCTGTCTATTGGTGTGTTGTTGATCGTTAAGTCGTATCTTTCTCCAGTTTCTCTACTGATTACGATTAATTTGGTTTTGCTAATGTTAATTTCTAAGCCATAGTTACTGCTGACGTCCTTTATTCTGTTCATTCGTTCTTGTAAGTTGTTTATGTTGTCAGTGAAAACCACAGTTACATCTGCGTACCGGATGTTGTTCATTCGTCATCCGTTCAGCAGAATTCCTATTTCGGCATTCTCAAGGGCCTCTTTAAAGTTTTCCTCGGACTAGACTAAATATGAGCGGTGACAAGATAACTCCTCAAAGAATGTTTACTGTGTCGATTTGCTCTTCCATATTAATTTTAATAGTAGCTAACTGATTCCAATAGTGAAGGTTTCGGATGATGCTTAGATATTTATCATCCATGCCCACATTCCTTTATCCTATCGAACGCCTTCTGGTAGTCCATAAAACATGCAAAAATATTACAGTTTATATTCCATTTACTGCTAAAATTGCCAAAAATGTTTCTTCGAAAAAAAAAACGATTGATATCAAAGGAATGAAACTATTTCCTGAAAACGAAGTTTAACAAGAAATATTCTGAGTTCGCAATATTTATTCAATACATTATATAAAATTGTAAATCACAATCAGTTATCATTTGTTATTTACTTGTATAATAAAAGTTCGTGTTTGCCCAGCTGACAAGGTAATGTTCAACGGATCGTCAAAAGCATTTATAACGGTGCTTCTTGTTAGGCGATTGTTGATATTTTCTTCTGTCCAGAGTTTTGGAACTGCTGAATTGAAGTCTGTAACAATGTTGTAGTCTTCATAACGCAAGTCTTCTAGACTCCCATTGGTAGCAAAATGGAGACGGTTGCTATCTTTCAACCATTGGTTAGCTCCTAATGTTGTTTCTTCCGCTGATAGTATTTCGAATGGAGTGAACAGGTTCTGAAAGGAAGTCAATCAATTTTTTTGTGGCAAACCGGTTGGTAAAGCAGATCTTACTGCAAGTGGTACAACTACAGGCTGTGATAATTCCGCGTCCTCATTGCTCTCGAATACATGTTCGAGCCTCAACAGGAAACTGAACCCAATCCAAGGCTCTAAAGTCAAAATCTGCACGTTGCGTGGAAGAGATTGTGTAAGTCCTGAAAACTGGACGAATCTTGTTAGTAATATTTGTATTATTTTAATGCAATTGGGTTTCATACTTGCGAATAATTAGAAATTTCATCATTATTAGTGAATGGTGTAATAAAGGTCCATGTATCCAAAAGTCGTCTTTGGGCAATATCTTTTGTAATAGCTGCAATTCCTTCACCTAAAAATAAAAATGACTATATTTTTTTGCATGTAAGGTTAAACGCTTTATGCTACACAGAACACTAAACTTAAGCTGATTTAGTTCAAAAACTATTATTTACAGCATAAGCAGAGTTAATTTTCTTGTTACATGGTTTCCGAATAATAAACTACAGAGTGATTCACAATCTTATGGACACCGAGCAGGTGCTTGTAGAGAACTTCAAAACAAGTCAAGTCTCCATTTAATTTTTTTTCTCAGGCTCGTGGTTCACGAGATGCAAGGTGTTAAAGTTTAAATTTTTTTTAAATTTTCTCTTTGGCTCCTACAGTTTATGAGATATTTTGCTCACATTTTTAACGTAGGCTAATGTTTGGACCCTTTACCCGTAAGCAGGGCGACTGGTTGTGAAAATCGACAGGGTGTTTTTTTTTCTACAGGCGTACCCCTTTTACCCCCCTGAACTTTTTTGTGGTGTGCCACTGACTTCGACCGAACAAATTTTTGAATTGGCTGTTCAATTTAAAAATTTTCTGATCTCTTGTATGTCTGATCACAAATATAAGTCCATGTAAAAATTTATTTCATAATAAATTGAAATATTTGTTACATTTTCGTTTATTTTTATTTGTATTAGCTTACAGCCGATAAACCCCAATTATTGTAAATTAAATTAACTCGTCAGCCATCCCTATTTTAACTTCAACTTGCAGTTGAAGCTTTCACAAAAAAATATGAACAAAAAGACAAAAACATTTATAAAAAAATCATAGAAAATCACCCGGAAACCTTACATGGACTTATGTTTGTGCAAATAACTCGAAAACGAAGACAGATACGAAAAAACTGCAAGGGAACAGAAAATTCTTAAATTGAACAGGTAATGCAAAAATGTGTTCGATTGAAATCAGTGGCGCACCATCAAAAAGTTGGTTGGGGTAAAAGGGGGTATGTCTCTAGAAAAAACAACACCCTGTAGATTTTCACAACCACTCGCCTTAGCTACGGATAAATTTTAAGACCCTGTATCATGTGAACCATGGACCTGAGAAAATAATCTTAAATGGAAACTCGATTTGTTTTAACAAACCATAAGGTTGTGAATCACCCTGTATAATAACTTTCTTTCGCATATTTCCATAAAATTCAAATCTTTTAATGTTAGAGGAGGTTTAGTGGAACGCTTTCAGTTATTATTATTCTCTTCTTCTTTCTGTTATTATACAGGAAATTGAAAATTTAGGGTTTCTGCGGTGTATTTTTGCCTCACTTAAATAAGTGTTTATTTAAATGAGGATTAGTTGACTTAACAACACTACTAAAAGGAATAGTTGGCTTTATTCGATGACTTTAATGATGCTAAATATAATTGAACTTACTTATAGTGTATGAAGAAACTTTCCGATTAGCATAACGCAACTTTGATTATGATTTCGTTCAAAGATACAGAGTGTGCTGTTCAGAGACTCTCTGTACATTATACATATTATATAAATACTATATATTTTGTAAAATGTCAGTTCATAAATAAATAAATTTGCAAGTAATTTAGTTTTAATTAATAAAAAGTTTGCGGTTAATCTTTTATCTTGCATAGTTTGAATGATCCTCTACAATTCTAGTTTTCTGGATTATGCGATTCTTAAATCAATGCTTAGGATTATCTTATAGTTTTGATTCTCAACTTTATTTTGAATTTGCTTAAAAAAATTACTGTTACCTAATTTTTATTTTGCCAATAACTGTAACCTTGTTTGGACTACTAAGAATTTAACTTTTGTTACCGACTCGTCTTAACTGTTTGGGATCGTGTACGCCATTTGTTTACACTATATTCATGCTTATTATATAAAAAACACTTTTTAACGATCTCATTGTTATAAAAAATTTGGCTTTACGGCATTGGAAGACGCAAGTAACTGAAAAAACATTTTTCCGTTCAAATCGAATTAAGTCCAAACCAATCCACTCAAGTAGGTTTGTTCAGAATAAATTGTGTGAGTAATTCAAACACTAAAAGTGTATCATTTGTTGAATAAATTAATAAGAAAACTAACTGTTGTTGGTTTGCCTGTGTCCTACGGTGACATAATGCGACCCTCTTACTACCAGGCCTTTACCAAAGGCGGTTTCGTTTAGTGCTTCACCCACTCCAAAGGCATCATCGTGCAAACAGACTCTATGAAGCTGCAAGATTCAATGAAACAAGAGACTTCTTTGATTTGGAGGGATTTTTACCATAACTTCAATTTCCCCATCTTTAAGACTTGAGCCTCCTTGCGCTCTATCCACAAGAACAACCAAATCCATATCTGCATCCTCATCTCGAATGGAAATTTGTGAAGTAATGGGATAGTAGTTGCCTGCAATTGGTTCTGACACGTTCAGCTCCCATGTTGGTCGAAAGTTTCTAACTCTCTTAAGATTTTCTTTTCCATTTGAGTCGGTGTAGAAAATCGAGTCTGATTTGAGGGTGGAAGTATATTTGGTGACCACTTCAATGCCTCGTTGTTGACTATCCAATAATAAAACTATTAATGACAGACATTAATACTTAAGATGATCTTACTTTTGTGGCAGCGGCCCGATGACCCAATCAAACTCCACATAGTTATCAATAGCATTCACTCGGATAACTTGACTAACATATTCGTTAAACACTTGATGCACTTCAGAAACAATTTTTCCTGAATATATTTTATAACTTGCTTTCTCAGATATTTTCACGATTGGTCCATCAGGTCTGAAGATGTACGCTCCGGAAGATCGGTTTTGAAAGTCGTCGTTATCTCCAACAAATCCGTTGTAATAGTAAAAGTTCTGACTTACTGGTACGCTCACATCGTTCACCACAATCGATGTAATCAGGCCGGTTTTTGGATCTATGAAAACTTCGCTTTCCTGAAAACATCATTTAAGAAAAGTTTTGATTTTGACTGGAAATAATCCCTACTGAGTCGCTGTTTTCGTAAGGCATTTCTCGCTGGTCTTGAAGATGAGAAATATCAGTTACAACGTAAGAGCTCCATCCAAGCGGAGGTAAGGCTCTGGCTATGAAGAGGAGTTCATAATCCGCTTTACTTGTACGCCCAGGAATTTTTTTTACAAACTCTGGTATTGGTACAATTTGAGTAGTGATATTTTCACCTAAAAAGTAAAATACAATTTTGGTAACCTCAACTACCGTGAATATTTTGCAGTTATTTTACCAACACGATCGTGTACAGAATAGCCAGTTCCTAGAATGGGCAGTCGTACGATCTTGTCTACATTTCTACTTAGCGGGTTGTAGACAGTAACAATGAATTGCTTGTTGGTAGTTTCGCTTTCTGCACATTGGCTGATGTTTAATAATGGACAAGTGTTGACTTTCAGTAAATCGAGCGTACTCTCATTAAAAAGAGGATTTGTTTTGCTTACAAGTTTGCTATAAAACATAAAAAGTTAATAAAATTTTTAAAAAAATTTGGAAAGTCGTTCCGTTTTCAACAACGACTTTGAATCGTTAAATTTCCTAAATGCGGCCATATGTATGCTTTAAAATATGTTTGGTACTTCAGAAGGTACAAATATTGCATAAAACAGTATTAAATTCTAAGTATTTCTTTTTTGGCTTTCGTATGGACAATTCAAAATTCAGCAAATCTATATTATGCAAGCAATTAAATGATTAGATACGTACAATGTTTCATTCATTTTAAATTGCTTGTAACGTTTTCAATTCATGAATTACGGAATTCATTTTTAAACATTAATCGATTTTTTCTTAATTTTTCGGATGGGTCACTTTTACCCCAATTCTTTCTTTAAAGTTTTAAATTGTATTGTTCTAATTTATTTGTATTTCATAGCTTATCAGTTATTACGTTTTGAGTAGCCGCGTCTAATTCGCAGCTTCTGATATTTTTTTAACGTTGGAAAAATCTGATTAGAAAAATTAAAGCTTAAAAAAGAAAATTAGGAAAGGCAGAAAGAGAAAAATATGGATGGAATTCAAAAGTTTCTTCAATTCGGGTTTTCAACTGTAAATACATATTTTGATTCCTAAATGTCTTGAAAATTTTTCTTAAAAAAATTAAAATTTATCTGTACTAAAAATCATGTGTAGACTGTGGAATATATAAAGCATGTCTAGAATTATTTTAACTGTGTTCAAATATTCATTCTTGATAAAGCTTGTTAATATTTGAAAGTTTTTACTTGGAATTGAACCTTATAGATCATAAAGTATTTTCAATTTCTTCAGAACACTCAACCCGTGTTTGATATTTCATATGAACATTTAATTTGCCGTTAATGTTGTTTTAATTGAATTTGTTCTCTATCTATTATTTATGCGTAGTCGGATATTAGAAAATAAAAAATATGTTTCAGCCTTCTGAAAATGTTAAATTAATTAGTCACATTAGCAATATTGTTTCAAATAGGAGACAAATATACCAAACAGGTAAAAATTAAAACTTTATAAATTGCGGATACAACAGATCAGATCAGATACATGCATGTATCAACATACAGCGGATGCAAAATAGTTGTACAATAAACTGTAGACACTCGCGGGAAAATATCAGTTGTAAGTAATTATTAATTATTAGATACTGATTCAAAATTACACATAGAAAGTTTATTCCCTGTAGATATCAAAAGCATTCTTCTGAATTTCTGAAGACTGCTGTCCTAATTAAACATTTGAAGAAAAATTCTCAGAACTTTTAGATTTTCGACTAAGTAACATTGTGATTCAACGGATTTTTTTTTTGTAAAAATAACATGCAATAGTCACAATTGTATTTGAAAAACTCCAAAAATGTAGATATTTATATTCTAAGGACAAAGCGCATTGCAAGCAATAAACTATTAATTAAATTAATCACCCAATTTAGGGGTAGCAGGAGCAACAACGCAACAATACAAACACAAAGCATTTGTCTGGTTACCGGGTGTTAAACTTTGTAAAGAAGTAATTTTTTTTGTTTTTTACAAACGCTGATGTTGATTTTAATTAAAGGTTCACACCATGTTTATTACCAGGCATGTTAATTTCTGTAAATCTCGAAATTTTTCAGCCAAACTGTATTGATTCTGCTTTTAATTATGTCAGCCTTACCTAATAGCAGCGGTAGTAATAATTTCGCATTCGTCGATACCCTTTTGCAAGTGGCGAGCATAATCGAAGGCCACATGTTGCTTTTCAGTTCCTGTAATAGCATCATGATGTTGCATTACACCCATCGCTTCTCGTAAAGCATTTAAATCAATTCGATCTTCAGGCCCCAGGTCAGCTAATGCATATAATTGTTTACACACCTGAAACGACCAATTTAATATATCCTCAATGTTTTCTGGTTCAATAACACAATTTATTATAACCAGTATAATACGCGAGAGGGCATAACTCATTTGAATAACTAGATAATAGTAATTAGTGAAGAGTAAAATGAAGGTACTTAAGTACTTCGTATATTAATGAGAAAAACTAAATTTAGATTATTTATTCCTGATACGTACTTGTAAGAAGTTGTTTCCATATCGTTCAAATCTCTTAATAGCGGGCCTTGACGTGAAATACCCGGTCCAAAAAGCGTGCGGATCAGAAGCATATGGGAAAAAGTCGTCCTGCTTCAGACGCCAAGCGTTTTTCCCTTCAGTTTCATCATAAATCGCTTTTACGTAGCAAGATGGTGTGGAGTAGATGAGGTTGTATTTAGAACCATTCGCTTGGCGCTGATTTCCATAACTGAAATAATTGCAATCTCACATCTCTTTGTTACACTTATGGGTGTTAACAATTCTTACTAGATCAGCTTGTCTAAGTTAACAAACCAAGATTCGGCATCTTGATAATTAAAGTCTTCTCCCATTGTAATTATAACATTGTTAGTGCTGTAGACCTTGGTGACGTTATCCAGATATCTGAAGAAGTCATTCACCTAAAAATTGTTTCAAATCAAAACATGTGGGGAAAGAAGCCGATTGTTTTTTATTTACTCGGCTGTCAACATTGTATTCGAAGCTGTTTTTATCATCAATTAAAGGTTCATCACTGCAAAGAAGATCGAAGCAAAATCCGGGAGGCGGTCCATATGTGTTATACATCACGCCAGTAAATATTTCGCTGGCTTCACCTACATTTTTTTTAAATATCATTACAAGTTGCGAAAATAAACGGGAGTAGAATTACCTAAACTTTCGCTTCCTCTCCATACCATTTCGGGGGTTTTAGTTTGCCATCTATACTGTTTGTCTTGGTAGTCAATGCGCCCTAATAGCACGCCATCGAACCCGAGTTGAGCAAATATATTGGCCATTTCCTTGCTGTGACCAAACGGATCGATTTGCCAGCCTAGTTTAGGTCTTCCACACTCACCAAATGTGTCGTTTAATTTTCTGCAGCATTAATTAAGTGGACAAATGCTTATCGAGCAAGTCTTCAGAAGAATATTCACCGTAAGCCCCAAGTCATTTGATCGATAATCGAATGATAATGCGTGGTTGCTTCGTCATTCATGCTCCAACCTCCACTGATGAATTCTAATTGGCCATTGTTGACCAGATTGCGCACCCTCGATTTTACGATGTCATGTTGCTTGATCCACCATTTCCAGAAGAATGCTGTTTCAACGTAAATAAATCTGAAATATACCGGATAGTAATTAGCGACCAGTCGAAACTAGGCCTGGTTATTTTTTATTTTTTTTTTGAATGGATACATACCGCCTGTTCTTGTCTTTACGAAGTGAGTCGACAACAGTATTTAGAATGTACTGAACTCCTGCATTCTGATTTCTGGTATTACCTGAAAAGAGACGTTTCATAGGAGACATTAACATTATTTGCATAAATCGTGGCGTGTATTAAGAAAAAATTGCAAGAATGGTATGAAATTATATTTCTATAAATCGTTTAGCTAGAACGTGCGGAAAAGCTTCTCCGGAGCGCTGTAATTGCGTACTTCGTATAGAACAAGCTCACCATAATGACTACTATGTCATCTGAAAATGTATGTAATTACTCAAAGGAAAATGGCATTAATCATTCGCCTTCATTCATTTTAAATGATTTTGGTTGGTGGTGTCTGTTTTTATTCTGCCTGTTTCTTTATTCATATCTATATCATCATTTTGTCGCTATATGTTCATATCATTCATATCATAATTCTTGTTCTTTTGCAGCCAGTCCGTACTGGGGTTGTTTGATTATTTAATCGTGTTTCTCTTTATCGTTTTCATTGTCGTTCGTATGTCAGTGACTTCGTTTTCCGATACCATTCATCTATGTATTTTTATGTTAAATTTTTTGGTTTCATTTATTCTGCATAAGTATGACTCTACTTAATCATATGGTAAATGCGCATATACGATCTTTCATTCATCTTCAGTTCGCCATCAGGTCGTTTCATGGCAGTTTTCAGTCTCCATGTAATTTATCTGATTTAATATCTGGGATTTGCTTTTTTCTAATAACTTTCTACGCTTTAATCACTCCGTTTTCTTGACCACTTCAATCAAGATCTTTCTTCTGTCTGTTATTATATTCTTTTAGTGTCAGCTTCTATTCCGCCTGCTTGTTTATTCTTTTATTTACCAACATATTGTATTTTATTTATCATCATATGTTTATCCTGTTTATTTGCGTCCAACTCTTGTTCTGTTATTTTGCTGCTCGTCCCTACATTTCTCATGATAAATCTGTCTGTTTACTTATAATTTATGGTTTTCAAAATCACGTGTTCACTCATTATTTTACGGGCTTTATTTATTTTATTATATTTTAATCGTCATCTTATTCATTTTAAATCAATCATTTCCATATTTATGGTTTTATTTAATATCTATCATCATATGCCGCGTATATATATGTATGAATTTCATTCATGTTTAATTCGTCATCAGGTTTTTAATACAAATTTTCAGTCTTCATGTACTTTATCTGATTTTATATCTCGAATTGGCGATTTTCTCAAAACTTTCTTGATTTTTTCATTATTTTGTTCTTCTACTAATAGTGTTCATTTATTAACAGATATGCTCTTTTTATTCCTTTTTAGCTGCAATATTTTTCAGCTTTTTTCATCAGAAATTTCACTGATCGACTGCTTTGTATGATTGTGATTTTACTTCTGTTTGACCACCTTAAAATCTAATGGATTTCTATTTGTCAATTTTTGTAGGTATTGTAAGGTTTACATGGATGCTCAGTCTTTTTATCTCTGTATTTTTCTGTATTCTTCGTATCTTCAATAATGCTCTCCTTTATCGTTGTCTTTCTGTTTTTGTTCATTGTGGAATTATCATTCGACGATAAGACATACATGCTCCATTTAGTTCTGGTGATCTTATGTAGGTAAGAAACCGCCAACCATTTAAATTTATCGGATTTATTTATCCTGATGTTCGGAAAACATTTTATGAAAAATGAATGACAATATTTTGTCCACTTTTGGGTTTCTGTTAAATAATTTTATATTTCTCATGTCTGTATGAATTCATCCAAATATAATTATTTCTTTAATTTTCAAATTGGGCATTAAGCAGAAAATGCAAATCACCTTATTCGCATTTGCCATTTACATAATTTTTTACGAAACTGTTTGAAATTCTCCAAATGTGCAGTCATGAATTTGTTTAAAACGAATTGCTCAATTTTGAGATTTAACCGATTATCTATAGGGTGTGTTAACTAATTTTAATTTTAATTAATACATTCAATAATCAGTACAGAATTGTATCCATCCTGTACATACTTCCACTACATTCTTTCCTGTGCAATTTCTTGTGCTTGAATCATTTGATTATTGGGATTTGTCATATTTTTCAATTTCGATTATATTTCGTTTCTGATCTAATATTATCCAAAACATTTTTATTTTTTCCAAAATTTCATAAGAAAAACAAAAGTAGCCAAGTAGTATTTTCTCTATTCTTATTGCAGTTCTCTTGTCGAAGAAATTTGTTGCAGTTCTAAAATGTTTTTTTTTGTAGAAAATAACGCGTCTTATATAAACGCTTCTTCGCGTACTTTTGCTGAAAACGCTCTTCAATCTTATTCATTATAAAAAACTTTTCAATGTAGCGATTTTTTACTTCTAAAAAAATTCAAGAAAAATATTCGAATTTATTGTCTGAGAATTACATAGTCGATTTTCTTTACTTTGCTATTGGCTTATGACATTCAAAAGGTGTTTTCAAAAATTTCCAATAGAAATCAAAGTCTACCATTTGCCAATAACACCTAATTAATTAAATTTGAATTGATCTGTTGCGAATATGTAAGTAACATACAAGAAAAATGATTTTGATATCTGTATCAACAATAGTAATAAGATACAGTTAATAAACCATATTGTTTGCATATCTCATGGGCTATTGATCTATAATCAAATAAGAGAACAGTATGTTAATAATAACTGTTATCAAACTTGGAGCTTGGCTTGTTGGCAAGAGATTAGGCACAATTTAAATTTCTGGCTTTTTATCCTGTACTTTGTGCTCTAGCATTCAATTATTTTCCGATTTAATTTATTGACAATTTACATCAAATTAATATTTTACTTACTCCCATAGAAGTACTGGTCAACAGTCTTTAACCACCCGACATCGTCATGGGTATGTGGTACAATATGTACATTTATCATTCCTTTAGTAATTGGATGGCACGACTAGAACATGTTAATATTACCGAATCTTAGAAGGTTAAGGTTTCTTTTTAAGTAACATTTCTTGCCTCATATCCACAGCGTTTTTTTGGAGGCGGAGGTGTTGTTGGAGTCGGAGGTGTTGTTGGAGTCGGAGGTGTTGTTGGAGTCGGAGGTGTTGTTATAGGCCAAGATGTTGATGTAGTGGTAGAGGTTGGAGCAACACAGGCTATCATACCAATGAAACTGGTGCTCCAAGCAATGAGAGTAAAATGCATGGTTTATGTCTTCCTTAGTTACCTAAGCCGATAAAGAATTAAAAGTAACATTAAACCATTTGATTCGTTACTACACAATTATGTCTCAAACCAGATTCTAAGTCGCAAAAAATCTGATCTGACCAGAATCTGTCGCAAAAGTTCATTATTCTATGAAATATGTATTGTGGTATGAACTGGGTATGATGGTGGAAATTAGTTTACTCATATCAGTATATTTTGACTCTTATTTAGTTAACATTTATTACTTTACAATGTTGCAAAAAATTGCAACGTTAATTAATAAACTATTAATTAATATTATGTATGTGTCATTTAGTGTCGTGCAAATTTGAGAAATCCTTGAATGGAATGCGATTGATTTAATTTTGATTAAGTAGAAATTTTAATTTGAGCTACTAGCCATAAATTCCTGCCAGAGGGAAATAGTGTTTAAAAATTCACATATTTTTAATAATATTTACATTTGTGATTAATTCAAAACAACGATTAACAGTTTTTTATCGAACTTAATTTTCAATAATTCTAGAACTTTTAAATTGTGTACAAAACCGATTTTTAATATTTTTCAATGATAGAAGTTGCCTTTTTCCCAAGTCTTACATAAATAAATATTCTTGAAATTTCCCTAAACTCTAAACATGTGTGTCACAAGTGTCTTTAGATTTTGAAAAGAATTAAATAATTTGCGATACCGTTAAGGTAATGCGTTTATTATGCATTTTAATTAATTTTTATTTTACGTTCTGTTTTAACTTTTTATTACAAATTTTTATTTTACTTTCTGTAAAACTTCAAGACCACAACTATTATCTTTCTCTTTCAAGTTGCCGCTGGTTGTAAATCAAATTAGTGCTCAAATTATTGCTAATTGTTGGAGTTTATCGAAACGTCTAGTTTGGAAAAACTCACGCCATTAATTTTTGTCCAACTTTACTACAACTGGAAATATAATAAGTACAACTAATTAAATATTTACCAGTTAGCGTGGAAATTATAACTTTGGTTGTACTGAACGTGCACTTATTTGTTAGGCATAAAACCGGCATCAATTAATATTACAAATATAATATTACAAATCTATACCTAAAATAGTTGCTTAAAACGAAAGTTTACTGAGAACGTTTACACAACAACAAAATTAATTAAAGACAGTGTCAAAGGGTTAAACCATTTCGAGTAAGAAGGTCATAATAATAAACAAAGATAGTTTACGGATATTTAATTCGGACTATGAATATACGTTTTTGGTGCATTTTATTCAAGGACTAATGTATTTTATTTTTCACTTATTATTATTATTTTATCGTTCAATTTCTCTAGGAATTAATTACAGAACTTCTGTAATTAGGCTAGTGATAATTTTTTTATGATTGTCGACTGCTCATTTCCATGTATTACTAATGAATACTTACATTTAAAATTCCCACGGAACCAATTTTCTTTTCGATCGGCAACTTCACATAAACTATTGACGAACTGGAATGACCATGTCCAATGCCGCAGACTCAAATCGGCATTATGTGCGTCGATTAGCGAAGCACTTCTGATAAATTGCGCTACTTTCATTGGTGAATTATATCTCAGTATTTGTGGTCATTATCGTTGATACTTTATTTTATGTTTATGTTTCAGTTTAATCAATTGTTTTTTACCAAATAGGTTTCGGTCGAAACATGATGTTGTTTTACATGTCCCAGTTTAGTACACCGGGTGTCAATTTAAAAACTTCCCACTCTTAATAACTTTCTTGCAGTTTAAAATATGAAAAATCTCGGAAAGACCCGTAAATTTTATTTGTAAGGGGGACACTTTAAATTAATATTTTCAGCCTCCTTGTTTCAACCCCTTAGAAGGGGTAGATGTCACCCTGAGAATCTTAAATGGGAAAATGGCACTTTTCTAGTTACTACTTTGTTGCTTTTGGTTCAAGGATTTTCGAATAATCGCGTTTCAAAATTACAGAAACAATTAAACCAGATTTTGGTTTTCAAAATTTTGTCAAGCAAGTATTTTCATAATAGGACTATGACTAAGGACTAGGACTGTTGCTAAGAGTAATTCGAAAATAATGAGAAAATTAAGAATGTTTACAATACACTATTTTAATTTGGGAATTGCCATGTAACCATTAATAATAATATAACGGCTATGCATGTTGAAATTTTAAATATCAATTAACAGTCGTACTGATAAGGACTTAAAATTACAGACCTTTATTACAACACGTCCCAGATATACATTGCCCTTTCGCCCTAGTTCATTCTAGATTGTTTTCCCCATTGCATTAGATTATTGTTTTCCGAACAACATGAACGTCGGCGAATTCTGTGGCAAAAACAATTACGATTGAAATAAACGATCTTGAGATTCCTTTAAAGCATATTGCGGTCCGTCGTTGATACGGGACTTAAGCCTATATTTTTTCCCCGTAAATCGGCCTATATATAGCTAGTTCGCAAAAAAATAATTAATACACGTTGTTTAAAGTTGTAATTTTCTTAGTATGTTTTAATAATGAAGGTCACATTCTGCATAATTAAAATTAAAAAAAAACTACAAACACGAAATTCATGGGTGCGAGGAAATTAATTATAATTCATAATTATTTGAAACCCTTTTCATTTGCAGATAATTTTTCTGTTGCTGGCCTCTAACCAAACTTGCAATAAAAAACAAATTATTCATTATATTTATTACTAAAATAACAGGGTGTAGAGTAAAAGGACTCTACTTTCAAGTTTTTTAAAGGTAGGATATTTTCACAGACTTATTTTTCGTTTGTGATCTTCGTGTGTTAAAACTAAATTAATTTTTACTTATCTCAAAATGTTTCATACAGGCAGTAGTAATGAAAACAATCATTGGAAAATTTTGTATTTTTATTGTTATATAAGTCAGTAGAGTAGTGTAGACAAATTGAGACTTTTTTCTTCCGAAATTCAATCAACAATCCGAAACTGAATTTCAGTTTACTAAAAATCAGAGCCGAGCTGAGTTTTTCGTCGGTCGAAGTGAAAATGTTTTGTACATTATGTGGAAGTTCGGATTTCCAAAATTTGTCAATCAAGTGTTCATTCATTAAATATTTCAAAAACGAAAACGACATACGTAATTCAAGTAGGTTAACACAGACAAAACTAAAATTGCTGTTTCAAAACCGTTAAATAATCAGAACAAGCGAAATATTAGCACTTAACTGTGTGGATGACCACGTGAAAAAGCAATTTTAGTTTAGTCTGTTTTATTCCATCTCAATTATTTCTACTTATTTATATTATATACTTTTAATTTCCTTTTTAAAATATCAAGGGGGTTTGGGTTTATTTTTCATTCGCGGGTATTTTTCGACCTTTATGAATTACCTACACACTTAATACCAGATAGCAGTTTTATAGAATTTTATCTAGTGTGTATGTGCATACACGTACTTGTTTTCAATTAATATTATTTTTAACATTTTGGTCAATCTTTAATACCCTGTATTTAATGGGGAAAGCATTTTTTTAATATGATTTATAAAGTAAACTCATTCGATTTTTTGATCTGTAAAACTCCCGTTTTAAGAAGTTGGCCGCCTATGTAGGATTAAATTGAGAATACCGTTTGTTGTAGTGTTTTGTTGAGTCAAAATTACCTGTTTTTTGTTTCCTTTATTTATTGATCTTTGCAACTTTTACTTTAGAACATTTTTCGCCGTTTTGATAATCATGGCATACTTGTATAGAAAATGGCACCTAATTATTGACAAAAAATACCAGAACGTTGATCATGAATGGCTAAAATTGCGGGCAAAAATCGAAAAAAATCACATTGACCTTTTCGTCTCTCATTAACCACTGAAACCATATGTTCACTATTTTTTTTTAAATCATTTACTTTATTCAAACAAGAAATTTGCGATAAAGCATTATCCAGAATTATAGCTCAGTTGGGCGATTATTAAACATACTCTTTTACATGCCCAGTTAATTTCAAAAAATTCAGAAATACACATTTTCTTCTAACATACATGTTATTAAATTAAGTCGTCAATCAGCCCAGTTCAGTCTACAGAATTCCATGAAGCTGCTGTTCTGCATACATTTCCACCAGAAAACAGACCAAAAAATCTGCTGTAGCGGAGCACGCACTTAGAGGAAGCGATTAAATTCTCTCAATAGAAGCAGTCGTTTTGGACCAAATACATCACTTATTTCCAAGATTGACCAGGGAAGCCACTGAGATTTTCAAACCTCCAGTTAACTTCAGCAGAAAAGAAGAAGGTAGTGCGCAAAACAAGAACTGCAGGCGAGCATTGCGTTGCTCCCCGCGCGTTCCTGTTCCCCACTCTATCCCTACCACCGTTTTACGGACACAATATAGTATAAATACAGCAACAGTTCCGGCCGAAGAACCATTGGAACGCGGAAGACAACTTCGACCGTTTAATCATTTATCAATTAATCAGATCAATTTTTCAAGAAGATAAGTTTTTTAACCAAGGTTCTACTAGTTGATAAAATGTTTTTCCTGACCAAAAAAGGAAAATACCAGATTGTTAAAGTTGTAGGTTACCTTTAATAAACCATACCTACACATTGTTTAACATTCTATAAAATACATACAAAACTGTTTTGTCACTTATACTTATACATATTTGTACACAGTACAAAACAAATCCAAGCCAGTCCAAATCCCATCCCACACCCCAAATTATTTAAAGTTTTGTAATTTTATGCGTTGCTTTTAGTAATGATACTAATACATTTTTTATAGTTCAATTTTTTTAAGTGGGAAAAATTGAAGTAAATATCACGAAGGTCAAATGCTTTGTTTAGCAGATGCTGCTGTCCAAAGCATAGAAATATAAATGAGTCAATCGACTTTCATCAAATTTTATAAATTTGCTTGCTAGTAGCTTATTGAAATATTGTTTGCTTCCAATGGACTCTGCCAACATGCCCCTCAATTGATTTATATATGTATTAATTCCAATATTGATGCAAAGACACATTTCCCTTTTTTGGAGAGTTCTTCGAGTGGCATAAGAAACTATAAAGGTATCAATTAGTTGAAGCCCTTTACAAGATTTTATCAACAATTATTCGTCAATTCTTGCTCGGCTTCATCTATTTGCTACGCTGAAGAGTTGATGCAACTGCTTGTTTGAAGCTAGCACTGCTATAACTATGACAAGAACTATTATTATAATTATTAATACGGTTACAGTGACTAGTAGAGATTTTTCGCATTTCGATCTTCTTGCGCAGCAACAGTACTGTTCTCTGTAGATCCTGAAAAAAATATTTATAAATGTCTGTTAATAGCGCAAAAAATGTGCCCACAAATCAAGAAAATAAATAAAATAAAAAATATATAAATGCTTCAATAATCAAATCGCAAAACATGTTTGAGAACCGGGACTTTTGAATTAAAAAATAGCAAATTTGTTAGTTTTTAGGCTTCTAACCAAGCATTCGATAATGGGTATAGAATTTACGAGTTGTTCTTACTTTACAAGCTATACAAGTGAAAGTCTGGGATTTTTCAACATGTTCTGTTAAAATTTACAAAGTATATAAAAATTTTATTCAGGACTTTTCAGTGTTATACTCATTATGAGTGTGTTTAGTTGAGAGACAGGGTGTTCAGTTTAGAGGTTTAAAGGCAAAGTGATGGTCACTAATCACCAGGGATTAATTATGGTTGTCGCAGTGGGTCAAATAAGGTAAGTACGTTGACAAATTATTTCGAGTTGTTTGCAATTTGTTTTGATTGGAATACCAATAGTGATTCCTAGTTTGTCAAAATTTCAAAGATTAACGCACTATTAAAATGAACAAAAATCAATTTAAATTGCCGCTTTTCAAAATATTTTACTTAGAAAAATATTAAATTTGGTGTGACGTCCTTTTCTTGCACGTACAAATCATTTACGGGTCAGAAGCTAATGAAAAATGTGAAATAATTTTCGGGATCATTAATTCTGTATATTTCGATGAGATATCTTTAAAATACGAGCCATTTTCGCTTTGAGTATATTACTCAGGGGTATGAAGTACGCTATAAAAAATAATCGTTTTATTATGAACACTATAGCAAATTATATCCCTTTTTGAAACGTACATACGAATTTCGTTCTACAAAATCTACCACTTTCACTCCAGGCAATATAAATGTAACTCTTCATGGAGCTCCTGGAGCAATATTTCTTTTATCTTGCAACAAAGATAAGCAATACGATTTAACTTCAAATAGCCAAATTAATTTATATACAGGGTGATTCAAAATTTGCGTAATTCCTTTTAAGGCGTAATAGGGGTTCACTTATAGAGTACGAGAATAATATTGAAACATTTATTTTCAATAATTTCTAGAAGATATTAACTGTTTGGAACTGAAAATCCAATTTCAACTTTCTTATTAAGCATTACTTCTAAATGGTCCCATGATTGATTGGCATTATTGAATATTTCAGTATTCAGAAAGAACAATTACGATCTTTGCTTCAAATTACGAAAATTTTTGATATTAAAAAGTTCTCTTCTACAACTTTTTGATGTAAAGTCAAAGCGTCAAAGATGTTTTTGTAATTAACAGATAGTTACAGGTAGATAGCCTTTGTCAATAATTATGATATTCTTATCTTTCGCGGGTCTCAGTCAAAGTGTGAAGTAAACATTTTGAACATCGTTTATTTCATTGCGTTTCGGCGAGACTACGGCGCCATCTCGCCTAAACGTAATGAAATAAACGATGTTCAAAATTTGTACTTCACACTTTGACTGAGACCCGGGAAAGATAAGAATATCATAACAAGTACACGAAGTCAGGATAATAAATCAGAATAAATTTGTCAATAATTTGTCAAACTGCGACTTACTTTGAAGCTCCTTTCACGAATTAGCGGATATGCGATAAGTTCTCGGGAAATGCCACAGTAACATAGCAGAAGCTGTAAGAACTCACGCCAAAAAAGGGCAAGAGACACTGGAGATTTGCTACAGGAAGCTAGTGGTCGACAATATATGTTTGGGTTCCAGGCACAAAGCAACAAGTATTGACATAATTGCAGCAGAGCATTTCAGGGGTACTCAGAGCACAACAACTGACACTTTCCCGGGCACCAAACAAATACCGAGGAAGGGCTGCATTCCTACCACGTATGTAAGATACACACAGCACAAGGACACATTAAAACAATGGATTACTAAACTCCGGTACAAATTGAGCAGGAGTTAATTATCCGAGGACGAGAAGCTGCTCGATAAGAGTGGATAATAAGGAGATTACACAGGCACTAACTTGTTTGGCGTTAATGACTCAATTGTATGTTTATTTGTAAACATCAATTAGAGGTTATGAGGACAATAATTGACATTTTGAAAAAGTACGTTCCACAGTCACCGAATCCTGTTGAATTTACCGTTTATCCTTGTCTATTTTATTCTCGCTTTCTGTATTTTTACGGTTATCGGAGTTTTTAATAACTACGAAGCAACAGGTTTTAGATAATGTTAATTAGGCAGATTACCTTGAAAAAACATTGTTGCCGTCTTTCTGATATAAGTTTTTGCAAATTTCTCAGTTTTTAATTGCAATTAATTTTTTTACTGTTTTTCTGTACTTCTAAAACACCGCCAGACAACACCTCGAGAGGAATTAGGCCAATTATGAACCACCCTGTATTTATGTCACTTGTTTAAAATATTTGTTCCGATTAGTATTAGATAAAGTACAATGTAACACTCGGTTCTTATGGAAATTACTCCCTCAGGAGGTTGATCACCTCACCTATCACCAATTGAGTGATCTCTTTCGAATGATTTCTGTGAAAATGATATAATTTATTGTATTATTTAAAGAACCACCAAGCATTTAGAAGAAGCGTGTTGGTTTTACCAACGCTAAAATTGTATTTGCAAACGGTTTAACCTTTTAAATGCCCTTACAATCGGCTTATAATATCCTTGGTACTTACTCTAAACTTCTAACACTAGGAGCTCGAGAATCAGTTCTGATGCTATTATTCGCAGACTCATTTCTAATCAAATTTCCTTCTTTTCCATCGAAAGCTTTGTTGTCGAAACTGTGGGATATTTTGCTTCTGCTGCTAGCCGCACTCAATCTTGAAGCATCCGATGTTTTCCTATAATAAATAAATCGTCATTATCTTATGTGTCATTTCATAAACATTGCTACAATGTACTAATATTTATGAATGCCATGCGTAATTTAGATCGCTCATGCGATGAAATATGATGAATTAAGCGCTAAAGTAGACAATTAAATTTGTACTAGATTGCGATTAATCATGAATTTGCGTTAGGTGCTTAGAAAATTAGAACATCGCAGCTAGCTTAGTTTCTGAGCGGTTAAACAAATTTTATATTCAAATAGGCATTTCTGTTGCTAATCAGCAAATTACTTTAAGAAGATGAGACGCATCTAAAGAAAGTCATAATTATATGAAATGACTGGATATGAAATCTAGAAATTATTTCGCTGAAATCAAGATTTTTTTTCCACATCATTATCCGTTTATGTAGTGATCTCTCAGCTGGTATATGATGTTTGAAAAAACATATATCAACTATCAGATTATAGTCAGTCAACTGAAAATCTAGCCAAAATACAATACAGAGTGTGTTTCCGCTGTCTAGAATTTAAAGCTTCTTAATCCCTTTGCAATTTTCTATTTTACAAAGAATTTTGCGTAAAAATGTTTATGTTGTCATAAATAATTGATTGACATTATACATGTAACAATGTAACAATGTAGAAATGTTCACTTTCACCTTGCTTAAAAGAAAAATCACTCTTCTACATAAAAATTTCGAAAATATACATTTTCCAAAAATATTAGAACTACACCGTGACAATGAAGAAAAAAAAAAACAAATAATCCAAAGAATAAAACGTCTCAAATTTACTTACTTATGTTTATGGGAAATATTTGCCTTTATAAGTTCATGACTATTTACATATTTGTGAGTTCGCATATATTTTTTTACTATACCTGCTTACGCCTTTCGTTTCCTTTTCCACCGTAAACGAAATGCTTTTGTCATCAGTCACTTCATATTCTGGAATACTGGGCGTAACAGGTGCTTTGACTTTTTTCCGAACTTTTGAGCCATTTCCTTCTGTAATCGTGTTTCTTCTTGATGTAGTCGGTAAAGCTTCCAGAGGCGTTGCGCGTTCAGGAAGAGAAACGTTTGATCTCCTTATTCTTTGGTTCGATGAGGTGAACGGTTCTACATTTGGAGCTGGCATTGCGGAACTGAGAGATATTTGCATTTACCAAATAATAGTAAATTTAGCAGACAATACTGACAGTGGTTTAGTAAATAATGTTTCTAGGAGTTCCTGCTAGTTATAAAGTTCAAATTTCAAATCTTGTGTGTCGCCGGTTTTTCCAGATAGTGCGATTGACAAAATGAAAGATAAATCCGGTTGTGTTCTTTCCGGTTGCAGATCACTATTGTTTTAATAATCGATTTGATAAGAACGTATTAGTTTAAACATAATATGAATTACGTTTGCAGAAATTGCAAAGTATGCATGCATGTTTATAGTTCACAGGTAACAATAAGCATCAGGCAAGATAAGAGGTACAACAATATATTTAATTTACTCTGACTAAATGAGTCACTGTTCTGCTTGAAAGCACGTACATTTTAATTTGTAACATATAATTAAAAAAAAACATTTCAAACTTCTGTTAATGACTTCGCTTTATCCCTGATTAAATAATTTTGTGCTGCGTGAGCATGATATTTTCGCTTCAAGTGTTTTTCCTTTAAATGATACGAATCACATTAAAATTCTCATACATTTAAAGAAGAAATCTCCGAATGTTCTTAGGACACCGAAGAATTTGTATGCTGTCGATGTTCGATTACAATGAACTTCAACAGCAAATTGATCAGTGCCACATCGTAACACTCTAAGGACTAAAAACCAAACATTTTAGTGGTGCGAAAGAAAAGGTTTTATAAGAAACCATAAATCTGAGCTGCAAGTGCCCAGAAGAGCCAAAGCCAATCTCGGACTCTAGAAAAGTTTCCAGACTCTAAAAACTGAAAAAAAATCTGCAGTCTGTGACCACCAGTTTTATAAAAGTTTCCTAGAAGATGAAAAGTTCTATAGCGTCAGAAGCGACAAAAAATTCAGCATTAGAACTGCAAAACTTCCTTCAACTTTCGTATGAAAATATTCGTTGTTGCTAAACGACTAAATATATTTGAATTATTGAATGAAATGAACGTTAATTGCCACTGGACCAAAATGTTTTACAATAAAACACTATTTTTTGTACTATTGGCGCCCGTATAGACACAGAACAGGATATTTTTGTAGAAAAAGCCTGCCTGCCATTGATTTTTCACAAAGTGGAAAGTATTTATGGATTTTTCTCTAAAAATTGAATGACTAAGATTTTCAGTAAGAACAAAGCTCTGAAACTTCCGGTTCAAGACAATGTTTTTGAGCGAAAAATAAAATAGTTATTGAGGGCTGGTCAAAATGCTGAATTTTTGGATGCAAAGTAGATTTTTACTAATAAATGTATGCAATGTATTGATTACTAAAAGTACGTATTTCAAAATGGAAATAGTAAATAGGAAACAATTATGGAATGGATCAACATTTTGCACGCGTAAAGAATTTCAACTGTTGCGCTTTTACTCGAAATTACGCCGTCCTAAACCACAAAACTTCCCATATAATACGAAAATTGCTGTAGTAACTCTCATTTTAAAATAGGTGAAAAAACGGCCGATCCGGCCTATTATTCCTATTAAGTAGGTACGCTCGAAAAAATTATGAAATTGAATTATTTGTTGAATAAGTTGACATGAAAAAAATCTAGCTGCATGGACACCCCTGAAAATTTACTTCTTTTTATGAAAATGGAACAGTTTTCAGCTTTGTTTTTATGCTTTTTTTGCTGCTAGATACAAGTTTAAAACATCACAAGATCACAAAACTCAGGCGCAGAGTTTAAGAAGAGGCTTGGAAACTCAAAACGTATTCTAACAGAAGCAGATACAGTTTCCGAATCACCATTGAAAACTAAGGAAAACGAAAACTTGAATTTACGTAGCACATTTTCTATTATATTAAAATATAATTGAAAAACTAAAACTCAATAGCGTCAGAATAATCGATTTAAGCGATTCAAGTCTAATGACGAGCCAGGAAATGCAAAACTTCGGAAGAATTAGAAATCATCCACATAACCAAGAGCAAATAAATATTCTATCGCATCACTTTTAAAAGTGTTAACGTTCGGCGCCTAAGGGAAAGTACAAAGTTTCCTTGCCATGAAGAACTTGCGGGTTAAATAAAAAAAATACAACCAGATTTTTCCGCCGTTTTTAAACTCGAAAATCAGACGGAATATTTTATCTTTAGATTATTGCGACGATTTACTCCATTTTTGCAAAAAAATCGATTAATTGACCAAATTTTAAAAATAAACTTAACAAGTCTCTCATTGCGATAAGTTGTGCAGTGTGTACTCTCTTTAAGAAATTTAATATAAAAATTGTTACCAAATTTAGCGTCAAATTTGAGTATAGTTTTTATATTGAGTTTCATGACACTATTTTGATTTTATCAGTTTCTTGGACATGACTTAAAAAAAAGCGTTATCTTGACCTAAATTTACTATTTTTGTTGTAAAAAACCTTGAAACCTTGAAAATATATTCAGTATGAGTGATTATTTTGATATTATTTGATATCAGTGATTATTAAAATCTTTTCAATGCACTTCTTCAAAAATTACGAATTCTAGTCAGTTGAAACACAAACTAAGTAATCATTTCTATTTTGGTTGAGAGATAGTTTCAGAAGTCAATTTACTGAGAAAATTATTCATGAACGAATTGTTCGATTACTATTTGAGTGAAAAAATTGGTTTACCGATTAGGGTATTCCCGATTAAAACTTTACTGCATTGACAACGGCTAGTTATTTGACCGATGGTACGGTATGTATTTATTTATTTATTATCAGTTTATTAGTATTATTTTATTTGCAATTATTGAATTGTTCTTTAACAAAGTGAAACAGTTTGAAATTTTCCTATTTGAAAAGGTTATCAATTATTAACGTTTTTTTTAAAGCGGTGCTTGATTGCACAGTTTTTAATAAAATAAAACATAAAAAGCTTTTTGTTAACATTTTCTTCGTTTTGAGAAATGAATGAAATTCTTGCAAATATGGGCAGACATTGCAAGCCAATGGGGGAGTTTGAACATTATTTTAAACAGGGATCGCAATTTTAACGTCGCCACACATTGTTGTTTTATTTGTAACCTTTTGGATCATATAGTTAATATAATATAAAAAATATTTAATTAGATTTAGTGGTAAGTGCTCTAGTGATTTAGTTAAAGAGCTTGTAATGCTTACAGTTTTAATACATTAGACACTTCTGAGGATTTCACGAAAAAGTTGTAAAAGTATGTGAATCTCATTCCAAACGTTTGAATTGAAGATGGTCAATAGTTGATAGTATCATTCGGCAGAGCATATAACATTTTAATCAACTTCAGTTTCAAGCTAAAAACATTCGGCCATAAATAATGTGAATATTAATATTTTACAAAGCGAATCCTAATTTATTTACAAGAAAGAACACCTGTAAATTCAGCAATATAGCAATTAGGTATTGATGATATTGGATTTCTCATGGAATAATACCATTTGTATGGTATTAAATTTTTTTTATTCAGAAAACATTATACATTAATACAGTTTTTGATGGGATTGTGGGCACGTTAATATTACCCGTATTTTTAAATTTACAAACAATGGCTTCATGTAAAAGCGGTAGATTATCTCTCATTTAGTTTCCGAGTGTGTCGTTTCGTGGAAGTCTAAACTTTTTCTTCAAACATGCTTTTATCATGGTATTAAATCTTAGGTAAAATGTGTTTCATATTTGTATATAAACGCCACTGCCACCTGAACCACTTCAGTTTCAATTGCTTATATTTTTGCGGCATGGTCTGACACAAATCCTCAAGATCGTTCTGCAGTTGCTTTCTAACAATCAATCAGTATTAACTGCATTATAATCAACTTTGTTTCCTGATGGGCAATGTATAGGCGCCTGCATCTAGGTTTCTTTTATATACCTAGCTTAATACAAGACAGAATTTAAAGAGAAAGATCAAACTTAGATTCTCCAAATTCAATTTTGATACCTACAAACTTCAATAAATGGCCCGATGCATAAAATCGTGTGAATAAGATTAAATTAATTGCAATTAAATCAACAACAGAAAGTATTTCCAGATAAGGAAACAACAACAAATAAACATACTGGGTTAGGAAATAATTGCGAAACATATCTCTGGAATGAGGCGCTGGGGCTGGTATGATGCTTGAAAGATAGTCGCTTCGCGGTTTAAAATTTTACTAATTAGTTAATTATCGACAATTTACTCATATCAACATTTCGAATCCTCTTGAATCTCAATCAGAAGTCATATTCTTGAAAGTTTTTGAATATTGCCAATCTTTATCAGCAACTGATATTTATAAAATTAGCGTCTGAGTTAACAGAACAAAACTGGAAACATTGCCTAGAACGATTTTCAATTTAAATGTCTAATTATGTTAAATGCGGCATGATTTATGTAAATGTAAACAGCAACAGATTTGCATTCACCTGCTAACCATCACGTTCACATTTTCCCGCTGATCAATCAGGTATCAGGCAAATTTTCCGTGTTTGATTGTTTTGTAATTTTGCGTTATTTCAATAATAGTTTTCAGTACACTTTGCTGTTGCTCCCGACCTTCTAAACTGTTTGGAAATGTGCGACAAACTAATCGATTTCAAAGCGAAAAATCTATCAAAATAATAAACAAACTTACTTCAAGCTCCAACTTGCTCCATTCAGCAACTGATCCAATGGCTTATTATATTTAAAGATTTTTGTACATCACCACGGTTAAATAAATTTGCACAAATTTCGGATCCAGATATGTAAAAAATCTGAAATAAATGCTATATGGTAGTGAAGTGTTAATCAATTTTTATCCGGCACTTGTTGAGAGAAAAGCAAACGCAACGTCGATAAGATAAGGGAACAAGCGTCAAGTAGGAGTCAGCTCGCGGGGATAACAATATAGACTTGTACATTACCGTGAACTGCTAATAAAGATTTCGATGGGTTATTTATTGATTTGGTCCGTTCGATATTCATTTTCTATACAATCCGTAGTAAAATTGCTTTTATTGTGGCAAAACCGAGACAAACAAGGGAGGTCTGAAAGAAAGGAAGCTTGAAAGTCGGCGAAAAGGATCAAATTTATTCCTTTTAACATTTTAGATTTTGTTGAAAAGTACACAACCTATGGAAGTTTTTGCAAGTTTGCAGCGTCACATTAGTTTAAGGCTGAAAAAATGAAGCTACTTTTGTAAGCATCTCGTTAAGGCGAGAGGAATCGGCGTTGTTAGAGCATTCACGATCTTTAAGCGACGATTTCTTCCTGATTATTGCATATCATACTTGCACTTCTGTGAGTTTCTTAAGGCGAGAGGAATCGATTGAGCGCAAAATCCGCGCATGTAAAATTTTGATTTTTTGTCAAAAATGTTCTAAGGGTCGATTTTTTGAAAAAATATAAATTTAAAAATGCATTCAAATCTGCATCATTGTGATCAAAAGGAAGGGGGGAATTCAACGCACTAGTTAAAAAATACACCAGAAGATTCAGTTCCGAAATAATCGATATTTTCGGTACACTTTAGGCGTTGTTTTTCACGAGCATTCACGATTTTTAAGCGACGATTTCTTCCTCATTATTTATCCAAACACTATAAATGCACTTTTGTGAGCTTCTTGAAGCGAAATGAATCGATTGAGCGCAAAAAACACACAAGCTAAAATTTCACTTTTTGCCGAAAATTTTCTAAGGGTGGGGGTCGATTTTTTCTATCGAATCTACATCACTGTGATCTGAAGGAAGCTAGGAATGCAACGAAACTAATGGAAAAACACGCTAAAAGTTTCAGCTTCGAAATAAGCGATATTTTCAGTTCATTTTATGCGTTTTCTGAGCGTTCACGATCTTTAACCGACGACTTCTCCTTATTCTACCTATCAAGTTCATTACTATTAACTGAATTAATCGAAAGTCTCGTTTTTGGTAGAGTAGAGTAGAATAAAAGATGTAAAAGTCTACTACGCAAAACTTGATGCTCTAGATCAATTCTACTAAGTATCTATTCCTTTATGAACTTGAAAAATAAGAACAAAGTGAAAGAAAGCAGCAGACAGATCAATTAATTAATTAATATATTCGTTATTTAACTTTGTCCACTAAAATCTTCAACAATTACCGTAAATTTACACCTTACTTGTTGATATTTTTACCAAATCTCAATAGTAAGTGTATATAAATTAAATGTTAAATTAATTTGAGTGATTAAGAAATTATTTGGACCCCTGAAAAATATCCGATTGTCGGCAATGTGTCAGTTGCAATAGTTGCGTCTGGAGGAGATAATATAGGAATTTTTGGGGAATTGTAAAACGGCAATTAATTTTCATTATCCTCCAATAAATCATAGAGATAGTAGAGTTAATGGAATGTAAATATTTACGACACTATTTTTGACGCATATTTTGTGGTCTTTGAATTTAAAAAAGCGACAATCTTTTTGTTTTTCAACACATTTGCACAATGGTCGTCAGAAATTGCAATTGTTGTAATCCTGCAAATTGGCTGAACTGAACAATTTGATTAAATTGCAAGCATATCGTAATGTAATTCGCTATTTAACAACCTATCTGCCTGTATCATTTAAATTTTCAGTTACAATGACTAATAATTTTGTTCAAGTGATTCATATTTTTGTTTGACAAGTGCGAGGATTAAGATAAAATTAAAAAAAAGCAGTTAGTATTAAGGATTGTGAAATTCTGTTATTTATTTATATAAATCTAAAGGTCACGTTGCCACTTTATCGAATTGAAAGCTTAGTGCACTAATTCCATTAGGCTGAAGCAAAACAACACATGGAAACAGTGAACAGACTTTAGGGAATGCGGAATAGTTGGGCGTATCAAAATTTAAATGTGATTATTAAATTTCTTCTCACAGTATTATATTTTTGTTCAGTGAATGGATTGCTGTATTTATTCAATTTAATTAATGTAGCATCGTATAAAACTAATGTACGGAATTATGCAAAAAATGCGCTAAAAATGACGATTTTGTTGAAATACTGATTTCACTGGTGTTTTAGCTGTGTGGCATCAGTCACCTTTATAGCGTGAATCGTCAATTTAAAATTTGCAAAACTATCTGTTTCACGAACAATTATTGTGCAATCTATATTCAAGTCTTGGCTTTCCGATTTTCACTCGGGTTTTCCATGTTTTAGTGCAAAGTAACACGCATGCTAAAACCCCAGGAAACAAATGTATCCAGAAAGAACTATCGAATCGTTTCCACCAAATCCAGGGGTTCAACCCTTAGACACGATTTGGCGATTACCAAAATTGTTTTCCCCCCGTTTCGGATTTGCCAAACTTTGTATTGATTAACTGGAAAATGACTGTGAAAATACAGGCTTGCCTTACTAAACGCCCCGGTGTGTTTTAAAGTTTTTTGCATCTTAATTATGCATTTAAAGGTAACGAGTTGTATCCAACCGTAAGAAGCCGAATGTAAAATGAGTGGAAAAATCTATGGAACTGATCATAGTTGATCGTTTACTTAACCGAACCGTCTATTATTAATTTAATGAACACTTTCGAAGGGAACTGGATATATCGTTAACTTTATCGAGAAAATCATTAAAGTTTCAAAACGTTTTTTGCCTTTTTAGCAGCCTTGATAATTAATAGTTTCGATATTGTTCAAATACTTTCTAAATAAATTGATACGTATGAACCAAAAAAACAACAATAGACTAAATTGCATTTTTAATAGAATTAAAAGGAACGAAAACACTTTTAGGAATAATTTCACACAACTGTATGAGATTTCGTTAAATCGCTTTTACCGATTATTTTAGCTTTGTCATGGCGATCAAACTACTGTCGTTAGCTTTGTGAAATAAACAATATTACCTTCATATACATTTTAATTTTACGTATATTCATATCATATTAAATTGCTATCTAGAAACAACACAATTTCTTCTATAGTTTTAACTATTTTTTTCAATGTGATGATTGGTTTAATGAAACTTTTCAATATCACTAAAATAAAAATATTAATTATTATTAGTATTACGACCTACACGACATTTTTGTGCAATTATGTATTATTTGTCATTATACATATTACAGGTAAATTATTGAATAATTAAGAAGTTCAGCAAAATGAAACGATTAATTTAACTTTCTAATCTAACCGGAAACGCAACTAAAATATTCAGGTCTATACCAATTTGGAAACGATTTATCTACGATTTTCCTAATGTTGCTTAATAAAATATTGATCTCCAAACTGATGTAACGGAACAAGGAAAATAGTACATTATTTATCCCAGATATTTTGATATGAATTGCAAAAAATTCAATTTATCTTCAGATTTTTCGAATATCAATTATCTTTGTCGATGTCTAATGTATTAGTTAAAATATGGCATATGCATTCTACTTAACTATCATTAGAATATATTTTTTAATATCGGTTGAAGACAATGTTAAAAATAATGAAATTTATTCAGTTATTTTTGAATCCAAGACCAGTAAAGCAAAATTTCCATATTGAGCCTCTAAAAGCCACTAGTCCTTGGGAAATCGCTGGGCGGGAAACTCATTTTCCGGATCTCTGTTTTGTCCGCCCACAGCTTCTGAGCAGAGCAACTCGAGCCGTCGATTGCTGAGCTTTAGAAAGGCATTCACACTCTCAATTCTAGACAATCAAGAGGTTTTTTGAGTTGAGCGTATTGAACTTATTTATTGGCTTAGAAAATTCGGAGTCGGTTTGTGTTATAAAACGTATTTTACGGCGAAAGGGTGGGTTGTATAAAAGCGGTAAGTGCGTTAGTTGATGTTAAGCTCAATAGTGACTTTAATCTGGTTAAAAAGCTCAATATTAATAATTTTTGAAAAGCATTTCGATGTAGTGGAAACTTACTTCTTGTGTAATTGTTATGCGTGCGAAAAATTATTGTATTAACTTATCGCTTCTGTTGTAGTAAAGGTGTACAGTAGTAATAGGCAGATACACTTTTAAACATATTTTTGAAATTCAATTAGGCAGTTCCGGATAAAATATTGTTTGCAGATGTTTTTTTTAAGGCGCAATAAAAATTAATTATCTCTGCCAGATTGGACCGTAGGTTAATAGTACTTTGACTTGAGATATTTTTGTTTCAATTTTTACCAGTTGAAGTTTTTCACTTGGATAAAAATAAACATAAAAATATTTTTCCAACTCGACTGACTCGCTCACATTTAATTTGTTAATCATAAATCATCAACGTCGTTCAGTTTGGATTTTCCAGCCTAAAAATATCATGTCGCGTACAATAATTAAATTTAGTAATGTGTAGTGTCCGTCAACAATTAAAACGGCTGAAATATATCTAAGTATAATTGTGTAGCGCAATAACATTTATCCAATGTGAGAGGCAAAATTTGCACTCACTTATGTTCAAATGTTCATTTAAAAAAATGCGGAAGTTGCAAATTTTTAGCAGCCTTTTCTCTCAAAAATGAATGACAAAAATTAACAGAATGGAAATGAAACTTCAGTTCGTGATCAAATTCTAATTTAAGCAATAAATAAACTTTAAAACCAATGATTACTATTAAACAATAATAATATAACTACATTTTTTGTTTCAGGTTTATAATGTGACATTTCAAATAACGTTCAGATTTTGCAACTATGGCCCAATTTGTCACCCACATTCAGCCCACGCTGATAGAAGCGTCTCATCATCATATTCCTCATCCTCATCACCATAAGGAGCACCATGAAAAACATGATAAGCATCACAAAGAGCACGAGAAGCAACATAAAGAATATGATAAACATCACAAAGAACTCGAAAAATATAAGGAAGTTATTGAACATCAACAATGCAGTAAGGATCATTCGTTGAAAGAGAAACTTTCCAGCAAGATATATTTGCCTGTTGTGGGTGAGTTATTAGTGGTTTTAGACCCGTTCATTGAAAAAAGCATGGGTGCAAAACCATGCAGAGCAGAAGAACCGATCTTTTAATGGGTTTTGGTTTACTTTGCTTTTATAAAACATAAACTAAATAGTTTACTTTCCATTATCAGTTGCCAGCTTTCGGATTGGCAAGCTCAATGGCTCTAAAGTGCTGCTCTCAAATAAACTGTCTGCAGGAGGGAATAAATCCTCGTTAAGACATTTTATCGATTTCCTCGCATAATAGGGTGCATCTGACACAGCAGAGCCAGACTAAACATTCTGTATCTTGTAGCTTTTAGAATTCATTGGCTTTATCTGTTTTTTTGTACAAACTTCCCATAGTAGACTTCGGACGTTATAAAGAGCGCGTCATTTTCTCTCAAATAATCCTGGTTTTGCCAATTTCATTTTAGATTTAATTCTGTTCGAATGAGTTTCTATTTAATAGGTTTTCTTTTGCTGTTTTCATTTATTGGATTCGGTTGGATCGTTAAATTTCTTTGCTATGATTTACTGCTGCTTATTCCGTTTGAGTCTCTTTGTGGTCAGGTTTTTGTTGGCTCCATGAGAATAAGCTTGAAAGCGTTTGACTTTTTGTTTGTCTCCATATATTGTTTTTATTCCATTTATATCTTCTTGCCTGTTTTTGCTAAATCAAGACTTTGAAGCTGACTTTTCATGTCAGAGTCTTCTAATTTGGATCTGTCTATTTGTTTTCCAATAACTTTTCACTCTTCCAAACAAGTTTTTAGGCATTATAGCATTATAGCATTAGAATTAGAACACATTAGACTAGCATAGATTTAAGTGAATGGTTGTAGCCGTCTTTATTTTCTAGATTTTGTTCAATCTATTCAGTTTCTTACTGCTATTGTCTTCTTATTATTGGAATTTCTGATACCATAGCGAAATCTCATGATAATGGACTGTTTGTAAACACATTTGGAGCCCTCATCTCTGATTTATGACGGCGAAACACATCATTTAGTAAACTGACCTAGCGCTTTATCGATGGCTCTGATAGTTATTTTTGTAGTATTTTTGTTCGTGTCTGAGAACTGGATTCTTTACACCTTTTTGGTTTTCTTTGAGGTACACTATACAAATCTCAGAGCTTTTCCTCTTCTAAATTTATATTTCTTAATGCTTATTTCATAATCAACGCGCTCTGCTGGTATGTCTTAAGTTCCGAGAAATTTATTAATGAGACTGATTGAAATAATCAGTTGCTGGTTCTCAAGATATTTTATTGAAATGGTCTTCATCGAGACTAAATCCGTGCATAAAATTATAATTTTCGTCAAATATGAAGCTTTTTGTGACCCTTTGAAACGGCAAAATGGTTATTACGACTAGTGAGTTACTTTCGACTGCTTCGGAAAAGCCTTTTCCGAAAATATTTTTCGAACTCTTAAATTAAAATAAATCGGTCGCCGCCTTCTGGTTCAAGATATTAATTATTTAAAAATGTTCTTACCTTTACGAAGCTGCGGATAAATTGTTTTTACCAAGACCCAGTTATTTTTAACCGGTTTTATAATATATAATTTTAAAAATTTTGATCGAACTTTCCAACTGAGGTTCCAAGCACTTCTGCATCAGCGAACAAATCGCAGTGCCCGAGCGTTTACGTTTTGAAAAATTAAATCATATGTAGTGTTTTTACACCATACAATAGTTTTTAGCGGGTTTCATTAGAAGACGGAAGTCTTTCTTCTAGTTTCTAGGGGCATCACTAAAATTTGTGAATAATTTCGCTAAAACTTACCTCTCGACTAGCTGAGTCCGAAAAACTGTAAATTGTTAAAAGTCGGATTCAGTCACACTGCTCTTATACAGGGTATTCGGAAATGGTGGATCCAACACTTATCGAGATTCTATAGCAAAAATGAGTGTGATAAATGAATATAACACTTGAATAAAAGCTTTAAAATTTAATAATAACTGATCTACAGGGCGTTAAAGTTAGTCTAAAAAAGTTTTCAAATAACATTTTTGTTGGTTATTCGACTATTTTAAAATTTAATACCCCTGTTACTGGTGTTCATTGCTAAGGGGTTGAACTCGGCCTTGTAGAGGTGTGCTAAAAGGTTAATTTTCTGGAACAGGTTACAACGTTGCCGTATCCCTTTGATATTTGGTTTCGAAATGCGGTTCCAAAAATAACATGTTACTTTTCAAATTTTTCCTTAAAAATTCGCAATGATGATGATGATGATGGTAGAAAAAGTGATAATAAATAATGATTTAGTTTATTAAAAAAATAATTGTTAGCATTAGTAAACTAAAAATAATATACTCTTTAAAGAAAAACAAAACATGGGTCAAAAGAAACTACCGAAAGGAAAAAAACTAATAATAAAATCGAATGGTTTAAATAAAATATACGCTGTGCATGTGAAAATGTTTAAAAAGCTAATTTTTATTTAAATATGAAGTAACATTTAAGAATAATTTCTTGTGAATGCTTTTCACTAGTCTTTTTTTTTAGTCTAGTTTTCAAGTCCAGTTCTTCGCTCGTTTATGATTTACGCACCCACTTTGGAAAATAATCTCTCGCATGGAACAGAAGTACTAATATACCTGTGTTTTTTGTTATGAAACAAGTTTATCAAATTCTTGAAAAATTGAATAGTCTTGTTCTTGTCTATATTTTAACTAGACTTCCTCTGATTGATAACGCACCACAGTTTTTGTGATAGCATTTGAATTATTTACGCGTGTTATTAAGTCAACAATCAAATAATCCACATAAACAGTGATACTGATAGACTAAAAATGCTTAATTATATCATCACCGCATATTTTGCTGAACTGACCGATTATGGTTTCTGTAGAACTGAACAGTATTCCTTACAGACAAAAGGTGATATACATAATCACCAACGCAACCAGCAACTAAACATATTTTCCATTCACCAATGGGTACTCAAACTGCCGCAACGGTTCTGTGCTGGTGCGAACTACTTTTTCGGGTTTACGAGACGGTTCCAAAAACAACCGGTTAAATTGGAAAAGTGTAACTGCGGTTCCGGGTTACACGTCTGGAACACTGATATTTTAGCGGCTACGTTAAATCTCGACCATCCCTACAGCCTTGCAATCTACTTAATAAAGCAAACTTTTTTATTTTGCGCTTTTTCTAGTATACCATTTCAAAAAACTAAATAGAATTCAAAATTACGTACAAAAAATTTACTTGCCACATCTCTCTAGGATGTGCGCCTTTCGAAGAAATCTGCTTTTAAAATTGTCTTGTACAGTCTGGAGTAACGCATGTTAAATTATTTTCAACATTTTAACAGGAGATAAATATCAACTTTTCAACAGTAATATCACTAGCAAAAACGCAATGTTGAAAATTTAACTTTAAGGCTCTGTAGTTCCGTTATTATTGAGTTTTGTATGAGTAATATATGAACTTTCCACATTCCTTTTTAATGTACCACTACCTCGTCACCAACGTAAATTCGAAAACTTTTACCTTCCTTTGGCACCCTTATGCATCATTTCTATCAATAAATCAACAGAAAAAACGTGTTCTACTGTTATTTGGCACACACTTTAAACCTCAAAGCTGTATATTCATGAGAAAACGCGTTTGAGTTTCCATTTTAATTCGGTATAATAAAAATTCATAACTTATGCATTGAATATAGTAACATTGTAACATATTTGTAGGACATTCTACCCAACATTATCCCATCCTTCCCGCAACTCCCAGTCATCATCATTTCGATGAGCATGCTGAACAGGAACATAAGAGGGATTCCGGACAGTATTTGGATTCTCATGGCATTCCTCACACGTATCAATTGCACTTTATTGATTCCCAGGGAATTCACAGGTAAATAGCTCAGATACCTATCGAACAAATTAAGTCGACATATGTTTAGATTTTTGGATTAAACATTCTTTAAATTGCAGAGATTTCCATGGTCATGTGGAGGACTCCCAAGAGCGCCCTTGTGAACAGTATCTTCAGGATCATCAGGAGAAAGAGTCTCATTACGAAAAACTGGAATACAATATGGATACTGAAGAAGTGTTTATACGAAAAGCAGTGCCAGAAGATCGATCCCCATACGATAAATCACCATTTCGAGATGACAAGAAGCCAATTCCTCCGCGGTTTATCAACTTGAATGCCCCCGAGAATAAATACCAAACTGTAAGTAATTAATTTTATTCACCTAATGAAAAGATAATTCTTTAGACGTAAAAAGGTCAAAAATGGTATCCTCAAGAGGATGTTAACAGTTTAAAATGTCAGGAGCTAATGTGTAAAGCAATTAGGAAAGGTGTTTCATACTCTAAAAGGTTATGCACGAACTAATAAAATCGATTGGCTTTCTTAAGTGATTCGACTACCTTTTCTCCGGGAAAAGGGGTGAAAATGCGTGAACGAAGTTTACGCGGTGAATGCTATGAGAGAATTGAGAAAATGTAAATGGAAAAAGTACATTTGAAGGGCAAGTTAAAATGGTGTAAACAACATTGCGTATATATTTATGGATTCAGGGAATGGCAAGGACATCATTTTTTATGCTTGTTTTGGACAAGTGAATTTGAAATTATATTCAAATTCAGCCTTAAAGTCAGCCTTAAGAGCGGTTGATTGGTGTATTTGGATTAAGTGTTTGTTCTATATTGCTGCTTTTGTCCATATCATTATTTAATGAATTATCATTATAAAACACATTAATTTGGTGTCGACGTTTGTCGATTTTACATCGATTATGACGAATTATTTAAAACACGATTTGAATGTTAATACATATGGCAAGTCATAATATTTCAATCTAAATAGTCAAAAAGGAAATTTGACTGCAAGAGATTATATTGTATGACGACTAAAATTGAGCTGATATAAATCGACCTTAAATGTTACAAATTCGTTTGGAATGTAAATGTGTACATAGTTAACTGTGTTTTATTAGATGTTAATTGGCAAAATTCACATTAATGCTGCTGCTTCAAACACGTGAGGCCACATTAAAATATACTATAAATGAGAGTGTATGTCAATGAAGGAAATGTTTGTCTATTAAAGCAAATTTACAACTAATATTAGTTTAGTTAGAAGAATGAAGGTTTTTGATTGACCGGAACCGAGGAAAAACTTTTTGATTGACCGGAACCAACTTTTACTGCCACTTTTACTTTTTATAGGCTATAGCACTTTAATATTCGATTTTTCCTTATTGAAGAATTTTAATTCGATTAACTGTTTTTCTTTGAAACATTTTTCTAATGTGCTTTGGAGCTTGCCTGTTTTTAAATAAGCCTGCCGGGAAAACTAACGAACTGCTAATCTCGAAGAAAAATTGCTTACTGGGTTGTACAAGGTGTCGTTACGTCAATTAATTCTGTTTATAAGTCTGTGTCTGGCTCCAGAACTCCTATACAAGCAAAAGGAGCCGTCGCGTCGCGTCCGCTGACTAGACTTTCGAGTTTCCGCTATGCTTTTCACGTTGTTATCGGAAAAACCGCGGAAAATGTCAACATAGGTCTGGCCGTTATTATTGGCCTGACATTTTTTAGGATATGAAAATACATTATCACGATGTTAAAACATTTTTACTCAGACATTTAGCGTTTAACACAAGCAGAATTGTATTTTTTTAGAAAAGTTCGTTTAGCAGCGTTAGATTGAAGCTGCAAAAACATAGTAATATGCTTCTGCAGCTTTATTTTTGAAATTTATCAATTCAATCAAGGTAAACAAACTAGCAATTAACTGCAATATTGGAGACGGAGCTTTTATGACACAACTTCTAATTGGAGATGTGAAAAGAATCAAAGTCAATTATATATAAGTAAACACCAAATTCTGCAAATTATTTACCGATACAGTTTCTTGGCCAATAAAGCACTAAATTGGGTTAACTATTGTTTGTATGTGAGAGTGCATTCAAATGATTGTAAGTAAACGTTTTTGAAAAAAGAGGGCATATTTCATTCAAATAATTCATATTTCGATCAGAGCTTTTTAATAAAAATATGCATGGTTAATTTTATAACTGGTAACTCTTGAGGATGGAAGAAAATATGCAACATGATTTTCAACTGAGCAAAACTACTTATATAGGTTCAAACAAATTGTGTCAATTTTCTTCAATTAGTTGCGCAGTTTGAAATAAACTTGAACACAGTCACACTTAAGATGTTTTGTCTGCTTAAATTCGTTTACAAAATGCGACATAAAGATGTTGAAATATAGTAGAGTTTTAACTCTACTAACTAAGGAGTGAACATATAATTTATATAAACATTAATTTTTTATTTTAATTGTCTATATTTTTTGGTATGGATTATTTATCTAATGGGCCCTATATTATCTATTTCTATATTTGGTTATATTATCTATTTCTATATAACATTTTAGGGGATATAATACAATATGTCAATAGCCATTTAGGACCGAATGGGGTGCAAGCCCTATCTTTARWATAAGCAATTTTTTACAAAAAACAATATATCATATAAAYACATATMATTTTTTATGTATTATTTTTCCTTCTGTTTCACTATCACATTAAGTATATTTTCATAATAGCGKTTTTTTCTAAAACGGTTCATTTTATTAAGGAATTTAACGAGATCAAAATTGAAGATTTTGGTTGCACTGACTAGATGGTGCACGKTAACTTTTTCGCTATGCTAAAATGGACCGCTCAATATTCATTCAAAGCAATGAAAAAATATTTTTCATTTATTWGTATGYYTTTTATATGATAAAATGGTAKCTGAATTGMTTAAAATTTTGATTTTTCTATTTTTATTWATGAAACACTGACYAGSCGGACATTGSCGATAGAATAATATAAAWAAAATGAGAARAWAAATTTAGCTACTTTCTACGCCCGAGAGACTACAGCTGTTAAAAAAGCCTTCGCCATTGCYTCGTAGATTGTTATTGAATTTCTATATACCTCGAATATAAAATCCAAAATATCAATGAAAGAGTATGGATAGAAGAGAGTTGACTGTTTCCAGCTTTATGGGCAGATGTCGCGGCTCAACACAATTTCATTTAAGCTTTTGTAATCGATGTTAGTGGTGCCAAAGCGGCTGGAAAATCTCATAAAATGCCTTTATGATTGCGTACAACATTTAATACAACCGAGCAACTTCTTCTAAGCAATAAAATTCAATTTTATAGGCTATTTAAAGGACGATGTTTATAACGCTATTCGTTTGGGACCATAACTGAAATTGTTAGCTTGTGACTGACCTATTAGGAAATTGGGTTACATGCATATAAATATGAGGAAATTAGTTAAATTGGGGGTTTTCAGCTGTTTATTAGTTTACATTAGAGGAACGGTTCCAGAAGAAGCAAAAATTAAATTGCATTTTCCGCTTACTCATGGATTTTGAAATATTGTAATATCAACACCACTATTGGATGTATTCCATATTAATGATGCAGTTTAGCTAGAATTAGCAACATTATTTTTCAAAATGAGAATTATCTGGGGTAAGGCTTTTTTAGAGTCTGTTCTTTAAAGCGAAAGTTAGTTATACAAAATATATGTTCAACGAGTTTACGATTACGTAATTTAATTTCTCCCAAATGGCATTTATATCTGCGGTGATCAGTAAATAAAGTCTTTAAATCCCTTGAATCTGATGAATGGTCTGGATAAAACTAGGCTAATATTTGTACCATTTGCTTGATTCCATACAGTTGGTTTCTTGATTTGCGTATACGTTGTATACATAAATATTTCATAGCGTTATACAATCTGCCAACGTTCGGCCCGAAAACGTAACGATTAATTATTTAGTTTAAAGTTAGTTAAAATTGTATAAATGCAGACAATCTCCTCCACATTGTTATATAATACTGAAGAATAATGGTCAGCTAACTTCTATTCTCATATGTTAATATTCAGTATTTTCGCTGAATAATCTTATCTATAAGAACAAATGAGAAGTATGCATCGCTCTGTTGATTAATATGGCAATGACAATATTATTATATAAGACCAAAAAATAGCATTTTCAAAAATATTAAATAATTTGCGTAAAATAAGAGCTATGATGATCGAGAAAGGTAAAATAGAATAAAAATATGATAGAAGTATTTTTGTTTTTGCTGTCTTTGTTGTGCGCTTTTATGTCGGCCTTTGATTTTAGAATCAATGGAAATTTCATATTTTAGGTAGTTAGTACCCGTTTGACCATGATTTCTTGGAGGCTATTCCTATTTTAATTGATTATCAATTAACGGTGATTTTAAATTTGCAAGTTTCTACCAGAGAGAAAACTTTTTATTTGATTTTTTTATTCAACTAATTCAACTAATGTCTTGAATTAAAGATTTTCAACATAGTAAAGGCGAAAACAAAATCTTTCAAATATTTAGTTGAATTAATTTGATTATTATAGACTATGAGGATAAAGAACAAAGGGGCGAACGACGTCAAGAGTTTTAGTTGCATTTTGTCAAAAAGGGGTAGATCTATAGAAATAACTCACATTTAAGAGCAAACGTATAATTTTTTAAATTATACACTCTGTATATTAAAGGCCCGGATAATTTGCACTTTTTACTTCAAACATACAAATGTAGCATCCAGATGTATTTCATTAAAACTTTCATACATGCAACATAGACAAAAACATTATTAATTTTATAAGTCTTTTTTTGAATCAACTAGAAAGTCGGAGCTTTGTGTATCCGATCGAGACCTTGAAACCCATTGGGGTTATGACCATTAAATTTTAATCGCAATTTAAAAATTAAACGTAGCAAACATTCACAAAAACTCAACCTATAATTACATATATTTATTTAAAACAATCATTACGTTTATTTGTTGTATGCATGTATTGGATTTTTGTGAAAAAATTCACCATTTTTCGTTAATTTCGTATCGGAAAAAAGTGAGAAGAGATCTTTTTTTGCTTAACTTTATGTTAAAGGGTCTACTGCCTTTTATAGGGGCCAAGGAAAAATCACGTATAACAGAGTGAAAGAAATAAGCGAGTGAGACATTTTATTCTGTTGTACTTTTGTATTGCTGGTGTACCGGTGGTAAATTCCATGTGTTCTGAAGATCCTGCAAACATGTTCTAACCCGAACCCCTAACAATACTTTCTACTACAATAGGCTCTGATGACGTCAATACCCATTATTCCATATTGTTATTCGTTCTAGCTTTATTCGAACCAGAAATTGAATGCTTTTATTGATTGCTCTAACTATAGCTTTTGCAAATAACGGGACAACAATATTTCATCTTGACCCCGATATTTTGTAAATAGAAGTGGACTGTTCGGATAAAGTGCGTGGATGCATATACAATGTCTGGATCCTTGGAGATTGATCGAAATAGAACCGACAGACAAGCCTATCATTACTTTCTATTGTTGACCCGRGTGGAATCTGAAATGTTTATTTAATTACTTTGTTTTAATCGGCTTAATTTATTAGCGAGATWCTCTAACCTTTTAGTCTGATAATTATAACTTTSTCTTTTTAGCTCTTGTTATCCTCTATAAGTCAGTGACTCAAGACTCAAGTCAAAGCTGAAAAGGCTCTTGCTTTGTTACCTTACCTTAAAAGCRWTRTATAATATTTTGAGCTATTAAAAAATCATTTAGAAATCGTATTGTTTAAGTWAAAATCTCATCATAGGGAATTAARAAATAATKACTTTTTCGGTTAAATTAAAATCTCATAATTTTCATTAAATATTTACCGACAGGTAAAATAAATGAGTAAATCAGGACAAGTTTAATGGCGAAAATTTTATTTTTTATATTCAGATAAATTATGGTGCATGGGGTTACTAAAATATTCCGGTTAATGTTGTCCTGCATCTTTGGAAAACCGTCCACAAATAGTACATATTTTATGCAGGACATTTGAATAACTCTAATGATCTGCTAGTCAATGACATTTAAATTTACTGAGCTACATCATTTCCAAATTGGAAAAAAACTTATTATTTCGTCGAAATATCGCAATCTACTTCTTTAGTTTTTCACCTTTTTAATAGTTAATATGAAACGTATTCTTCTTTGTAAAAAATGGATTTATTGGAGATGTTTCAGTTTCTTCGATACCGCGACTAATGGAGCGCAATAAAAAGTATATTGGGAGTTTTATAATGAAAATRTATACAACATGAAAGGATCCGATCGTTATACTGCCTCTAGGTCGAATGTAATAATCAATAAATTTAYTTCTTTTTGTSCGAACMATTTTATGTRGTAGCGAGTGGAGCACATTTCTCTCTGCTGAAACCTGACTATAAATTAGAGCGGGAAATTGCAACTCGYAAGCACTTAAAATCAGACTAATTKTCTCAATAACTTAATCCCTGAATCGAACTAAGTTTCCYCGGGCTAGAGCTGGTGGGTTTGAACATTTTYCGGGAATGAATCTGAAAACAAACTTAACTAGTAGAGAATAAATTAGTTAATAATTTTTAATAATTAATTTTAATTCGATTTACTGAGAAGACAGCACTAGTCTTTATTTCGCTTTTACAAAAATTTTCAAAATATCTTGCGATCTTGATCAGTTTGCCTGTAAAACCATGAGTTAAAATAACCTCGCAATTTAGGATGAAAGATTATATAATTCGTGTATGAACATGCATTGAAATAAAAGTCGTTACTTTCCAACAAAATTAGGCACCTTAGTGTCAATCATTGCTAAGTATATTTCTTTTCTTCGCATTTAAACTAAGAGCTAGAAATCAAAATTCAGATGCGGTGACTATTTTTGGCCAGGAACTAGTTCTGTTATCTATCTAATGGATGCGATTCCTGAAAAATCCACAACTTTATGAATAATTCACGATCCAGATTGGCGACAATTTTCGGTCGATTGCCAGACTGGAATCGATTTCTGGAAAATTTGGCAAGAGCCTTGAATCTTTCTAGGCGGAGTTTGGCATGTGATTTGACCAATGAGCACAGAAGCAACATTAGTGCCCCAAGAAAAGAAATGTTCGAGAATTCAGTCTTTGCCGCATTGCATATCCGTTCACGATTCAAGCGGTTTCCTGTTTTATTCCATTCGAAGGAATCTTCCAGGCTAAAGGCATGTTCCAGATTTTACGAAAGCAAATATGTTTTGCAATTCGGTTCGTTGAATTTCAAAGATGAGTCTTTCTGATAGTAATCGAAGTCCTGGTTCTATTGGGGTAAGATATGTTTCTTAGAGCTTGTCAGTATGTAGATAACTGCATTTAAAATCATACAGTAACTTTCAATTCTCATCGTCATTCAATAAATTCCGTAGAGAAGTAACTTACTCTTAATTAAAGTGTTTGCAAACATCTAGTCCTTGACCATTACCTTAAAAATAACGCCACAACACACAATAGCTCGCGGTTATAGACAATAGTTTGAAGTCTATCGACCGATTGATTATTGCATAAGGAAGCAAGGTGCATGTTAAATTAGCCATCAATCGCTTTGGGCATGAGAATGAGATGAAATCATCAGCTAGCAATATCCTTTCAAAGGGCAATTGGATACATTTCTCGAAAGGTTAATGCCGCAAGTTAAATAGCGACTTTGTCGAAAGTCAGAACAATTAAAAATTACTGGGCCTCTAGTTCTAATGGTGAAGTTCAAATTAGATTTGATTGAAATCGCTAAATGACTGTACCTTTGTTAACTTTTAATACCCGCGATGATGTCATTACAGTTTAAATTGAAGCCATTGCTCAATGTGCAGTAGGCATATCTAACTAGATCCAAACCTATTAAAACGGTACACGCATTACATAAAAGGAAGTGAGATTTTTTGTCATCCTGCTGCGTTTTAGTTTATTCTTGCCGGCTTCACTTATTCCGGATAGAAAATTAAAAAATTGACGAACTCTTTTATTTATTTTACTTTGCCGCACCTATGCAAAGACTATATTTCAAATCCAATAATTCAGACTTTTTTCAAAAACTTTTAGTGAACTTTACAACAAATACTCTTTTTATAATGCAAAATTAGTGTTTAAATCGATATTTCCAAAATGACACTCAGTAACTATAAGGAGTAAGAAAATACGATAAGACCTCCATACGAAAACCCAAACTGACTATTATGATTATAGTAGTTTCCTTTTGAATTAAAGAAAATCTTTACTTCTACTTAATTATTTTTACTTAGTATTCTTCAATTGGAAATTGTCTCATTTATTTTTTAGTTAGTTCATCCTAAACTTCAGTTTCAACATGCAATCCTCCCACAAACCATTATCAGTCCTTAGATCCTTCCACGCTTAGTGTAAATGTTGGAAAATATTCATAACATTTTGAAGAAACTATAACTTATTATTCGGTTCCTTGTAATTGTTATTGTAATTAATATTTAGTTGAGTCGCAAAATTACATATAAAGCTATGATTTATATTCAGAAAAACTAAAAATTTAATGCAAATATTTAATATTGTAGATATTAAATGTTATTTCACATTAAAAAACATTATTTCACCAACTATTAAAACCCACAGACTGACCATCGATGAACTTAAAATATGTGTTTTTTTCACTCGTAACTGTTTTCTGAGATTACGGTGTGCAAAACTCCTATGTAATGCAAAATCTAACTTAAAACTATTTCTTTTCATGAATTAACGAAGTGTTGCCGCCTGGGCGCTTTTATTACATTGGCGTTCTCCTCGCTGTGCAATTGAGTGAAGGCATCTATTACTAATAGCCGGGTATTTCTTTTAACGATTATGACGACGCCTTATTGAAGAAAAAAAAAAAGTGAAGTCAGTTGTTTCTATTACAAATATTCAATGATTAAATGAAAAAGCTTTTTTTCTGTGTGCATTAGATGTAATGAATGTGAAAATCGTAATAGAAACTCTCGCTTTAAATGAGCTGTAGGGTTCGAATCTTCACTGTTCTCACATTCCAAAAACTGTTTTTATTGTACTAAAAAAGTATACTTTTTCGATTTAAAATATTTTTGTTGCGACTTAATAATTGAAAAATTGTTGGTATTTTTGCTACTTTTAAATACCTTCCAAAGAAGTCTGTTTTTTAAGTTTAAAACTGTGGAAAATTGCTATTTTACATCAAATAATAATTAAGAATATGAGTGCATATTAATTATTAATATGCATGTATTTTGAAACTTTAAAGATAAAACTGGACTCCTCACTTTTCTATGAATGAGGTGCAGTATTAGCACTAAATCTCTCTGTATGTACCTCGCTCCTTCATACTACAACCGAATTCGAGTCTGTTTCACGTAATTATTTTTAATCGAACGTAGCATACCTGAAACGTCTGATGAGTGATTAATGCGGATATATGTATTATGTTATGGGAGAAAAATTATTGATCTGCTTCAGTACGAATGCAGTTGCCGCGAGCTTGAATATTTTCACTCCATTCTAGATTTATATGCGCACAATACAAATAAATAGTATTTACAACCACCGTAAAACAAAATGAACAAGCTCTATCCAAAACTGAGTATTGTTACTAGAGTATACTTCAAACATACAAAAACACTTTGAGTGTTGCGGTTAGTTTCTAGACAAAATAAGCAAGAGAACTAGTGAAATTTAGTGCCTTAGCTATAAAATGGAACTAAAACAAATAATAAAGTCTGAAAGAAAGCTGTGCGGAAAATGTCTCTCATTATTCAAGCGATCTAGGAAAACTCCGTTAATAGACTGAGAAAAAAGAAAAATTTGCATCTTGACATATTCACTAAGCAAAAAAAGACGTAAAGTATGGCCTCAATTTTATCTAGTTATGTTGTAAATCCAGTAATTCTCCAAAATGTGTCTCATCTATCAACGGTATGATCTCACATTGAGTTATAGGCTACGTGATGTAGGTCACATGAGTTTATTAGTATTTATAACTTTGTATACAACCATTGTTCCATAGCTTTTCTCAAACTTATCTTTTACTTTTTTCCGCAATCTTGTACAACGGGATTTTGTAATTTATAAACTTAAGCTCTACAAAATAACCAACCGAGCTGCTGGCGAAACAACGATCTTATTCATAAATTATATGGATCATTGTTAATTATTGATGTTGATACTGTTGCTCAATTTTTTAAAGCTTTTACAGTTTCGAAAAGAGAGTAAAGTACAAAGGCAAACAGTATGGGTTTAATGCAGCTTTTACTATTTAGGGCAAATATCAATTATTCCAATGTAATAGTTCACATTTGTTTGATGAACATTCACTTGGAAATAGTAGTGCCATTTAATGGAAACATCTGAAAACTCCAAAGTGAATGGCATCTACTTCTGGAATTTTTTCTCCGCATAATTGCACATAGCTTAGGCATGCGACAAAATTTTAAGCAGTATAAAAAAATACGATCGAATTAACCTTTACACAACTTTGGGTTAATTAGCACTAGTAGAGCAAAAATAATGACATGGCGCTCGTATCTGGACAGTATTATGTCAATAGTTCCCACTTCAGGCCAGGACTAAAATAACCTATCCGAAACGCACAGCTAAAAATACGAACTTACTGAAATTTGCTAGTATTCCTTCGCTTGCATTGCGGCTTTACTCTTTCGCGGTCGGTTTCAAAAAAAGTGTCTTTAGTTAAGTAACGAACAGTGCGTAAAAAGTCAAAATTGCGCACGACTGATCGAGGAAGTGTTCACCCGCGCTATAAATCTGTATAGTTCGATAAGTTGTTAAAATTTTTATACTGTGTATGTTGGTTCTTGCGAGATTGATATCTTTGATGCATCTGCACGTTCAGGGTACACTTTCTCGTGTTTAAGAACAAATAACCATAAAACAGCTTTAGCTGGGGATAGACTACCTGTATATTGATACCTAAGTTGTCATTGTTGAATGTGTGCCTAAAATGTTTTAATTAAGGCCAGTTGCAAGTTAAACATATTTCTATTTGGCATTGAATTTCAGCGTAAATGAAACGGAAATTTTACATGGCTTTTCACACATCAAGGCAAATATTATAATGAAAAACCATTTGGTAGTTTCTGATTTCTCTGTCTATTAACCATTAAACTTTTATCTGCCAATAAACATAAATTCATCTCAATTAAAGCGACCCAAATGTAAAAATAGGCAATTTGTATAAACGTTCCGTAACCAGATTGGCGTGAATCAAGATTTTGCGAAAATAAAGCTTTCAGTCTTGACGAAAAACATTTTTTTCTCCAGGCTGCTATCTTAAGTGGCCTAATGGATAGTAGTACTATATTTAATTCAAGTTCAACACTAAACACATCAAAATCGACTATTTATTTAAGTGTGCAGATTTATAAGGCACATGTGTGAAAACATTTCGTAGACCGGTCCTTATATAAGTAGGTGCCAGATAGTTTCCACGAAACTTTTAATTTGTATAGTAGACGTAGTAAACAAATAACTGCGATAATTTAAATTCCGATTTTATAGTATTTGAAATAATTTTCTGAGATTTAATTAACAGGTAATGAAAGGCGATTTAGAGAACCATTTCATTATTTTAAACCTTCGGTATACTTTAGATCAATCTAAATTAGCAAAAGGCGAAAAAGCTGAAAAATTGGGAAATTTTAGGTGAATGGAGAAAACGCACAGACGCTGTTATTATATTTGGAAAAAACAAGTTATTTTGGAAGATTTTGGTAGCATTTGTGACAGTTTTTACATTAGTTTTACACATATGCGACATACAATTTTGTTGGAGTCATTTTAAAATGTGCAAATTCCAGTTTCAATGAGATAAACTTGTGGTCAATCTTTTCAAATGCAGCAGGCTGCTTTTTTAGAAATTAACGTCTGCACTGTGCTTTTAAGATTAATTAATTGTTTTTTTAATCGAAAAAGGGTTAGACCAAAGAAACTGTATTTAAATTTTGATCCAACAGATCTGATATAAAGTGCAGTAAATTCATTATAAATCAGGAAATTGTTTGAAAACTTAAAGCTTAAGCTCAAAAGCTCAAGTCCATTCAACACGGTTAGTAATTGTTTAATTCAGAAGTTGTTAGTGAGGGAAGCTTGAATGTAAAACGACGGGTTAGTTAAAAAATTGACAATCTTTTAAAGTTATATGGTGTGAAATCGTTAAACTTATCAATATTATTTTATCAATTAAAATGTTTGTTAACTAAATTTTTTTTTCAACTGGAATGTTAATATTACAACTATCCTCAACTAAGTAATTTATTTATAAGTAGTACATTCTAAAAATTCACATAGCTGTTGAGTTCCCATCGTCCACCAATGCTGAACAAATTCAATCTTTAAGTCTAAATTAAAATTAAAAAGTCTCATATTTAAATCAAAAAATTAGATATCGTCAATGTAAAGTCATCGTGAAAGCATTTTTCTTCCAAAGTCCATTTTCCATGAATTAACTCAATACTCTTTAGAACTTATCACCGAGAATCTAGTTAATTTTTGATGTAGACCAGTTGAAGCCTCAAATTGTTTGGGTTGTTTATTTGAATTATTCAACACCCTTTTATGAGCGAGAAAAATACATCTGCAATTTATCTATCTGCAACTAATTTTACATTTTTTTTAAATGCCAATTTAGACTATATAAAATGATGAACCACAGCGACCTGCTGATATTGACTAGGCGCCAACCGAAACAAAAAAAAACAACATTGACCACAAATGTGCCAACATTAACTGGTTTTATCAATTGGTGTGTGTCTGTCTCATTGCTATTGTTAGAACTTACCTGTAAGCGACATAAAGCCCAAGTGTATTACATTAATAAAATTAAAAAAAAAAAGCAAAAATATCAAGCCCAGTTATTATGGATGCTATTTTTCTTTAAGTTTAGGGAAAGCTTTACTATACTTGTTATTTCAGCTATTGAATTTCTAAAGTAGATATGTTTTTGTGTAACCTGTACGTGCCTGCATCAAAAATATTACCCCTTCGCTTTTCGAGAGATTTCAACAATAAATACTTTAATAATTTTCAAGCAAAAACTCACTAAACGCTTATATTGACGGAACTTTTGATTTTATTTTCCAGATATACTTACTAGTTGGGTGTTTGGTATTTTTGTACTTTGTTATAAAAATTTAGTAGTTCTAAGTGTGTTATGATCACCTAGTACAAGATGTCGCAGTCGATGAAAAAGCGATTTCCTTCCCTTACGAGTATCGATATGGAGGTGAGTCAATATGGAGGTCAAGTCACATTGTTTTCACACTGTCTGAACGTTAATAAATAAGATCGAAAGGTCATATTTGAGTTAGTTGGATTGATGTGACTGGCAGTTTTTACCCCATTTCACCCTGATAGTTTAACCGACACAAAATCGCTGGACTAGTTTGGAATCCCTGAGCTATGACGCAATTCATTTTTCCAAACCAACTGTCTTTTATGTTCTTATCAGCTTTACATATTCACTTTTATTGATTCGAAATGGGAGCCGAATTCGGAAGACACTTAGCAAAAATAACCTTAATAGAAATGCAATTTCCATGAAGTGGCCTGCGAACAACCAACTTGTAGCTTGGAAAGCTAATTGCTTGGTAACTTGAGAAGCATGCTGACATTACGCAAAATAACGACCGAAACTCCTTGATATGATCACGTAGCAAATTCCAGAATTTTAATTGAATTCCATTGGAATTTCAATTTTATTTTAATGTCCTGTTGTTTTGCCATGCTAAAGTTCAAGGATGCATTTCGATTGAAAGTTCCTATATTTAGCAAAGTTGCGACCCTAAGCCCTGTTTTAACTTGTTACCATCCGCTATGAAGGGGGTGGGATACTAACAACTTGTTTTCAGAACACCGGTTTTTCCAGTAAAATTTATGGTATTTTATGCTGTAATTTAAATACTAAATTACATGCAAAAATATGTAAATTGTTTGATAAAGAGTTCAATTATGGGCTTCTGCTTGTTTTATTTGGTGTTATTCTCCAAAAACATTTCGTGTTCTCTCTTGCTACTTTTATTTCGCTGTTGTTAGAAATTCAAATGCCATTTAAACAGACAACTGAGTCTCATTTTAATATCGGTAATCAATTTTTGAAGCTTTAAAACCAAGCCTCGGATTTTCAATTTGGAAACATCGAAATCTGATAATTCTTTGAAAATGTTGCATTTTAATAAAATACTTACATATAAATTTGTCTTGCAAACTGGAACTCTGTAACATATTTTAACTGGGTGAAATTGGGAAATTAAAATATAGTTTTCTAACTGGAAACAGTTATGCAATTTTATACATTATTTGTTTATAGAATTCTCCGAATAACATGAAAAGCTCAAAGCAAAACAGTTTACTATTCTTTCATTTAAACGCCAGATTTCTTGTTGCCAAACATTTTTCTTTCTATCATGAATGCGGAACGTATTCTCGAGAGTGACCAGACTAAATGTTGTTTTGGAATCCAACAGTGGACTATTTTTAAGACACACTGAGGCGATTTTTCAAACTAGTGTTTGAATACCGGCAGATAAATGTTGTAGTGATTTTTCAGAACAGGATTGTGTTATTTTCAATGGAATTAACCGGTTCATTGTGAAATTAAATTTTCTTGTATATGATTTCCATCATACAATTCATTTTTAAGTTGCTCTTCATTTCGCTATGTGGTTTACTCAAAGTTACTCAATTTAGTTTTAAATGTATACATTTATAATGCTTCTTGCATAATCTCAGTTATTTCAATCAAAGTAAGCATTATTAAACTCATTTCAATCTATTTAGAGTGTTGTAAACGATAAAATTATGGTCTTTCCCAATCGGATATTTGATGATTTAGCAATTTCTTAAAAAAGAAATGATCGTATGCTGTTTGGATATGTCGAGAACGGTTGGAAGCAGTCCAAAATGGCAAGCTGGAGACTCACGGGCCAATAAAATACATAATACGAATACTAAACTCGAGTTTGTTTTCCTTTCTTCCAAGCTCTTGACACAGTTATGTTTTGCTGCTATAGCTTTTCAGATTCATCTAATAAGTAATGGAAGGTCATTTCGTTCTTTATTATGTTGGATTGTCTTAACTTCTTTGACACCGAATGATCTATTGCAGGTTGTTGTAAACACAATGGACTTTATTTATGGCTTTTTACGACCGATGTAGAGTACTAACGAGATTTAAATTCAAAGTGTGCAAGTGATTAGTTTCGTTAATTTGGAATATGCGGTAAAATCTAAATTTAAACTTTTAAAGTGCGAAAATATGGTTGCTGCTAGAATGTGTTTCTGATTTTTTTCAGAAAATTCTATAAATTATATTTTGATTTAGCTTTTATCCATACTGTATCGATTTTCCCCAGCTGCTCGTTAATTTGTCTTAAACTTTGAAAATCATGAAGTGATCTTAAAAAATCGTATTTGCAAATGTTAATATTAGAATAAAAAAATATTTTTATCTCACGTTCTTTACGTTAGTTTGATCTCAAAGCAATTTTTGGTTATAAATTTTAACAAAATCTCTGAATTATTCACAAATTTCTTTAAAGATTATTTGTTCCATGTCTAGATTGCATTATTGTCACGTTAAACTGAGCAAAAAATGCCTTATAATAGTCCCTAAAGAGAAAAAATATTGTAAGTTAACTAAAATCAAGATGATGTATATTTGAAGATACTACAAGCTTCCATTGACTACGAAAAAATACTTTCAGTGCTCTGAACTCAAATATCGTATATATTTTTTTTATCTGGTCTTTTAAATTTTTTTATGATGAGATTAATTTCTTAATTACTTTCATATTTCCATACTTCATTAGTAAATGTTAGATTTTCGGATATGCGAAGCAAATAGAGCCACGTTGCAACAGCTTATGTTTTACATATTTTTTTCCTCCGTAATTCCTATTAATTTCAATTAGTTCCTTAGCAATTACAACTTTTACAGATATCTCAAACAAATACAATCTCCTTTTGTTCTATTCAATGTGAACTATTTAATCACAAAAAAAGTTTGTAATGAAAAAGTGCCAACCGGTAAATGCAAGCAAGAACTCCGTTTGAGACGCCTCAAATAAATTGTATTTTTTGATTATTTTTTCTAATATAGCAGGAATTTAATTTGATTTAACTGGATTCAATAAAATAGCATTTGTTATTGAAATATTTGTGATTTAATTAATTTTTATTAAATAATGTTTTTACGTTATAATAGGGAAAGCTTTAAAATATAAAGAAGAAAATAAAAATAAACGCTAAATGTTGACGAAAATTTTAATACGATTTGTTTTAATGACTTTTTTCCACAACTCTTAATGTGTGTGTCATTCTATAAATAATTAAAAATAATTTAATATTGCTTTTTCGTCAATTTACATGTGTAAAAATCCAAGAGAACTAGTTTTAATCAATTTCACAAATGCGAAGAGAGTTGAGTAATTAAAATAGGAAAGTGGGATTTCCTTACCTTTTCACTTTAAATCACTTTCAGGTTTAATTTTGAAGGATGCCTAATAAGCTTAATAGGTATTAGTTAACAGAAGTAGGTATATGAATATTACATTTTTTTTGTTGTACTATTTAAGTATTATTTTATGTTTGAATGTTTGAGATGAAAACGGCCACTGATTTTAGAGCTGCATCTTAAGAGGCTTTTTCCACTGCAGTATTCGCACTTTCCATTTTTATAATACAAAGCGCACTTATGCCTAGCAGTAATTCACTGAAAACTCCATTCATGACACTTTACCGTCTCAACTGAAATCTATTAAAACACAAAGCCTTTTCAAAAAACACAGTTACACCCATATTTCTGTCGTTTCAAAGCGCATCTTCTAATTAAACCTAAAACATTATACTTTTAAATTAATCGCGGAAATGGAATATTTTACAGGTGTCAAACAACGCTTTCCTGCATTCTATAAATAAAAAATCGGGACTGTTTTTTGAGTCGTGTTAAAAGCTATTTGAAATATTTCCTGCAGTCCACTACTATTCGGAATGCTGGAAAGTAAATAAACAGTAGGTTGATTTTTAGTTTTGTTTGTTATTTTATTGCTGTGTTTTACCTCCGCAGAAGCGATAATGTCGAACTTTATCAGTTAATTAAATTCCTCTGGAAAGTACATTGTTTACGGTTTAGTGCCGTGTTTCGGTTCCGGGATAGAGCTTAAAGATGTAAAATTATTACAAACACTTACAAGCAATTTTTTATTTTAAAAGTGCGAGAACGAGGAATTTGCAATAAAGCAGTTTCAGTGAAAGAGCATTACGTTAGAGCTGCAAAATCAGCCAAGGTTCATCCACTTAACAAACAACCATTTAAGACTTGGTACTAGAAATTAAAATTACTACGGCCCTTAAAACGTTAAAAGTATGACCGTTTTTGCAAAGTTTTAAGGCGAATACAGGATGTTTTGTACTGATGCCATCTGGATATTAATTAAATTGCAATTTTCCGCTGAAATTAGTTATTTTTATTATAGACGTTATTAAGCATTTTAAATTTCCTGGTGCTAGCGCTACCTAGTACGAGGTGAGGCCTTGTTTTATACACATTTCATGGCAAATGAGGCAATTTTTCACCAAATATTTCCAACCTTTAAAATATTCATGCATAATTTCGGCAAATGTGCATGCAGTCGTCGGCCCGTCTACTTACTCATACATGTAGTTGGCCAATCTGAAAGGCAAATTTCCAATGCCATTTTGGCAAAGAAATGTTGAGGCCACCCTATGTTGGCGCCCTCTTTCATCGCTCCTAAACTCATTTTCCGCTCAATATTGGGGTTGTCGGAGCCGGCTTTCCAGTTCTAAAGCGATGTTCGTACTTTGAGCATGCAGGTTTCCTGCGAAATGAGTTTTCGATGATGAATTTGCTCAAAAGTTGCAGATTTTTCATATAATAGTGCGATAGGGAGGTCAATATGGTGACGGAAAATGGCCAGGTAAGAAATCTGATATATCATTTCAGCGGATACGCGTTTTCAGTTCTCTGGGTCTTCAGGGCATATCCGCATAGTTGCTATGCGGTTTTCGATTAGGGTGACCGAAGTAAGCGGCATTGGCGGATTGGGGGTAGTTTTTTACAGGTTAGCTCTAAAGGGGTTGAGGGTGAGCAGGTGTAGTTGGGAATAACTTTACTGTTGCACCCTGGTTTCCTAATACTTATCAAACTGTCCGTCTTCAATTACAAAGTTATCGGTAGAATCGATGCGTCTTAAATTTATTTTACAATGCACCAAGACCACGGAAGTCCGACAAAAATAAAGTTATTGCTTAAATTCGGTAATAATTCCAATTACGTTTTATAGAACATTTTAGTGCTGATGGAAGAAATGCTTTCAGCATATTTCAATGCAGTACTTAATGCGTAATGTTTAGGTGACATCTGGAAGAAATTTTATGAAAGCACGGTTTTCTATTAAAAATATTTTTGTCTATTGAATAATTCAATTTTGTAGCTAAAAGTTTTATGTTCGCATATAAATTTACATCTTAATTGCTAAATGTAGTCTACATAAAAATTTTCATAATCCATTCCATCCTATGAAAAATAAGTATTATTTCTGTCCAAAGTTCTCTAAAGTCTACACATTGCAGCTTTGATTGAAAACGTATTGTATAATGTTTTAGAATTAATTTTTATTGAAATTATTTTGAAATATTTGCCTATTAAACTAAAACTATAGCTCATTTTAAAAATAACACCTAAAGCACTTTTGCATTATACACGCTACTACTAAAGTCGAGTGTTAAGTAACTCTGATATTCGTGTCCATTGAAAGGCACTTAAGCTCAAATAACAAAATTCCGCTTTTCCACTCGGACTACACACATTTATTATGGTTTTGTCCGAAATACCAGGATTTTCCGACGATTTTCCGTCTTCCTACATAAATCGTTTGCTATTAATATTTTCACAATTTAGTGCTGTTAATGTTGACATATTAAATATTGATTTCGTCAGGTGTTTTTCAACTTTTGTTCTTGGTTTCTTGACTGTCAACTATTTAATAAGTATTAAATTTGTACAATATTCCATGGTATTTTACATCAGTAAACATCTACGTTTAAATCCAGTATTTTGGCAGAGCCATAATCATATTAAACCATAACAAATTATTACTTTACGGTATTACTTTTTTAAGAAACTCTAAAGTAGCATGTTTGAACCAGCTACGTATCGCAACCATATGATGTTCAATGTTCTGTTTCATAAAGTAAAAATTACAAAATAACTAAAATTCACTTCCCAACTCATCAACCGTTAATAATCGATCGTTGCTACATGTCCCTTTCGCAAAAGCTAATATAATTTCAGTAACTATGTTCTCCTTTCTGCCGATAAAAATCATAGATAAAAAATTCATTTCTTTTTGCAAATGTTTCTGTGTTATATTATTATCTCGAATAACTATCAATTTTTACTTTTAAACTTTTAAGCGGCATGCTATGACCTCACCGGATGAATTTTAAAAATTTGTAAAATTAATTTTATGAGTGATTTCTGAAATTGCAAGAAACAAAATGTTTTTATAAACATATTTTGTAGTGCAAAATTCTGGTAATTCAGTGCGTTAATCAAGTTAAGTAGAGCAATTATGCAACTATAATATGCGATGTTATGCGACATTTGGACGACTTGTTACTGGCCAGGAAACATATATGATGATATGATGATGATGATATATGATGATATAACATGATCAACTTGGGTAGCAAGTTTTGCCTTTTATTAAAAATATTTCTGACAAGAACATATATGATTGTTGCTGCAAGGTCTAAATTCTATATTTGGACAGATAAACTATTTGCCAGAAAATTGAAAAATATATTTTATAAACATAAGGGCTATTGAGTAGCATTAGCACAGCTGAATATATCCAAGTTGGTAAATTTATACAAAACCTTATTCGGCTTTTTATGGCATTTAATAAATTCACTTTACATTACAAGGAAAGGTTAATGTAGAATCTGAACCTTTCTGAGTTAAACTTTTCCTTTCACAATTTTTCACGGTACACCTAAATTTTGAGCTGATCTGTGGAAATGTCCTTCATTTACATAAATTAGAAGGGGTTATTTTTATTTTAGGCATAGTAGGGTGAGTTGATATGAAACTAAGAGGGTTTTTAACTAATTTGTCAATGTGTTAACCTGTTAATACCCTGCTAAAATACGTATTTGTTCGGGTGTTGCAAACATTTTCCATATTGTGTTTTGGTTAAATTTGTCTTTATGGGCCAAGAGTTTTCATTTATGAGAACGTCGTCATAAACCTTTCTGGGTTCTAAAGTCAAAACACAATTAATACTTTATAATTTAAGACTGAATAAATGGTGTACGTGCTAAAGCTTTTGGTTGCTTTATGTAGATACCATTTAGAGTGAGATGTAGATACCATTTAGAGAGAGTGTTTTGTAGGTCATTTGTGGTCAGTCTAAATTTGATTGCGATATTTCGATGATAAAAAATCTAAGTATATAATTATCACCGACGATTCATGATCAATTTTTTTATACTTGCAATTTAAAAATATGTTGATATTTACACATTTATTTTTTCCTCAGGCAAAATTTCCCAATTCAGTAATTTTTTTTTGATTGAGTCAAAAAGTGATTATCGACATGAAAAAGTTACTTTTCTCGTCCTATTTAGTAAAGATACAATTTTCCTCTATTATATATAACTACACAATCTATTTTTCTTTTATAAGATGAAATTCTGATCTCTTGATTTAAAATTAAAATAATGATAAATAAATTTATTATTCTTTTGATTTCCTGATACGCCATAAAGCGACGATATTTAGTACTGATAGATTTCCAATTCGATAAGATCTTGCCAACACCAAAAAAATAATTTTTATCGTCATTGCATGCACAACAAATTCTTCTGTCAAGAGGATCAATTTGTCTTTAGGAGGCAAAAATTGCGAAACAACTTTTCCTCACCCAATAGCACCACATTATCTAAGCTCGCGGATGTCGATATTTATTCAAATTTCTGCTCAAAATTTCAAATCCTCATCATTCATAAAACAATGAAAACCATTTCAACAACTTGGCATCAGACGTAGAAAATTCATTTTGATTTATTAATTTTTCTGCTGTTCCTGAAAGTGGACCATGTACTTAACTGGAAAGTCAAGCATCGGATTTTTAAGCTAAGCATAGTTTTTCTCGTCAGACTCTTTCCATGTAGGATAAGCCACTTTCCATACAGGAAAAAAATCGAAACATGTTAAGATCAGAGGAATGCAGCGTGAATTGGCTGTAGTCCAAATTGCGTAAGAGGAAACATACACTTTTATATAATATCCGGTCAAAACATATTTTGCAGTTGGCTATTTGAATCAGTAGGATAACATCTACTAATTTCTAATTTCATTTTCTCAAATTGTTGGGAATTTGTTTTCGTCCTTTCAGGAGATATATTTCCACTCAAACACATAATTCATGGAGGAGTTCGACTTATTTATATTAACATTCTCCATTACTATTATGACTATATGAACATTTATTTTGGAAAAATACCCACTTTCTCGAATAAAAATATATTAAATTGGGTCAAACAGTTTAATTGGGTTAGTAGGCTTCCTGTCCCAACGGAACATTGATTTCATTAGATCTTGAAAGGGATACTTCTCTCGAGTATCCCTTCAATCACTTGAGGGGCTTGACAACACAAAAATGCGCATTCTTTTATAGGCAAGTAACTGAACTGCTGGATCGGAATTATTTTAATTTGATATTGTGCAAGTGCTAGTAAAGCAACTATCCCAGGTATAGGACGGACTAGTTTATTTGACTTTTCAACTCTGACCTTAAAATAAATGAATCCTGGACATGAGACGGTTCGATGTGCTAATTCAATGCGGAAAAATGCCGGCGTTTTGGTATTTTTAATTTATCGGGAACAGTTGATACAAATATTGATGCCCAGCAGTTCTAGTCTGCTGATATATTCAGGATTTGACTCAATTACATGAGCATTGTAGACTGGAATCTAAAATATGCAGGGTGGTTTTTTAAAATCTTGAAAAACTTAAATATTTCGGAAACGAGTAATCCGAGGAAAAATCCGTCAAAAAGTGAGAATAATTTATCTAAAATATTTTCTTCGATTTTGACCGGTGGCAGGTGCTTTTTTTAAATCTTGTATCGCTAAAATATTGCGAAAACGAGTGATCCGAGGAAAAAATGTTTCAAAAAAGAAGTTAATATCTGGGAGGGGGAAGTTTTTTTGAGTCACAAAAAAAACGCATACTTTGATGATGTTCTGTGTTGCGTAATTCATTTCTAAGAGCTATTTTCTCTATTTTTTATCTAAATTTTTTTATTTGGGCCCATAGTGCGCCATCTGTCAAAATCGAATAAAAGGGTTTAGATAAATTATTATCACTTTTCGACGTGCTATTCGAATCTCCAATAAAATGTTGTGGTTCCATTTGAAATTCTCAAGTTGGGCCCTGCCTAGCCAACAAGGTTAAAGTAGGCGTTGTTTTTCTGACACGAATAAACTCCCCCTCCCAGAAATTAACTTCTTACTCGAAACATTTTTTCCTCGGATCATCCGTTTCCGAAATATCTAAGTGTTTCAAGATAAAAAACCACCCTGTATAGGGGAAATTATTTACGTCATTAATAAATTATTTTCCATGTATTTGTAGTACCTACGTCGCGTTTATTATTATTTATTCTGGTTTTAACTGATTTTGGAAATTTTGGTTCATTTGTTTTGTTAATGTTTTACAGTTAATATGAACTTTAAGCGACATGGCAAACGCTATATGTGTTATAATAAGCAATTTAGACATTTATTTTTATATAGTTCTTTTTGGCAACAGCTCTAAAACTGAATATTGGATTTTGGATGCAAATGAATATTGATCACTTGATTTGAAATCTATATCGATCCATCTTTTCCCTTTCACAGAAATATCATATTGAAACAAGAACATTTTTGGTTACCAAAAATTGTCTCGTATGTAGGTTACATTCGAAGAATAAAAATTTTGAAAATGTTTAATACTTCTAGACATTAGGGATATCGGGAAAAGTCGGGATAATTAGTAAACTAGATTTCTAAGGAGCCACCAGAGAACCGATTTTGATTTTTTTAAAATGACTTTTAGACTACTTCATGCAATTTAATTATTTTTTCATACAATAAAAGTACATCATTGCTTTTAAAAATGACCCATGAAAACATTTTTAGCGTTTCGGTTTGCCTCGGATGGACTAGGTGGATCACAATAATAGTAAATTTAACCTTTTTTTAAACCTTAAACTAAAAAAAAACACGCTTGATTCATATCGATAAACAGAACGGTTTTCGAAGAAAACATATTTTAAATGTTTTTTAACGTCCTCTGTACAAATTTGAGATCATGCTCACATATTCCGGGACACCCTGCATAGGTGATTCATTAAAAATGGGAAATCCGGAAACTGAAAATCCTACACGTACAGCAGACAAATAGTAGCAATTGGCGCAATGATGCCTTATCCAAGGTTGATATTTTGGGAAAAACAGGGTGTTAAAATTCGTAGTTTTATTCGATTTTTTGCCATTATTTTCAAGATATCTTGGAATTTTAAATTTTGTGACGATAGGATTTTTCAGATGATGAATTTGATGCGTAGATGGTAGTAATATCTTTTCACCCCGTAAGTCTCACATCACATTCAGTTTAAAAATCATTTCATCATTATCAAATCATTTTTACACAAATTGAAAATTCTTGTTTCGTATCTAGATTTCGGCACGTTTTTGAGATAATGGATTCAACGAACACTAGGTTTTAATAACACGCGATTGTCTATGTAAAATATTAGAACATGTAAAATTCTTTACAATTGCTTAAAGTGATTGTTGAAAGTGACCATCATTGAAACTGATACACTTTACTCAGTGTTTTTTTACGAGACTTATTGGGATTGGTTCTGATTCCGTTGACAATGACTTGAATTTTTCCACAATTCATCACTCTAACCAATAGAATATTTGTAAGCTATATCTTTCATGTGAGGCCAAATTGAAAACTCCAGAGGATTGAAGTCCGGACTTTTGGGTGGCCAAGTATCCAAGTAGGCACGCACCAGCCGAGGAAAATGTGGTGGAGCTGCATCTTGCATAAACCACATTTATATTCGTAAATGAAGTGGAACATCCTCAAGCAACTCGGTCAAGTTTAGTTGAAGAAATTGAAAATGCAATTGGCTATTTAATTTGGAAGAAAGATCAAATGGTCCAACAAAAATTTTCAATTTCAAATTCAAGAAACTCTTAAAACTTCTGTTTTAAAGATTCATATTTTCATCTTATACATAGATGCATTTTCATGCGTTTTTTTTTGTCTATTTGAAGTTTGGCGTATTAATTTAGTAATTCAAAATAGAATGCGAAGTGTGCGAAGAACGTGAAGTTTTACATACGCGCTAATAAAATAATACCCAATCCATGCTGATGCTCCGATGACAATTTCCTAATATAGGACAAGGTAACGCGGAATGGATTAATTGAATTTAATGGAAAGTTCTCAACTAGCAATTTATTTCCAATCGGGAAAAAACCATCCGAAGTGCTCTATGGTAGACGCGCCGTCGCGACGCCGTTATTGACCGGTGACGTCGGAAGGTGTCGGCGAGCGCGTCGATTCAAACCATCTTACTACCCCCTAAACTTCATCTGGCTGTATCGGGTGAAAACGCGCGTCGTGTTGATTTGCCAGAAAATTTGTTGATTCTGATCTGTGATTTTTGGATGTCTCCAGACCAACTAGTTTAGTAGTCGAAAATTCGCGTGATCTAATCTTGTAGTGGCCTACGAGCTGACCTATTTTTGTGCATATAACGAAAAAATCTAGCTTTAATATTTTTGAGCCCTCTTCAAGACACTGTGAAAGGCATTTATAATTCATAAATCGTCACCCTGGAACTGCTTTAACCAGGGAAAAATGTGCTGGCGAGAATGACAGGTTGCTTTAAGCTTTTTCGAATGGTGAGTCCAGCTTCTTTTTTTAAACTAAATTCTTAAATTCAACACAGTTGTTACACTGAATTGAACCAAGATAATTCCAGAACACAATGTAATAAATGAAATAATACTAATAAATCAATCTGATATAAGGTCCCTAGTAATTCTATCCTGAGGCTGCCATGAGCAACTAGTAAAATCTGTCCCACTTCTTCTTCTTATATTCTAACTAATCTATATTTTTTTGTTCTTGCGGATGTTTTTGAAAGGTGAATGCGGTTTTCGAAAGTTAATTCAAGTTGGCCATTGGAGATTTTAAATTATCGTTCAATTTAATCTTCTAGAGCATTTCCTGATTACATTTTAGGAATTACCCATACCTTGACCAGTAACATTTTAATTTGTAAAAAATACATTTTCATTATAATATTTTAATAAACAGTCCAAATACTTCAATATGAAATTTTACTGAACGAAACTATGATGCTCCTTTTAGTTACATTCATATTGAATTTGGCATTTTGTACTGAATAACAATTATAGCGTTTCACAACATTTTTAACTGCATAAGACAGATACAAATTAGTATGAAAACTCGAAAGTTGCATTTGAAATAAAGACCATTATCTACAACAGAAATTACTAATAATTCCCTAAGATAACTTGAGGGAACTGATCCCATTCCTGTTTCTTCGATTTCGATGTAAATAACATTATTAATGCTAAGTTTCTGAATCTCTCGCAAATGAGATTATAATTAAGAAGTGTTTCTCGAATTTTAAGCTAATTATAATAAGAAGTCATTATCTTTGCCAACCTGCAATTTATCAATGTACAGGATTATTTTACTGATGAATTCAATGGCCAGTTTTACGCTTTCTTACCTATTTTGCACACTTAAAATCTGTTGTTTTTCAATATTAATTTTTGTCTCTTTCGTTGTCGGATCTTAGGAGCGATATAAGCTTTTAGGTCTCCAATCCATGCAACTTGTTACGTTTCACTTATTCAAAATATCTTGGTAAGAATTCAGAACTCGAAATATTTTATCGCTAAACTTTGTATATTTCAATTTGACCCATTGAATTATCCAGACCGGACGTCAATGGCCTTTTAATGGCTGGTGCATCTCGAACTGCAAGTGCATGGGGTGCATTTCGTATGAGACGAGGGTAACCAGTGCATGTGAAAAGAATATTATAAAGTGACACTATTGCGGCCCGATTTGTTGGTGATTCATATTATTTCACCCTATTGCTTAGGTTTTAATAAGGACATTTATATGCAGTTTCGTCTGGCAGGATTTATTGCAGTGAAGGCGTTTTCACTACAGTTCCTGATCTGTTTCGGTTATAATAGGATTTTTAATTCGATGCCGAAATAATAATTAAAGCATGTCGGTAATATTCTGCAACAATGCAACCGCTTTAAATAATTTACGTTCTTGAGTTACTTTACTCACAGTTTATGTTTTATTTCAATATCCTTATGCTTTAATGTGGGATAAAATAAAAAAGGAAATAAATGTGGGTTAGTGAAATTTATAACAAATCGACGATTCTTAACATGAGAATTCTACTACGCCACTGATAAATTGTAGGGATTGTCCACCCTTCGATGAATTTCAACCCTCAGGAAACTTCGTCAAAAGACAAGTGAATTTCGGTGTCTCCCCTATTATAAAAGTACCAGGTTGCCCTATATGTTTGTTTGTTGTTCAGCTGTAAATTAACATGTTGGATATTTAATATTTTGCTGTATAGGCCTTTTAGTAATTAGTCACTTAAATATTTTCATATAGTTTAATGAGAGGCCATAGCACCAAATTTTAGAAGGTATCTCAATTTCAACCATAGATTAAAGAGGTTTTCAGACGGTTACAACTTACTCAGCACTTATATACATTTTCTATAAATAACAAAAATTCTTCAATGAGTTTAGTAGTTGTTACACAACTAAATAATGAAGAAATTAGATGATAATGAAATTTGACGTTGGAGGGAAAAGAGAATATAAAAAAATTATAGCTGGCTGAATGAACAAGAGTTGAGCTTCTTATGCGATATACTTCACGGTGATAAAAGTTATAATTCATTTTGTATAAGCCATGTATAATAAACATCAGTGGTTAGTGATGAAGACATTTTGTAGGAAAGGATTAGAAATTGTCTCTTATTGCAAATGCAAAAACCAAATTTAATAGATTTTTATAATTAAACGTATAAAACATATCTAAGTGAAAATTTCTTGACCGATACAGAAATAGTTAAAAAAATATTTAAATTAAGGAAAAATTCAAGTATACAAATGTCTCATTTTCTAAATCTTGCGAAATAGATATTTCAAACGAACTGAAAAGTTTTGATAATTGCAAGAAAATAATATGTTAAAGTTTGTTAAGCGGTGTTGATTAAGTTAGATCTATTATACCTTTTTATAAGTGTCATAAGTATATTACTTTCGCTCAAGGTGCTCACTTATTCCCTAAAAATGTAAAAATATAACCCCACACCATCACATACAACACCCTGTATATCTGTAACATGACATAGTCATATTAAATGAAAACTTTACAGAATCAGGTGACTAAGTAATTATTTGAAGTAACCAAACCCTATTTATGCACTAATTTTAGACAGGTCGGCGCCCTTCGTGTTGTCCCAGGAAGGGTAGTCACGGAAAATAAAACCGATATAATTGTGGTCAGCTAAAACGCGATTGAACTATTAATTCGTTTATAAATAGTTATTGTATAATATGAGGTATGCGGTGGAATTATTAAGGTATTTGGATTATTAACGTCTAGACCCAGAAAATTAATTAGTTAAATAACACTGCCAGCAACGCGATAAGGCAACACTAGCAATTTTTGAGTATCAGTATTACTGACCTATTCTACTACATGATTTATTGCATATTTTTGAGTTTCTCTATATTATTTTAAATATTTTCTGTCTCTAACATTAATTATACGTGGACAATAATGTGTAATTTACCCCCTCTGGAATTATGAATCAAGTTCTCAATTTATTGATTTAAAGGCAACATCTAAATGGCATATTGTTTGTCCATTCGGCGAATTATCTGCTATTTTCATTTTCTAAATATATTGAAGTTCTATTCTAGGATAACCTTTGCCATTTCAATGCTTTTAATATAAAAGCATATCAATGCCCTTTGATGGAATTAAATCCAGAATTCTTTTATTCAAATTTTGTGCGCAAATTTTGCGTTTTATCAGCACTGCTGCTTTAAAAAAGTGTAGGCAAAGAGAAGCTTTCAATTTATGTGAGATATTTTTGCTAAAAGAAGTTTTCAAACACAGAAAAATCCGTTTGTTCTGATGTTGTTTACTGCATTTTATCTGATTCTTTTATGCAGTTACTAAGAATCGAAATATTTTTAGTTTCGCAAAGTTATCTATGGTACTATACCTATAGTTCACATCATTTAATCGGAAAATTTTTGGTTGTTTCCTAACTTTACAGCCAGCCAGTTATTCCATTTCTACGTTTATTTTCGATTGTAATTTAATCTGATGGTTGGGCCGAATATTCGCTTTGGGTATATGGACGCAATTGATCAAAGTGTATAATTCATTATTAACAAATACTTTTTTTATACTTTCAGTCTGACGGAAATACGTCTTTCCTGCGCGCCGCGCGCAATGGTCAACTGGACAAAGTTCTAGAGCATCTAAAATCAAATATCGACATTAACACCAGCAATGCAGTAAGTTTAAACTATTTTTAGATAAATCAGAACATTTCTAATACAATAGTTGAATGAAAAAAACGTAATCAACATTGTTCAGAGGTCGCCTCATTTTGTTTGGAACTAAACTGCTCAACAAATTGAACGCGGCACTGCCAATTTTTCCCTAATTTTGGAACCGGATAAATTTTGATTGCTTCTAGCGAAGCGTTGTTTAGCAGCATTTGTGTTCTGCTAGTCCATGTTGTGGTAAAAATGAAGCATCTCACATAAATATTCCACATGGTGACAAATAGAAAAAGTTCGACATGCTCTTATTTGACCACAAATAAACTTTTTTGGATCTCAACGACAAAAGATTAAAGATAAATCAAATACCTCGAAACGGTTTTTGAATTTTTCGGCCATCTCTTCTATTTATAGGGTGGTCTCAAAAAATTAACTTTTTGGTCTTGGCAGAGAAAGAGAGCTTGTGGAATTTTCAGCAATAGTGCACTTTCATTTGCCACCCTGTAGGAACTTTATTTGAAACACATTTTTCCATCAAAAACACGCACTAACTGAAAAAAAGTTGCACCAAATAGCGCTTCAAACAGAATTCAAATCGCTCTAAGCAGGCAGAACTTATACAGTTCCAAATAAGTCAAATTTTTGCGCGTAACGTCTATTTTGTTGAGCAGTTTACATCTAATTTCAAAAATTAAAATATTATATCAAACCCCTGTTCTTTAGAATGGCTTAAACGCGCTTCATCTTGCTTCAAAAGATGGCCACGTAGAAATAGTCAAAGAGCTACTGAAAAGAGGTGCGCTAGTCGATTCAGCAACCAAAAAAGGAAATACAGCGCTTCACATAGCTTCGCTAGCTGGCCAGGAGGAAGTCGTTAAGCTCTTGGTTCAGAACGGGGCAACTGTTAATGTACAAAGTCAAAATGGCTTTACTCCGCTTTACATGGCCGCTCAAGAAAACCACGATAACGTTGTTCGGTACTTGTTGGCAAATGGAGCCAATCAAAGCTTATCCACAGAGGTAAAGGTTTTTCAAGAGGAACAAGCAAAGATCAATTTTTACTTAGATGGTATGATTTGTTGTTCATATAGGATGGATTTACACCTCTTGCGGTCGCTATGCAGCAAGGGCATGATAAGGTAGTGACTGTGCTCTTAGAAAATGATACCAGAGGAAAAGTGCGACTTCCAGCTTTGCATATAGCAGCCAAGAAGGACGATGTGAAGGCAGCTAAGTTACTCTTGGAAGTAAGGAATTGATCATACTTGAGAAAATTGAGTGGACAAAACTATTTTTATTGTTACAGAACGAGCACAATCCAGATGTAACATCAAAATCCGGATTCACACCACTGCACATAGCTTCGCACTATGGCAATCAGAAAATAGCCAAACTCCTCGTTCAAAAAGGAGCCGATGTTAACTATGCAGCCAAACACAATATCACTCCTTTACATGTGGCCGCCAAGTGGGGTAAGTTTTTGCATGTCATAACACTTTCTTAATTGGTTCCGTAATTGAATATCCCATTTGTGTGTTTGCTTTAGGTAAATCAAATATGGTGGCACTCCTACTTGAAAATGGAGCAACAATTGAGGCGAAGACAAGGGACGGATTGACACCATTACATTGTGCAGCAAGGAGTGGACATGAGCAAGTTGTTGATATGTTGCTGGAGAAGGAGGCGCCTATTAGCTCGAAGACAAAGGTAAACTTTATATGCTTTTAATTATTTAGTATGTGATATTAAATACAAATGCCCATGGAAAACGTGTTTCAATTGGCTAGTGAAGTAAATATTTACTGTCATGTGAGGTAGAAGGAGGGCAAACGCATTTAAGGGGCAGGTGAATATTTGAGTTTAAATATCATTCTCTCCTCACAATTATATCTGATCAAAATTCAAAGGGCATAGACATTTATCAACAAACTACAACTTTGAATATCATTGTGCAATTCAAATAGCAAATTAACGATAATTCAATCAATCGTTAATGTAGACTTAACTACAGAACAGGTCCCGATGTTTACACGTACCTACAGCTGGGCAACAGTAAAACTTCGTTAGAAGCGCAAGCAAAAATTCAATACTAAGTAAACAAACCCGAACGATATCAAAACGCTAATGAATACAAAATGATAAGTACAGTTTAAAAAGTCACCAGATTCTGTGTCTTTCACCTACAGTAAGAGTTAGGGCAAGTGCTATTTTCACTACGTAGAATAGCAAAAAAATAAATAAGAAAAAATTAATATGCAAATTATAAAAAACACTGATATGTGTGCCTTTCACCTAGCGCCCTACTAAACTTTCAGCTGTTGTTATCTATTTTGGACGTAATGAAGGAATGGTCAAAATGACCTTAAACTTGCCACTGTTTGCTGATTTGGCAAATTTTCTAGTTTTTAAAGTTTACCTTCTAAGTTCCATCCTTCAGCTTCTGTGACTTATTTGACGGAAGTAATCGAAAAGAAAACTAATATGCAATGGCTGCTTTGGCCTAAAAATTCCGAATTTTAGTTAAATGTGTATTTAAAACTGCTCTATGTATGTGGTAGAAAAAAAAATCAGAGCACTGTTAAATTAAATTATAAAACTACTTCCGCCGTTATCTGAAAGTGTGAATCAAAGTGCTATCAATTGTACTGATAACATCCAGAATAAAAAAAATTACACACTTAAATCTGATAATGGATAGTCTGAGTATATTTGTTCCTCCGCAGAATCAGTTAAAAATCATTATTTTATACTTGAAATTCAATACTCATTACTATGCCGTTGAGATACAAATATGTATGATAGATTCTGATTAATTTAAATGAGTTCAAACCTTTATATCTTATCCTTACTTAATTACTTATTTTGGATGAAAATTAGTATTACATTTTGTGAAATAGCATGGAAAACTTTTTTAAATGGATCTTTTCTTTGGTTCAGAATGGTCTCGCGCCTCTTCACATGGCAGCTCAAGGTGATCATGTTGATGCGGCCCGGATTCTACTATATCATCGAGCTCCTGTTGATGAAGTTACTGTTGATTACCTGACGGCTCTTCACGTTGCTGCACATTGCGGTCACGTGAGAGTTGCTAAACTGCTTTTAGATAGGTAAGAAACTTCTAAATATTTTTTGTGTATTTCAAGGGTTTTTCCAACAATCGGCTTTTTGAGATATCAGAGTTTTCAATAGAAACCTAGGTAATTTTTGGATCCACAATGGGACACTATCTATTCCAAATTAGCGGGTTTGGGCCTATAGGCCCTAGTCAGTGGTTATTTTAAATAATTAGCTGAACTTTTCTAGTGTAGTAAAGTGTACAATATTCCTTTTTCAACAGATTATACGATTAGAGCTTTGTTACCTTTGTGTATTTTATCAACGTTTATTTGCAAACATTATTTTTTGAAATGTAATTTCTGATTTATGATAATGATATTACAGACAAGCTGACGCAAATGCAAGAGCTTTAAACGGTTTTACGCCCCTTCACATAGCATGTAAGAAGAATCGGATAAAGGTGGTGGAGTTACTATTGAAGCATGGGGCAAGTAAGTGAATACTCTGTTTCTTAGAGTATGAAAAAATAACTATTTATATATGATTTTGGAACATTTTTTGGTAACTTATTATTGTAACCAATTCGCGTATTTTCAGGCATTGGTGCAACTACCGAATCAGGTTTGACGCCTCTGCATGTAGCCAGTTTTATGGGGTGTATGAATATAGTTATATATCTACTTCAACATGACGCTAATCCTGATGCACCTACCATCAGAGGAGAAACTCCTTTGCATTTGGCAGCAAGAGCAAATCAGGTAGCTAATTTATAACAGTTAATTCTAAATGTGTGAGTGGGAAGGTAACTTTCTAAACTGTTCACATGGATCGCGCAATTTCTGTTTAGTTTTTAATAATGCAATTCTTTGCTGATTATACAGTTTAAAGCAAGAATTTCAAAAACACAGCACCATAGTCTGATGAAGTTATGCACTTTACGTGCTGACGACAGATCGTTAGATAATGTAACTCTTAAACCGGCTTAAAATGTTATATTTGTTTCAGACTGATATAATTAGAATCCTTCTCCGGAATGGAGCTCAAGTAGACGCAAGAGCTCGAGAACAACAAACACCGCTACACATTGCATCGCGGCTTGGAAACGTGGACATTGTTATGCTACTTCTGCAGCATGGTTCCAAAGTGGACAACGCCACCAAAGACATGTACACAGCGTTGCACATAGCGGCAAAAGAGGGCCAAGACGAGGTAAAGGGTGTTTTAGATGAAAAAAGTGTAAAGCATATTCGTTGGGGGAACGTTGTAGAGTACTGGGAGGCTAGGAGTAAAGAATATCTAATCTAGCTAACGTTTTAGTTTTATGATGGAGTGCATGACTGGGCGTGTCTTAGAGTCTTTAACGTTCAACATTCCATATGCATATAGTAACAGATGTCAATACTTCATGTAGTTTTTAAAAATATAGCCAAACAAAATTAGAATGTGATGGAATTTGAATAATCAAGATGCATTGAAGTGGTTCTAGCATTCTGTTATACATCCGAGTGCGATCTGTGTTGGTCAAAGATCTTAGGAGGCGGTGCAGATTTAAACTTTTCAAATCTTAAAATATGCGAAAAAACACATTATTTGTTCTATGAACGATGAAAACATTTGTAATTATTTACAGCGTGCTGAAAATGCTATTTTCATAATAATAAATCTCAATTTTTAATATCTATTGCTTTTTCAAGTTTAAAGATTTACAAAAGACAACCGAATTATATTTTGTACACAATAAAAAATAATTTTTAAGCACGTATTATTATCCTTTTAAAATACAAACCTTTGAAATAAGGTTTTTAAACTTAGACTATTGTTTCTCATTGATCGCACACCCATTGATTCGACACCAAAGGAACTGAATCTTACTCCTTTACTGAAAAGAATTATGCATTTTATATGCACAAAACGGAAAAATAACAAAATATATTTACACCTCAAAAACGCATTTGCATTGCCTGTTTGTATGGAATTTCTTGGAGACAAATGTATGTATGTAATGATAGAAAAATACTGTAAGAAATTAGATATAATAAGAGATGAAAGGAGCATTGAGTCACAGTGAGAAGAAAAAGTAACTGAATCATATGCAACATAAACAGACGTGAAAGCAAAGCAAGCAAAAGTTAATTATTAAAAAACACGGAGCTTGTTTGTTTTTGTCAAAAGACATCTGGCTTAAGTGTTAACGTTTCTCAATGCTAAATATTGAAGTATTATTACAAATACTCAATAATAAGATTACGACTGGTAACTAAACATATTCAGATAAATTGAGAAACAGGAACAATCATTAGCAAAAGTTCATGTCGCAATTACATTTTCATTTTCAACAATTAATCACGATTCTTGTACCATAAAATGTACCTAATTTTGAAATGGTTGATTAGTGTTCATGTTTTGCGCAAATACTGTCTATTTTATGTGAACCGGAATAGATAGGAAAAGGTTTTTGGCGCCGTTGATGTTTCCGTAATTGGATTCGGGTTAAGCGCAATATTACAAGAGGAGTAAAAATTGTGTAAAATGTTTAGATTTTATTAAAAAAGTTATTTCGTTCGGAGTTAACTTTAAATTTTTCAGAAAAAATTGTCCTGATTGATTAATGATTAACATCAATGTTGTTTGTTGATTAAATAAAGTTTATTTGGCATATTAAAAATGTTATTCAACTTTTTTGCAAACTTACCAAATAAAAAAGATCTGCATAGGAAAATCGAACAAGTGTTCTTGCATTTTTTGTAATTTTTATTCCTGGATTATTTTGCGTTTCTCTTCCAACTTTCATCGGTGGGAAAATGGTTACCATGTTATGTTAATTCGTCACTCATATAAATATCATTATGACAATAAATGTTATTGCAGATACTCTTTTGCAAATAGGACTTCTTTGTTTATAAAATGCGTTAACAAGCAATTATTTACGTAATTTCATGCTTTATTGGTTTTTATGTTTGGCAGCGGAAGTGTGTTACACTTTGAAAAAAATATTATAATAAAGAAGACATATACAACGTTAATAGCTACTAAAACGCAGATAATCTGATTTGATGATTAGAAAGTCGCATATTAGTTAGGCAAAAACGTTTCCCCTAAATGCAACATAAAAATGTTCAGGATCATCTCATTAAAAGGTTCGCGTTTTACGCCATTTCTGTACCTTGTTTGGAACTTCTGCGTCGCATTACCAACAAATGTTTTACTTATTTACATATTTTAAAGCAATACATGCCACTTTTTGCAGGAGAGTTATAGTAAAAGTTAATTATTTGATAATTCTTACATTAGCTGAATTTTTGATTAGACTTTTCACATAGAACAGCAGCGAAATAAATGAATACATATTTAAGAAAAATTGTTAAATCATGCTCCACAAAATTTAGCCACTTTATAATATAGCATTACTTTTGTCTTATTAATAAATCCCTGACAAATACCTAATCAGTAGCACCTCAAACAAATTGATACAATGCAAAGTTTCAAAAGGTATATGCTTACAGTTCGTTGAGAAAAATCAGTTTAAGTGGATGAAAGCTTATTAGCTAGGCAAAAGTATGTGCCATACAAGAATATAGGATCTATTACAATTCCTTGTTGCTGTTAATACCATAAATATTAATAAATTTGTAACTTTTTCCAATTTCGCATCTTTTTTACTTCTGCACCTGTCTGTTCACACAATACAGAAACGCGTGAATTTTTTCGAGTAGGCGCAAAGTTTGGCTACACAAAATGATGATAATATTTTGATTAAGCCTACTTTCGAACCAGTTGGGAACGTAGGGGTTAATGGTAATGTATGATTGTTTTACGTAGAGTTTCGATCACTACCACAAATTTGCTGTTTTATTTCTCATTCAGTGTTGATATTCATTTTAAATACCAAAACTCGCCATCTGCATAACGTCCCCAACTCATTCTAGTGAACTTTATTTTAACTTTCAATAGTTCGTGAAAGCGTGGTTTATTAAGAATAGAAATTATTTAAAATGTATTTTTTTCCTGTTTGTGGCATGCGTTTCTCCAATTTATAGTTCCGCAGGTTCATGTTTCTTTTCTTAATTAACCCACCTACATTACAACGTTCTTTCCTATAGTATTAACTTATCTACTATTTAAGATTCATCTGTTCAAGGTTGCCAGTGTTCTAATCGACAATGGTGCCTCAATAAACTCCACCACGAAAAAAGGCTTCACACCTCTGCACTTGGCGTCAAAGTATGGACACCTCAAGGTAGCAAAACTGCTTTTGCAAAAAGAAGCTCCAGTTGACGCTCAGGGCAAAAATGGTGTTACACCACTGCATGTCGCATCCCATTATGACCATCAAAATGTTGCATTGCTTTTATTGGATAAAGGGGCATCTCCACATGCTACAGGTGAGAAAACATGGAACAACAGTAAATCCTGATTTTCCTGTACGCGTGTGGCCAATGAAGCTATGAAAAAAACACAACAAACTCTAAGAATTGTTATCATTCTTATACGAATTGCAACTCGAACCTTTTGATTATTTTCGACATGTACTCAACCCGAGATACTTGATATCAGTATATTAGCGTTTATATTCTAACATGGTAGATTATTAAGCAATTTCAAACAGCGGGATTCCTATTAAAGTGCAGACATGCAAAGTATTCACTTTATTTTCACACAAACATTCATCGACTATAGAAACTCATATTGCTTTAGCTAAAAATGGTCATACCCCGTTGCATATTGCGGCGCGAAAAAACCAAATGGATATCGCTAATACTCTCTTGGAGTATGGAGCTCAACCGAATGCAGAATCGAAGGCGGGTTTCACTCCTTTACATCTCAGCTCCCAGGAAGGACATGTGGATATTTCGTCACTGCTTTTGGAACACAAAGCTGATCCAAATCATGAAGCAAAGGTGGGAATTTCTCATTAGTTAAGTCTGCTTTTATTTCCATTCGTTGCATTAATTCTCCAGTTTTCATAACAATATTTTTCGATCTTCCAGAATGGGCTAGCGCCTCTCCATCTCTGTGCCCAAGAAGACAAAGTTCCAGTAGCGGAAGTCTTGGTGAAAAATGGTGCTCATGTTGATGCCGCAACTAAGGCCGGATACACACCGTTGCATATCGCTTGCCATTATGGACAGACGAATATGGTTCGGTTCCTGTTACGAAATGGAGCAGAAGTGAAGAGTTCCACTTCTTTGGGGTACACTCCATTACATCAAGCTGCACAACAAGGACACACGAACATCGTCAATATTTTGCTCGAGAGTGATGCTGATCCCAATGCTATGACATCGGTAAGGAAATTTAAAAATCATAGAGTTTTTGTATCATTACGGGATATTTTTCAATAGTTTCATATTCATCGGAAACTACTTAGTCTTGAACAATATTTATCCAATATCGAGCTCAACTTGAATTAACTGTGGATGGTTTACTTCCTCCTAGATGCTTTTACGTGTCCCAAATTACTTTTGGTTTGTAACTTAATGTATCCAAAACTTCCCAAAAAGTGTGTCTTTTTTTTGTTTTGCCTTACTATGTTTCTGTGCATTATATCACTATTGTTTTCACTGTCGATTTTACACTCCAGTTTTGTTACAAATGTCTAATTTAGACTCCACTTTTTCAAGGGCTTGTAACGAACTTTCTGGATCTTTGATAATTAACCTCCTTGTCCAGTTTGGGTTTAGATTGCTACTTCTGGTGTTGCAATCGCATTTTAATTTCCATGTAAAAGATGAACTTAACAATGGCAAGCTTTCCTTTGTAAGTTTAAAGTTTACCACTTTGCGTTTTTATTTTCTCCCAGTAATCCTGATTTTGTTTGCTTGACTTGCTCTATTACTTCAACTTCAGCGAATTGAACTGCTACAGAATTAAATACTTAATACTACAGATAAAATGAAGCCACTTTGAACATTTAGGGCCAGTAGATGTTGGATGGATAAAATTGGGCGCAGCGATGGCCGGATGAATACATTTTATTTAAAGAACCTGTGAACACGCTGCAATTCTTTCAAATGGGATATTAATAAACACATTAAGTTCAACTTTATTTCACCGAAGACAATAGACTAATGTTTCATATTTATGATCTATGATTTTCATTGCAGACTGGTCAAACTCCCCTTAACATCGCCCAAAAACTCGGCTACATTACTGTAATAGAATCGCTGAAACTGGTCACTACCATAACAAACATAACTACGTCTACCACAACCACCATAGAAGAAAAGTATAGAGTTCAGGCTCCTGAAGCCATGCAGGAAACCTTCATGTCTGATTCAGAGGAAGAAGGAGGTAGGTGCTGTTTGTAGAGTAGTGAAGAATTTCTTTTAATGAATGTAGGTGATTCTGCGAGAAATTAAGGGGTGTTTCTCAAGAGTGTACTTAATACAGAAATAAAACCGACTGCAGAACCGCACGTAAATTTATTTTGCATGACCAAATCCGCAGCAATTTGCTGTCAGTTTTAATAAAGACTAGTGTAAAATGACGCACGTTCATATATATCACTCAATGACTTTAGATCAATTACTTCCTTAGTCATTAAATTATAAATGCTTGTTATTCATTACACACTACAAGTAATAATATTACTGAGAAATCACTAGTAAAATATGCCTATAATTCATTCGTGTAAAATTTCGGTTTCGTTTAAACTGTGACGCCATATGCTAAATAAAAGCACCGCGCATATTTGCAGTGTTAAATCTCCTCGACACAATTCCGAAAGCGACTGAATTACCCATAAACATCAACAATAATACCGTCAATTAATGATGATATAATAATGATTTAACGATTAAACTACCTACATTCATTAAAGGTTTTCCGAGTAGAACGCTTTTGGTTCGCTTTGCATGTCTGGCTTTCGCTCACAAATATATTCTTTTTGATAACAATTAAAAAACATTGCTCATTACGGATTCTTACGAGTCGAAAATATTTACTTTATATCTGAATTTGCGTTCGTTATAATGAATAAAGTGTGAATTGAACAATACACATATTTCAAATACGACTGTACCTTGACAAAATGTGTGAGAATCATACTACCGTTAATCCTTTACATAAATAAACAATATGGAGCAAATCTTTTCGGTTTTTTAAATTTCCTTTACTACAAGTGTAGGTACTGGCTAATTAATTGCTCCGCATATTTAATTATTACGAGATTTGTTCAATTTATTGAAATTTATGTGAATGGCTGCTCTCCTCATACGCCGTTCAAAAATAGAGCTTATAATCAACTGGTGCTCAAAGATTTGATTATTTACAGTTGTGCTTAAAAAGCTAAATTTGTAACTTGTAGAAGTTGCACTGACAAGTCATTGGTATTACCTAAATCCTCAGTATTATCTAAAATTTTAAAACAAAATCTAAAACTGGGTGACTAAAAGAATATTTAGGGCACCGCAACCAAACAGAAACTCTTACGTTTTTTGTTCACGAATTTAGGTGAAAATATGAACCCAAAAAATTTAACAGTGTGGAATAAATAATCACTTTCACATGCTGTGTGAGTGAGTGTGAGAGTAAAATCCTAATTTTCCTACTCAAATTATAGTATATTAAGAAGCCCAAATAGTAAATTAATGATAAGTAACCGGCCAGTTTCTATTAAAGAAGGAAAATTCATATTTTAAGAAGGAATGTAATAGGAGTGGGCGGCATTATAGCCAGATCTCGCGCCGTTAGACTTTTATAGATAAGGTGATTTAGAAACTATCATGTATGAATTCTCTACTTTAGCCTTCTTTTGTCACTTGCTCGTAAACGAAACATATTTTGTATGGAGGTGTTAAAGGGGATGTTACTAACATATTTTTAACCGAACTTTGGGTTCCATACTACAATCACCCTAACCACCACAGTATATACTTAGCTTTGGAATCGCTCATTTTACCTCATAATTTTCTTCAAACAATTCGTTTTATTCTGCTCTCAAGTTACAAGTTCTGGAAAACCGTTTTCACTTAAACTTGGATGAAAAAAAAATCTTTCTAGAACATGACGAAGATCCACACCAGTGCACTCTCAGCACTGACGATGGAATTTTCGATCGTGTTTATGCAATTATTATTAGTTGCTCTATGAAGCTTTCCGTATAACAACTACGCAAAGATGTGCGTACCTCTAGCGCACCGATATACAGTCCACAGAGCCCACTAGTTGTGCGTCCACCATGTAAATAGATAGACCTTCAATAGAATTTTTAGACCCACTATGTTCTGGTGAATGTATGAATCACCGCCAATTTTTACTCCCGGTTTTATAAATATTTATTCGCTAATAGATTACATGGAGAACGTCCGAGCGGAGCTGAAACAATTTGAAAAACACTTTATTTGCGGGAAAATCGCAACGCGAAACGAACGAACGATTTTTTTCTTAAACCCTGTGTGCGCGTACGGTGTGTTAGAGTGTGGCTTGTTTTGATTTATTGTGCGTCGAATTTTTGTTTTTAAACTGTTGATGAAAATCATCTGATTTGTGTCGAAAATATGGTGAAACAGAAGAAATATAAAGTGGTTACAGTTGTACGAACTGGTGGGTATTCAAGTTTTTTGAAGATTCGTTTTTTTTTTAATTCCCAACTCCGAAAAAGTCCTCGCTATCAACTTTCGTAACACTGTAAATTTCCCAAATTTAATTTTTTAATGTACTTATTATAACATTTCTGAAATTGTCTGCGGGTTGCACCAATTTCGTTTGACATGAATGCAAAGAAGTGATTTATCACTGAACTGATCCAATTTTATTTCTATTATAAATTTTGCCCGGTTTCTGAAAATCCTGATATCTCTAAATAACTCTTGCATCAAATAATTCTACAGCACCAAATCCCTAAGGACTTTTCAAGATTATGGAAGTTTAAAGTTTTGTTTTGCAAATATGTAAACTAGTGAAATTATTAAACGCTTACAACTTAAACACATTAAACACAGTGAAATTTTGCTTGCATTACGTTAACTAGAATTTTTCAATTCTCATTATCAAACCATTTCTAATTTTTTTTGAAACTTGCTTTCAAACTGAACAGGATCGAAGAGATACTTTTTTTGTAACACGTCAATGTCTATCAGTAATGAAACTGGAACGAAGCAAAACGATTGAATTTTACGTAATACCTTGCTTTTAATTGTCTTATGTTTAGCGGGTTTTCCAGGATTAGGAACATTATCCAATGTAATTAAAAATTATTAAGTTTCTTAATCATCATATGTTCATATCGTGTTCCACAATTTTTTGAATCAAATGTTCTCACATTTATAAGTAATCTTGTGTTTGAGCAACTTCACAATTTCCAGGTATTATTGCCTTAATGTTCCACAATTCAGCTAAAGTGGGAATATGTAAATATACATTTTTCTAAATATATGTATATAGATCATTGTTTATTGTAGCTCTTAAATAACTGATGCTTCAAAATTCTAAATAAATTAAAATTAAAATTAACTGTGCAATTTTACCACCACCGGCCAATTTGTGTCAATAAACTCTCAATTTCCTAATTTGGTTACTTGTTTTATTGATGTATGTTTTGTCCCTATATTATCTTGGGGTTAAATTATTACTCGAACACGACACAAAAGTTTCTCATCAATACTGTCAGGAAATGAAAGGCTAAAAATAAACCTCAGAAAATGCAGGCGCATTCTTATATACGTTTTGAAGAACGCTATTTAAGCACAGAAAACATGAATGATCGATTGGTTCTATTTAATTAAAACTTTTATTGTAGTCCTTGTGAGAATATAAAATCGGGTTCAGAATTAGTTCAGGCAAAATAATTTTTTAACTACCAAATTGATTGCAGGCCAGGATCTGCTGCGTCAAAAGGAATGATTTAAAGTGATGCCAAACTGAATACTAAATATGGTTGCAATAAACATAAGAATAAAATGCGCATTTGCAACACAACTAAACAGCACATTTTTTAAATTCTTTCGTATATACCTCAGTGACATCATCTGTTATTGTGCACAGTTTATGTTTAATGGTTACCCATTAATCTCGAGGTTGGAACTGTCACGGCTACTAAAACTGCTAAGATCAAATATAGGCCACCACACGAAACTATTCATCTTGGTGTGGTAGATCTAAATGGTATGCATTTTTTGCCGAAAATAGAATCATAACATACTTTTGGTCAGTTTTTCAACTAAATTATATTTGCTTTGATTCATAATTTGGCAGACGTCTACTAATTGTTACCTACATCTGCGTTTACTGCTTGTTTAATATTTAAGTCCTGAGTAGAGACTAAAACATAACGTAACTTATAAAACAGTAAGAAAAATGTATATAAGTGAACGAATGCCTGTAAACATGAACTCTGCGTTAATTTTATTTTATGTTATGTATTATATTTGTTTGAATATCATTCAGTTTCTTTTGAAATTTTTTGTAAATAAAATTGTGTACACTCGGCTTCAAGTCGCTGCTTTCTGTAAACCCGTTATATTTGGAATACCTTGAATGGTTGGAACTTTTATACTATATTAGCCTTGCATTCATATCACGTTGGTATTCGGCAAAAATTACATAATCATATTGCTTGATGTTGCATATTTTTTAAGTGTAAAACACCTTCAACTTTTCTTTGAACATCAGTATCTTCGTTTTAAGTTTTTCACTCACACGCCTTTGTACGTAAAATAACTTTATAATTCTTTTTGAAAATTGTTTTACAATAGTATCAGATATTTAACGGATCTCGATTATAAAGCATCTCTGCAATAAATAGTGATAAATTCAAACAGTATTTCTAGAACTTTTTCCTTAAGAAAAAAAAGTTGGCATTTGGGGAATTACAAAGACGCTTTATTTTGAAATCATTATATTAGATAAGGATATACTGAAAAGGTATTTGCTTTTTGAAATATAACGCAACAAAGATGGTCATCGAATTAAAATATAAACCCCCAAAAGTAAACGGTTTCGACTTAAAAAAAACATCTAATTGCTAATGAATGTACTAAAAAAAAAAGTGGATGAATAAGTCGCAAAAATCTCCAATACAGAAAAAAAAACTGTTGAGTTAACAATCACAATTTGATATATCGGTTATCACCAAAAATATATAAAAAATGATTGATTGTTGAAGTCCTGTTCTCTACAAGTCTACCCAGCTAGAGCAGTGAGCTATTTTGGACTATTGTTAATTTTTAATCGTTTTTAATAGCTTAAACACAAGTCGGTTTTTAATTCCATAAATTAGCAAATATGGCAATTGTTAATGAATGATTCATGAAATTAAGACGCAATAATTAATCAACAACTAAGGACATTTCTTCATTAAGTCGTAGGAATTCGAATGGAAATTTAATGAATGCGCGAAAAAAATAGGAAAACATGTCTTTCCTCTAGCACTTTTCAAGTAGGTTACTGATACTTTTGACGTAGGAGACATTCACGAAGATGCGAAAAGCCACATGTTTTGCCGAAATAAAAATGCATTCATTTTTTAAAAGGTACGTGGTGCATTCACTAAAGTAGCTGATACATAAAGTTTTCTAATGCAACATTTTGCAAATAATTTAATACAAACGCCTTTGTGAATTCGGTTATTATATTTGTACAATAGTTGTCATTTTAAAATTCTACATAGATCTAGAAGACGATTTGCTTATTGTTTCTGAAACCTTGCATAATTCGAGCGTTAAGCTTTTGTGTTAAATAATTTAAATATTTTCATTATTTTTTTCCAAAAACTACTGTGTCAGTTTGATTTGTAACTGAGCCACAGTTTTTCATATATGGATAAAGTATTGAAAACTCTTTGCTAGATTATACAAATATTGATATAAAGAGGATCTAACTATATATTTCATTGACGGATTTCTGGCTCTCATGTTCACACGGAAAATAATCAACGCTAATTCGGATACATTTAATTTTCGAGACTAGAAAATAAATATAAAATATAACATAAATATCGGTCAAACATTAATGTTTAACTTTATTATATTTCTGGAAAGTTACTGATATACATTTTTCGTAGCGACGTTAAACAGGAACGTTCTTTTAGATTGCATAGTCATCATGTTTCTCCCACTCTCAGTTAAAGTTTAAACAACCTTTTGCAAAAGGAAATCCAGTATTGAAGTTAATGTATATTTACGTGTATTTACGGGAATTATTAATGTGTTTGTTTCTGAAAAAACTTTATTTACAACCATGCATTAAAAAAATATATCACTTTGGACAATATTTAGATTCACCATTAAAAATTAAGTTAGCTTTCAATCGCAAACCAAGCTATATGTAATTTATATTTAAGTCATGCCGACATTCATGCAATGATTCTTAGTCCTAAATACCTCTTAATTTTATGTGCAATTCGACATAACTAGCCGTATATTTTTTACGATGTTAGCTTGGAAGGCAAACACTTTGGAAATGCTTCCTTAATTTTAGGTCGTTGAAAGGCTTGGCTATTATTTGTTAATAAGTATGGGAAAAATTCAACTAACAAGTTTTGTTTGCTGGAAAAGTTACCCATTTTGTAAAAAACGAATATTGCTTTAAAGGCTATCACCAGTTAGTCTGTTTCAAGCTAAACTTGTCACCTAATTTGCTTTGTAATTTTTCCTGCTTTTAGTAAATTGCACTGTTTATTTCATCTATATTTTCGTAAAGCAACTATAATCTGGCTTCTTTTACATCGTCATAATTGTATGTATATAAATCCAATTTACCTCGCACACAGCAGGTCCAAAAAATTTCAAGCAATAATTCAAATAGTTGTCCAAGACTGTTCCTGTAATAAAACGCAATTACCATCCAAATGATTTGCCGCCATTCATCATACGTTATAAAATCTACACAAGAGCTCTCACGTTCCTGTATACCCAAATTATGGCAGTCAAGGCTGTTTCAGAGATGTCTAGGCTGAGAATTAAGCAATCGTGATCAAAAATAATATACAAAGAACCCACCATAAACAATGGAGTGATATTTATGTTTTCACACGCGTTTTTTTTAGATAGCATACCTGTGGGCGTTTGAAAAGAAGTGCGAATGTTCTTGAAGGATTTTTCGCTGATTTGTTACCGATTTACTTTTTGCTAATTGCTAAAATCAATTGAGTGTTTTCTACTTTCTTAAAAGGTTTTTTTGAGGATTAAGGCAACAAAATTCTATCGAAAACCATGAGCTCAGTTCGGATTTTGCGTTTAAAGTTAACAAAATATGATGGAATGTAGTAAATAAAACGATCCGCAGTTCTCAGTTTCAACACCCAACCAATTACCATCCAATAAATATTTGATGTACCAGTGGAAATGTTCAATATTTGTACAGCTTCCTAGAATATCTCCGGTGTTATATCGAAGTCAAGTGCTTTTGTAAAAAGCATTTCTGATTTAAATCGTCATTGATAACCTCTGTAGTGGATTTACCTAGTTTGAAATGTTGTTTTTTTCTGCGTCTTGAATTGCAATGGCTAATTTTAAATCTGACCCATCAAGGCAACAATTACGTGTGTTGGAAGTGACATCATATCTGTTACTTTATGCAAATTGAATTGATTACGATTGCTTCAGGCCAATTGGATAATTCTATTATAATGAGATCTTTGGAGGTGTAGGCTTTGATTAGTTAGGGCGTAATTCACTTGAATTAAATAACTTAACAGTCGATCTTTTTGCTTCGTGCTTTGAGCTAGCATTAACATAATAAAACATTAGTTAAACGGAGTCGACCTTTAAAAATCTTTGCAGTATAAAATATATCTCATGTCTGCATAAGTTTCGAAATGATCTTGAAAGTTCAGTGAATGTCATTAATAGCGAAAAGAAAACAAGATGAATTAGCGGAAAAAGCTTTTATTGAAATATATTAGCCTTAATGATAGGATAACAAATGGTACTCTGCCTAGGCTTCTAAATTGACCTTTCAGCTATCATTTTCTATTAATAGAAGCTACTTTAATAACATTTTTGATTTAAACATGCTTTACTTAGCTAAGTTATGATATCTACCAGTTCTGATCTAGTTCAAGAGCATTTTTGATTGTTTTAATGAAATACTCTTTTTGATGCGTTTTTTTATTTCGACTATTACTTATTCGTAAACAACTTGAGCATTATATTTTTAGAATCAGACTTTTTGTAAAACGTTGCATATCGAAGTTTTCGTCAGTTCATAAAATTAAATATTTTGTTATCATCTTAAAGCCTTGCCTTGTCTTAAACTTTCCTATCATTAAAAAAAATTATATCTTTAATCTTTATATATTCAGTATTTTGTATATTAGTTTAACCATTCTATTTAAATTTTTTTGGCGTTTGAGATTCATCGAGAAAACGATGAATTTTTATGATGGATGTGATACAATTAATTTTATTTTTTATGCAAACAATATACATATAATTAAATTTTTTATATTCAAAAATATATTTCCTACAAACCCTTTTTATTGAATAAAATGCAATACAGTCCATCAAATCTGGGCTCTCCTAAATAAGGTGAAAGATCATGTAAAATATTGTAAGATTGCTTCAGTAAATCATTCTCCACAATTGGAAACATCGTTTATACGCTTTTTACTATCATTATTGCAATATTATTTAAATTTAAACTTATACTGGATGCGCAAAGAAATGTGTCGGAAAATTCAGTTCTGAGCAAGCAAATTAACGTTTGAAAAACCAATAACCATTTTTATTCCAAAGTGTTTTTTTTGCTATTTTGAAAACATTGCAGCAGCAAGATCTAAAGCTATTTCTAAGCTTCGACCTATTTGCTACTTTTCCATGCGCTCTTCTAAAACGTTCAATACATTTTGCTCTGAATCAGTATTAAAATGTTTGTAATCTGGTAAATCTGTTATAACACATATGAGAAAATGATCGAATGAGGATTACGGAATTTACCACCATCTATAGTCGATAGAATAATTAATATATTTTTTTATAAAATTATTGCGCAAAAACATGTTTTATAACTTTTGCGTATCGTTTATGCAAATATAAATTTTTGATTTCCGGGTGTATTTCAAATAATAAATGTGTTTTTTTTGTAGTTTAAGCGATTCCATTGGCGGCTTAATTCCGCATAAAATTCGAGCTTGTAATAAGATTTTTTAAAATTTTTCATTACTATACTATTACTACTTATATTATATTAAAATTTGGTTCACTGCAAAAACATAATGTATGGATCCTGAATCATTATTCTGTGAACTTAGCTTGTAAAAGCACTGCAATATGTTTTCAGTGTGAGCGATAGTTTCCCGGAAAAAATATTAATAAAACTGATTGTTGAATGAACAATCAGAATGATCAGAAGAATTTTGAACATTCTGACTCAGAATTACAACAATAATTTTTACATAAAAATGCAAAATTATTCGAGGAGATGAAGAAGTGAAACAATCCAAAAAGTTGGATTAGGTTTTCCATTTCTTTTCAATCAATTTTTTATGTTTAACATCATTGGGTGGAACTAACAACAGCCGTAGTTCCATACATCAATTGCCCTTCTATTTTCTTGTTCGATATATTGAAAAGACCAGAAAACACTAGACATTTAATGAGAAAACGAAACTTATATAACCTCTCCCTTATAGAATGGATGGCGCAAACATTGTGTAGTGGATGCGTTTGCAAGGGTTGAGAACGGCATTCTGAAAGGGTGAAATAAATACGGAGTTGCACACATAAGTTTTCTAATTAGGTATCTATATCGCATTCCAAATCCAATATATGTATCAGTTTAGTCTGAAGCTTTCTTGTTAGTTGTTTGCTCGTCGCTCTTCCAAGTTTTGCAAAATACCTGTGTTAACATGAAAATTGTGACTAGTTTAGAGAGATTTGGTAAATAAATACACTTTAGCTTAGTTTAGCTGTTTTCGATACTAGAAAGCGGATTCATACTATGAGAATAGGAACTCGTTGAAACCTTGAAATCTCGAAACAAGAAACAAATCGCCTGCTTATCGAAATGACGTTGTCGTGAATCATTGGCGAGACATTAGTGAAAATTTATGGAAATATATTAAAATGCAATGACGGGTTTAGACGTTTATAAACTGTAACCTCCATTTTTTGGACTTTTAAAAAAGGCCGCACATAACTAAATGTTTTTAAATATGCTCGTTTTTGCGAATTGCTTAAAATTTGTTGTTGGAAATGTATGCATTGTGACGGTAGGTACACAACGGGTTTATTCAGAAATTTAAAAATGAAGTGCTCTAAAGTTCGTCTTATGAAGGTCTGTACTTGAACATTTTTAAACTCCAGTGTTCTTCTGATATTTTAATCCAACAACTCATAGGAAATTGGATTTTTTGGAAGTTAACAAAATATATAATTTGCATCAGATATCCACTGTTTGATTGTATTTTCGTAGACCTATTTCATCGTGAATTCAAAACTAGTTTAATCACATTGCTACGAATTACTACTTAGAAAATACTACTTCATCAACTTTTCAAAGTTATAGCAAAAACGAGGTCAGAGAAACAAGCATGATCTTCCAACATATTCACTATTACTCTATTTCTGCATCTTTCGAGTTTATTAGATTCAAATGTTCGTTTATGGATGCTTAGCTTATTGTGCTGCTTTCAATTTTAAACGTACTAACAAAAGCAAACGCCTAACGAAAATATCCCTGAAACAGGGGAGGACATTGAGGGATTCGGCACTGCACTACACGAGCGTCACGTTTACCTCCCATATTTCAATGGCAGCACTTTGCAATTGCGTAAGTTGTGTCTTTTTATTCACATTGTTTGTTTTTCACAAAACATACACTATCCAGGTTAGTTCAGGTTAATTGTCGTTTGATTTTTCTTAACTTTCATTTGCCAACTCACACGCCAATGGATTTATTTTTATTGCCGTATTTTTAGATTTTTTTCACGTTAAAAATAAAAATCTGCAATATTTCGACTCGAGTGCATGTTATACGCGATTCGCAAGTGAAGGTTAAAAATTGTTAGTGAAATGAAGAGCTGGCTTCGTTATAAGCAGCTTTATTAAATTACAAATTTCGTGTTTGGACAAACATGCAGGCAAGGTTTGGCATAGCTGATCAACTAAAGGGTTATGAGTGCTGCAAGCGGCCAAAATCTCCCTGTCTTTTCACAAATTTTCATAAAACATCAGGTTAGCATTTGCTCCCAAATATGTGATGAATATCAACTGATTGAAATATTCTCAAATTGATTTAAAATGAAGTTGAAAAACACATTTAAATATAAAAAGAACTGACGTTCAAAATCATGAATATCTACTTACCAGTCAGCTGAAACATAATACGAGTTTTTAGTTTTGAAAAATATTAAAAAATCTATCTGAAATTTATTTTCTTTTAAATGATGATATGATGAATTAAAATAATAAACTTTTGTTTTATTCTTTTAACATTGTTCATTTCTAGAAATTTCCCTTTCTATTCCTGCCGACTGCTTAATGTTTCGTTTAGAGGATTTAACCAGAAAAATCACACACTTCAATCCACTGGAGGAATATATTGACATATTGGATTTCGTCCGGATTGTTTCAAATTATTCCATCTATTATTTGACAAATTTATTAATCACTCACCGATTTCTCGACTAACTTCCAAGACAAAAGTACGTTAGAGCCTATATTATTTAATCTATCAATGGGGTTTTAGATCGTCTGCTTTAACTATCTGCAGAATTAAGGCCAATCGATGGGTAATTTGCCAAAACATTCCTTTGTAGCATTTAGTTAAACAAATTGTCAGCTTCCTCGCTGCACAGGATATATGCTTATTTCACGGTTACTTGTCAATTATTTCAAAAATAACAACCTTGTATATTAATGGTTTATAGTTCCACATTTGTGCTATTAGCCATTTCATACCTAGCTGAATTAATCCAATTTATTTCGGTGTTTATTAGGTCCGCACCTCGAAATTAACTGAGTCACTTGTGACTTCATGTGCCCTACATTCCTTTATGCGCCAAAAAGTTGTTTATATTTGTAATACGGACTAACTAGTTTAAGTATACTAAGTAAAAATATATGATCTGTTAATTTGCAGAAACAGCTTCCGCTATCTTTGCCTAAAAAAATGTTGGTTCTTTCAAAATGTTTTTGGAATGGAATTTCCAAAATAATTGTTGATTGATTACAGTTCAAATTAAAATGAATAAACCTGGTCGACTAATTTTTTTAGCTGTTGGCACGTTGTGCATAAGTAATTAGCTTAATATGCAGATTTAATTTAATTATTCCAAGGTTAGTTCTAATGCAATCTTATCAGATATTTTTTTACAGTAGAATGGAGACGTGCTTCTATTTTTTGTAAGCATCTTATTATTAGTCGAAATGCCTTCTCTTCTTGGCCCTTGTGTGCTTGGTTCAATATAGATTTGGCTGCCTAATTATGACATTTTCCGACAACAATAGTAGGACTTCTAGCTTAGCATGTTTCAGCTTTTCTTATTGTGATTGCAAATAATTGATGAACTGCAGCTTGAAGTAAACGGTTTAAAACCTTCAAATTTGTATCTTTTTTAGATATACTTTCATCAGTTTTATTACAGACATTAGATCTCGTTTCTGCGTTGATTGAATCAGGATTCAAAGCTATATATTTTCGTACTCCAACTCCATATTTAGCATTTATCTTCTTTTTTTAAGTTACTTTTCACATTTTTTGCTGTTCTCTGTCCCTCCCGATATAGACCTGAATATATTTCGTGTCTGGTTCAAGTGCAAAACATGTTTTGTAAATAAGATTCTTATAATTTAATTCCCATTGATGATCAAGGTCGAAGAAAGAGAAGGCAGCAGTAAAGCTATTTTAATAAATCGCCCTTCAAAATATCCTATTAAAATTTGCAGATGTGGTACGATGTTTTGCCCAAGTTTTGCCCGATCAGTGTAAACATGTTACGCGAATCAATAAACCGGTATTTTTAGCTTTGCATTTTATGCATACTCGGAATAGAAGCGGCAATTTTTGAGTTGCAGTTTTGAGCAAGTTTGCAAAATTTTTCGTGTTAATAAATAAATCGCACGATGTTGAAACAGAAAATATCAAATAAATAATCAAAATATATTCTTATAGCACAACTGCAACTAATTTAGGATTATGCATTTGGAACATTTCATTTCCAAAGCTATGACTTATTGTGGAGGCGAATGTAGAGAGTTCTCAACATTAGTTGAATTTTTCCAAACTTGCTTTTGAGCGCGATTTTTTTATTACGCTGATATCCACTTCCTGAGTACCATACATAAAGCATTCGATCTATAGCGATCGAGAATTTTTGATAAATAAATTAAATGAAAAAAATACAGATTTCCAACTTTACTAGTTGCGAAAAAATTAGACGCAAGCAGACCAACAAAAACCTCCTGTTGGTGAATCTGCAAGTGTATTAAATTCTTACGTTTATTTCAGGGGAAGATGCAGCATTGGGCGACCAAACCTACCGGTATTTAACAGCAGACGAAATGAAGTCGTTAGGAGACGATTCTTTGCCCATTGATGTGACACGCGATGAACGAATGGATTCCAACAAAATGATCATCGATAGCAACATGCTGCCTCCTCAACATATTGAGGATTCAATCAGCCCGGAACATATTTCCGGGAACTATACCGAGTACATTAAGAAGTATACGTCTGATAATATTGATATTAACAGACATCCAATAAATATAGGGTAAGAGTTCCGCGTCTTGATACTCAGTCGGATCATTCAATTTGCATTAAAATACCTACAAACTGACTTTAGTAGTGCATTTTTTAAATAACAATTTTAAGAGAAACTCTGGCTATTAACCAAATTTCATTGATTTCCCTGTATAGATGTTTATGTTGGTTTTAAGAACAAATCAATTCAAAAATATAATCCTCAAACTTGTATCCATCTGTTCCATGCACTAATCATTTTATAAGTGAGTTTTTCTACAGATTATAAACATTTTTCTTTTGTTCATGCTTTCCTTAGGAAACTGCATTGGAAGAAGTAAGTAACCTTCACCGACATTTCATATTAGCTGTGTACCTTCATTTGAGCAGCATTTAAACTAAATTTCGTACTGTTTTTCAATGTATTATATTTTCCTTCCAGTTTCCTAGTATCATTCCTAGTCGACGCCAGAGGAGGTGCGATGAGAGGATGCAGACATTCCGGAGTGAGAGTAATTGTGCCTCCAAGGTGCGCTCCCAGTCCCACCAGAATTACATGCCGATACGTTAGACCTCAACGGACACCACATCCTCCTCCACTAATGGAAGGTGAAGCATTAGCAAGTCGCGTTTTGGAGTTGGGACCTGTTGGTGCACAGTTTTTAGGGTAAAACTACATTTTTTACTTAACCGTTGTTTCAGAACCGATACTGTTTATCATAAGTAACTATCCATTTAATATCCAAAAGGTGCATATTCAAATTGAACAACTTGGGTCATTTTAGTTCAATAGAACATCTTTTCCTGGCAATTCGGGTTCCATTGCAACATTTTTCCGCAAGGGATTATGGTTTGACATCTTTTCAGACCCGTAATAATCGAAGTCCCACATTTTGCTGCCCTTCGAGGTAAAGAACGCGAAATCGTGATCTTGCGCTCTGATAATGGAGAATCGTGGAAAGAACACACCGTCAAAGCCGCAGAGGATATTTTGAACGAAGTCCTGCATGAAAGCTTTGAAGCAGAAGGTACTAAACTGCTTTGATTTAAAAAGAAATCAATTACTTAGCCTTGGTTTCATTCCAGATCTAAATCAAATGGAAGATGTTGCATCCGGCCGAATAACTCGGATAGTTACGCAAGACTTTCCTCAATACTTTGCTGTGGTATCCAGAATACGCCAAGAAGTGCACGCTATCGGACCGGAAGGTGGAATGGTATCCAGCAGCGTGGTTCCTCAAGTTCAGGCCATTTTCCCAGAAGGAGCCCTTACCAAGAAGATCAAAGTCGGCCTACAGGTAAATTTGTTTAAGCCCCGTAAGGGTGTTTCATTCGATAAGTTGCGTAAAATCACGGTTAATCATATTCCGAAGAAGAAACGATGGTCGTTGATCTGGTAATCAAAATGTTGATTTGAGAGACAAGTATTTTGCACGTAGGCAGGCACTATCAGAAATAAACCTTTCAACATTTGCGTAACGAAAAGTTGAGGAGAATTTCCAGCCAACTTTTGTATTTTTTTTATTTTAAGTAATTTTTCTTGCGGAAAAACTGCATTAATTTTTGCAATATTTTCCAAAAGTCTACACAAATCAACTAATTACTCAAATGCTAATTCTAATAATAATAACAATAATAATCAAGTAATCATTTCTGAAGGTGTCTGTCTTTTCCTCAGTCAAATAGTATGAAAAATTTGAACGGAATTCGGATTTCAAGCGCTAAAAATTACAAAAATGGCATCATTAATAACAAACTTTGTCTATCTAACTTTAATTTTGGTTGTTTCTAACTATTTGGATTCTGAATTGACTTTCCATTTTCAAGCATGATAATTTACTTGCCTTGTAAAGTAGATTTGACTATTTTGCAAGTATGAGTTTAGTTAAATACGTCGTTTGTCAAATGAACTGCATCAGAGCATTGATAATTCTAAAACTGTTTCATCTTCAAACTAACCCAAACTAACTAACGAAATGTGTAAAAATAACGCATTTATTGTACAATGATATCGACAAAATCGAGAAAAGAAAATTTTACGGAGGCAATCAATTTAAAAAATGCATTTTAAATTGGGTATCGGTTATAAGTAATTTTTCTCATTAAACGATAAAGTCTACTATCCGAAACCGAATTTTGCAATGCTTCTCACATACTTCGCAAATTACCTAAAACAAATTTTGTAAAATTACTGAAAAACTGGAGCCAAATTGTTAACAAGTCTTCCAGCGATCTACATCGTTAGCCTGAGAAGAACGTCTATGAAAATTTGGCTAAAAGGGCTTTTATGTATTGTTGGTTAATTAGCAGAAGGTGGTAAAATACTGCAAAAAAGCGTTGCCATAGTGTGAGTAAGTCTTGATGCAATATTAAGGTGTTTGTTTAAGGGCAACGTTTAAATTGTGAATTTAAAAGTACAAATTGTCTGGTATTTGCCTAGTTAAAATTTTAACTAATTTATTTATTTATTTGTACAGTTATTAAACATTTGTTTATAGATGAACAGAAAATTTAAATGAAAATATACTTAAAATCTTCTTGAAGGTCTTTTATACAAACATTTACTCGTAGCTTATTCACATTTCATATTTATTGGCCGGTTAATGTAAATAGTTTTTGACATGTACAAAAAAATAAAATATGATTAAACGACATATTTTATAGCAATTTTGCTGTGTATTTAAAATGTACTTTATCGCATTATACAGATATCAATTTACTGATTTTTTAAGTGGTATTAGACATTTATTTAGAAACTTGAAGTAAATAAGAACATGTAGAAACAAAACAAAGTATCAAATAATATTTTTGGTACATATATTTTTACTTAAAACAGTAGACAATATTTAACAAAATAGAATCTGTGAAATATGGTGTTCAAGTTTTATTGTTAAGCCAAGAAATCACATTGTGTGTATTAACTGGGAAAAGAGGAAAGCTATTACAAGACAATAAAATTATCCACAATCATGATTATTCGCACCAAAAGATAATTTAAATTAAATTTTAGAATGGGGATATGGAATTCTTGAGAAACCCTGCAGTTTTTTTCTATTTTAAATTCCTTAAAACAGAAAAAATTTAACAATTGTTAAAAAAACAGTTAGAATCATCAGAATCATTTCTAACCAGGCGAACGTGCAGATGAGAGACCAAAATTAGTATGTCTAATGAGCAGTATTGAAAAGTTTATCAGATAAAAAGGGTGAAATAGCCGAAAACATAGAAAATTGTAATAAATCTTTTAAAGTACCTAATTCAGTATGTTAGAAAAATAGGTGCTTAAATTTGAAAAGTGTATCGAATTTGAAGCAAAATACTTGAAACTGAAGGCGATGTTGAAATTGTGAAGATTCCGTAAATGAGAAAAGGCTATATTTGAGGCGAAACATTTAAAAGCCTGATTATTAGTCTGTTATTACTTTCATTATACTTTATTTTACCATCTTTTTCACCCATTTCCTAAAAAAACGAACCAGCAGAAAAAGTAGAAGCATACTTGCATAGTAGAAGTAATTTTTACTTTGAAAAGTGGCATACTACTGACTATTTAAATTCCATATGGTGAAATACAAAGTGCTTTCGCGAGTCTCTTTAATGCTTTGCAAATACTTGTTTGAACAGCTTTCCTTTTTTCATTATTTAGTAAAATTAGCTCATGCAATCATCACCCATTCTGTACTAATCTGCTCATCGGTATAACACTGGTTTTTCTGCACTAATTTTAAGTATGTAATATTAATGAGTGCCCAATAAAACTGATAAAATTACACTACTAACGTTTTATTGTTATTCCATAATATTTGGCTACAGTAACACTATTTTTTGGACACAATTTGTACGTAGCTGGAATGATAAAATGCCGACAACAATTTGTGACCAAAAACCATTATTGTATCCAAATAACAACCAAAGCACGGTTCAGGATCAATTTGGCAGTTCACAAGCGATTTTTATTGGGCTCTCATAGCTCAAGCATACATAAGATAGTGCTTTTCTTCATTCTTATGCTTTGTTTTTATTGGTTGCACTCCAATGTCGTTTTATTTTATCTTATTTTTCTGGTTGTTGAACCTTGCTTTGTGTTGTCTCAACCTGCATTTTCCTCTTTTAATTTCTTCCTCTCAATTGCCTTGCTTTGGTGTTGGTAAGTATCGCTCACTTACTAATCATTAAATTAAATTATGTTCACCAGCAGCTGATGGAATATTGAATGAGCAATTCCAGTGTAAATGCTTTTAATAAATAGTTTCCATATTTGCTCTTTAGGCTCAACCCATCGATCCAGAACTTACAGCCAAATTATTGGGTCATGGAGTGGCAGTTTCGCCAGTGGTGACTGTAGAGCCACGAAGAAGAAAATTCCACAGAGCCATTCAGTTGAACATGCCGGCACCAACGGCACATTCTCAGGGCATGATCAATCAATACAGTGGATCAGCACCCACGCTCAGACTGTTATGTTCCATAACAGGTAAGTTTGTCGCTTCGTTTTCCGTTAATTTGTTCAGATTATGTGGGATACATGTGAAATGTTTGGTGGCAAAACTTCGATTTTTACAAAAGTATGTTTTTTGATCAATTTTTTGGGGTAGAACGGTGGAGTCTTATTACTAAAAAAATAAGTTTCTTTACCAGCCTTTTTGGAATATAAATGTTTGGATGTCCTGGTGTGAGAACATTAATTTTAAGAGATGAGGCAGTTAAATTTTGAAATTATTTAACGTTCCCATAAATTCGGCTAGCGGCTAGACATAAGGCGTAAGTTTTTTAATATCATAAAACTCGTTTCAATTGAGATTATTGGACCCATTAAAAACTTACTGCCTATTAGTAGGCCTGAGTAACACTGTATTGAGTTGCGCTATTGAGTTCTTGCCGCTCTCTGAGTTAACGAGTTATAACTCATCGGTTAATGAGTTATAAGTCATTCATTAAAGCGGATTGAAGCCTTGCGAGACGAGATTTGAATTTTCACATCCAAAAAAAAGGCCATCAATATTTTTTCTGAGTAACGTTTTACTACTTTGCTCAAACAACTACAAAAAAGTAATCTAGATTTTTAGACAAAAAGTCGGTAAATTTTCTTGAAAAGTCGATCTCTTAATTTTTTCCGTTAAACGATTCAATTTGCCAGTATTTTACAGCAGAGCGTTAGGGAAAACGCGGTTTTTCTGTTCAGAGACTGTGTTGTTAAGAAATATTGATCTAAAAGTGAAGAAATCCCAGTTTCTAAAACTTTTCCAAAAAAATTATTATAAACTTTCGCTTTTTCAGGAAATTATTATAAACTTTAACATACACATTTTACATAAACTAGGAAATATTTTTGGAAAAATACCCAGAAATAATTATTACAAAGTTGCAAAAAGTTTTCCAAAAATTTTAATTTTGCCATTTTTGGCTGAAAAGGCCACATTATTGTCAGAAAATAAGAACATCATCAGAAAATAATGTTGTTTTGCGTTTTCGATTAAAAACTTCTAGTTTTGGGATCCGTTTTGGAGAAAACCTTTTTTTTCGTTTTTGTCACGAATTTGACTCTGAAAGAAGTTTTTGTAAAAGGTTTACAAAGCTATAAATAATATAAATTTATCCGGTAAAAGACCTCCAGATCGTCAGTATTTTTAAGTGAAACAACAAAATAGAACAAACTTTACAGTCTTCAGAGATATAGCGGTGATAAGATTTCCAAATAATCTGTTATAAACTTTCGCTTATTCTGTTCGTTTTTTATTACGATTGTATACGAAAAAAAATTGATTTTTGTACCAAATTCGAAGCTGGAAAGGGCTTTGAAAACTTTTAACAAAGCGACGAAATATTCGAAATTTATTTCATAATTTTTCGCGAAAAATACCTTAAGATTTTCAGCATTTTTAAGTGAAACTTTAGAAAATTGAGCATTTGGAAGAAAGAGTAACTTGGCTAAAACTGGATAATTATGACATTTTGAAGACATTTAAAAAATATTATTAATAAATGGCCCTTAATATAAATCTAAAAACAACTAAAAAGTCATCAACAATTTCCCAGCAACGGAACTGAATTACTACGCCGGTGCGTTGGGTTGGCGCACCAAGCCATTTGCGTAGCACTGCGCCAACTAGTAAAGTTACCCAGGTCTACATATTAGAAACAACATTGAACTTTTAACCATTTCTCCGAAAGCTCTACAATAGGATCTTTCTCACTTGCGCTTGATCCTCAAATTTGGCATTTATTTGCACAGATACTACAATAATTTAACCTGAATATTTGATTCGTTTTATCTAATAGTTTTGACTGCCGCTAGGTTTCGAAAATATTAATTTTTATAAATATTTCTTCGGCTTATCTTATTTGGTTTCTTGGTGTATTTTGTAGACAGTCAAATAATCTGAAACTATGTTTTGTTGGGTCATCAACGGTGTGGAAAAGAAAGACAACTTCGTTATTTGTCTAATTATTTAACTCAATATTTTGGTAAATGTTTTCCCTGTAATATGTTAAATTATATTTATTTTTTTCTTTATAGGACAAACAGAAGGCGCTATTCGGTAATTTTTTTGTCATTTCAGAGCCTAAAAGATTTCTTTCATTTTCAGTTAAAATTGTTCGGTTGCAACATGTTGCCCTAGCTTTGTCAGAATTTTAAATACTTAAAAAAAATTATAAATGTTTAGTAAATTTATATGAAAATATTTCCGGTGCTTGTGCAATTAATTGTTAGGTATACTGACTACAACGCGGAAAAGTTGCATTCATTTTATCTGAATGAAAAGATCAGAATAATAACATTTCAAGCAAAAATAAGAAGAAATAAGAATAGAACAAATAAAAATTGCTGTTCTTTTATCAATTGCAGGATTAATAAATGCATTTAAATCTATTTAAGCTTTCTTAATAACTCGCGATTCTAAATTACTTCAGCTGCTGCTTTTCGCTTGCACTTTCAATCACTTTTAAATCAAATTCATCTTTTCACATTTTCATATTGGGATAAAGTCAAACAGTTTGAAGTACTCGTATATTCAGTGGCTGATTTGGAAAACTACTAACTAATTGGTTAATTTTTTATGCTTTTTAAAAACTGCTGTAAAACAATTTTCTTTCCCTGAATAAATTTTAACGAAACTTTTAATAAAGATGTTTCACTAGAAGAAAATAAAATATAGTTTTTCAATGACAAACAGACCAAGTTGATTGATTTTTTTTAGGCAATTAGCACATGATCAAACGGCAATAACAGTAACCTTGATTTTATTTTTCGTAGACTTTGCGCCCCCCAACGGTCGCTATACGTCCAATAAATAATTCGTACTGTTTCTATTGGTCGACTTTATGTTTACTTTCTTTTATTTCAAAGCTTCTGATCTTTGCCTAGAATATGAGCTGAACACTCTGTATTTATTTGGCTATCCCGGATTAATCGTATCGAAAATTTTCGTAACAATCCGATTTTTCAAGTAACATAACAGTTTTATTTATCAAAAATTGTCAGTCCAACCTTCAGTTATTTCACCGTGTATGAAGTATTCGAATTTAAAAAGTGAATCGCTTTTCCAATTATACTTGTTTCTGTTTACAATAAAAAGACCTTAAATGAAGAGTAACGTTTTGAAGTAAGTCCATGAGATCCAAGTTAAGGATAAACTCTCCTTGTCCACGTTTGCCATCTTATTTCACAATATATCCCACAAAATCGCAGTGTAATTGTTGAAAGTTAACAAGAAATTTACCGCAACCTTAGAGACCATTAAGTGTAACTCTACAACTTTCCACACAAAAAGAAATGTCTTGACGTACTTTATTTGTTTTTATTTTTCTGAACCCGTTTCGTCTCGATGTTGTGTTGTGTCCTTGTATTATTTTGTAAATTGTTTTTGTTGTTAAGGGGTTGGCAAGCTTTTAGAGGATTTTGATGCAGTTTGAAGACTTTTTAGACTTTCGACTTTCTGTTTGAATTATTCAATATACCGGCCCCTTAAAGTTTAGATGGCCTTAGAGCGTAGATGTAGCATAGTAGATTAAAACGAAAATAGCTAGATAAATGGTAATTATTTTGTTTTAGAATAGATATCTGTATATATATGCTACACGGTGTTAAAGTTTGCTCTTTCCGGGACGATTTCAATTGAAGTCTTGCTTAGAAAGTTTGCCAGCCTCGCGCTTATTGTTTTTGAGCGACGTCATTGTGCTAAATTTCACTCAGAACTCACTCAAGATGGTTTTTTGTAATGGCGTCGATCAGGGTAGTTCTTAAAAGTGATTTCCAGCCATAATATTAGTTAACAATTCAGTTAATAAAATATTGTTGTGTTTTTCGTTAAAACAGTTTAAGTTATTTAAATATCTGCTGTTTTGAATTTCAAACAAAATTAAATTAAATTTTTTTTGCATTGGCTTGTTATAGGGCAACTAAATGTAAGATACATACAATTTTCACTTTTACGGATTACTGAATTCTAATACATCAATATCCTAGAAAAAACTAATGCGCTATTATTTAACAATTTTCACGCGGGGACCTATCAGGGGTGTTTCGGAAAAGATCTCTCAAAGGTAACTAACTAAAACTATTTTGGGCTGCCCCTTAGTATGTACATCTTTACTTTTTTTTTGGTTTGTTATGTTTTAATTTACATCTTTTTATATATATTTTATTAGGAATGTGAGAGATGGGCGTACGCAGTTTTGTATTGTTTCATCCCCCAAATATCCCGACTTTCATTTGGAACCGGTGTAGCTTCAAATTTAGATTTATTTATCGGATTTGCGTGTGTTTCCTTGAATCGGATTGTGGAATTCATTATGGTTTGTACTTACGCTTCTTCAAAGTTACAGTTTGTGTTAAATAGCAACGAATTAATATTTTTATTGCGCCAAAACTATTTAAATAAGCAGAAAGCCACTTCTGCTCATTTAAAACGACTTTTGTTGATTTGCAAAATTCTATGTAGGAATTCAAAAATAAGAAGAAATAGTTAAAATATTGCTAAACTCAAACGGGTTGATTTTATATATGGAACTTAAGAAACTGAATGTAACTTTGAAAGTAACGACCGTCAACCATCCTGAACGGCACAGAATAAATCTAAATAATAGTGTATGAAAGCATTTAGCTGTGTATATTATACTCAACTTTTTCATCTAATTTTGCCTTTTAGTCGTACTATTATTTCAGTTTTACTTTATTTATATTTACATTATTTTATTAAAAAATCACGAAAACACAAATACTGCAATTTTATTCACCTTAACATAGATTTGCTGCATACGTTATCCTTATGTTGTTAATTCGTTTTCATTTACTTTATGGTTTTTTTTCGATCTCTTTATGTCGTCAGATCAGTCGTACTCTTACACCGTCTCAATTTTATATGAAATATGATATGCAGAAAACAAATCGGAAGTTAGTTGCCACGCGACTGGTCTTTTCTGAAACCGTTCAAAGGACTGCTTGGCTTTTTGTATGCTTGGCACTTGCATCGCTTCACTGTGAAATTATGTATCTGATTTAGCTTAAGACATTTACAGGTTATTCCTGCAAACATGGTCAATTACTTCAGAAAAGGGAAATATATAAATAAAGCTCAAAGGAATGGGTTTAAACTGGCTTACAAAATATATCTTCATTTATTATTTGTTATGCAAATGGGACGGAAATATACTTAAATATTATTAGTATATTATTATATACTTAAACATGCTTATTATATTCATTCGTACACACATTTAGTAACTGTCTGGGTTACTGTGGCACATGGTGATTTTCTCTGATATATTTTTAAATTATACAAATCCACTGTGTGTGATCACTGTAGATTTGCATGTGAAATTACTTATAAATTACGTTATTGTGATCACTGATGATTTGAATTACTGATAATGTGAAATAACGTAATTTATAAGTAATTTCACATGCAAATCTACAGTGATCTACACAGTGGATTTGTATAATTTAAAAATATATCAGAGAAAATCACCATGTGCCACTGTAATAAATATATGGGAGTACAATTTGTATTCGCATGCTTAAATTTTTGCGTAATTACAATTGATACAACAATAAAAAAATAAAGTATACATTTTTAAGCACAAATAAATAGAAATGGTAAGAGAAAAATATGGAAAAATTAACAAGATAGTATTGCTTTGATCATGCATTTTTCCTCGATTTTATGTTATTTTAAATGTATAGGTAATATAATATATTAATGTAGTAGTTAAATAATTCTGACTATTTGCGATTTTTTGGGTAGTTGTGATACGAGTATATTGGGTTTTGAAATGATTGAAATCTGCTGATGACGGACACATAATTATCAAAAAAGTTTCTTGGATTTAAAATATTCGAGAGCTAGCAAATCATATTCTTCTATCTGCTCTGAAAAGCAGATGCATTAGGACGATACGAAAGCAACATAATATAATACAAATGTTGAAAACATACGCTATTAAAACATGGTGAATCTTAGGCTAAATCTGCATAATTTCTGCATGTTTTTTGATGCACCATAAAGCCACAGGCAATATTGCCATGTAATTCAATGGGAACAAAAGTAATTATAGTGATGTGTTATAAATTTCGAGTATTGTTCATTTAATGGAGCTTCACGTACCACTTGCTTAGCATGTTCTTCTAAGTATGTCTTGTTCAAAACTGGATTATTCCTTTTATTGTTTTTGAAATGGTCGATTTCAGAAATATTTTCGAAAATTTACTAAAGTTGACAATCAAAACATTGTACAGAACTATTATATTTGGCTGTTTTATTGTCCATTTATTTCGGTTTCTTCGAACAGGTGGAACCTCAAGAGCGCAATGGGAAGACGTTACTGGATCCACGCCATTGACTTTCGTCAACGACGTCGTTTCCTTCACCACTACCGTTTCAGCCAGATTTTGGCTAATCGATTGTCGAAATATTTCTGATGCTACTAAAATGGCCACTGAACTCTACAAGTAAGAACCTCTAATCGATGTTAAATCAAAATATTGCATACATTTATACAACTGAATAGCGCAGGTCGAATTTTAATGGGAATATTTCTCAGATAGTTAAGCACAGATTTGAACATTAAGTGGATTTTGTCTCAAAGCGGATTTTTTGGTAACTCTTAGGGAGGCCATCCATGTACCCTTCATGGCAAAATTCGTTGTATTCGCAAAGCGAGTGGATCCACTGGAGGCAAGACTGAGAGTATTCTGTATGACTGATGACAAAGAGGACAAAACATTAGAACACCAGGAGCATTTTACGGAAGTGGCCAAAAGTCGAGATGTGGAAGTGCTTGAGGGCAAATCCCAATATATTGAATTTGCTGGAAACTTGGTGCCTATAACGAAAAGTGGCGAACAACTGCAGTTTTCCTTCAGAGCCTTTAGGGAGAATAGACTGCCATTCTCGGTACGGGTGAAGGATCAGCATGCTGAGGCTGTTGGGAGATGTTTGTTTATGAGAGAAGCTAAGGTAAGAAGACAAGTTTTTACAGATTATCATTAGCAAAATAAGTATTATTTTGAATAGTTTTAAACTAATTTTTTAATCTAGTAACCTCCAGCAAATCGTGCATTTTGCCATCAACACAACTTACATATTAGCGATATAAAATAATTATTTTGGCGTACTGGCGTACTTTTATTTGGCGTAATCGATTCCATCCAAAGATGTCATGTAGTTGCTAATTTAATGATGCAACGAACCGGTATTAGCATACAAAGTAGCCGGATGACCACTATGTCTCACTTTATATTTCACACCTTAAATATTCCAATGTTTAAATTTTAAAAAGCTTCCTGCAGTTTGTTCCCGTGATATGGGAGATCGATAAGCATTAGCTTGATAGGATTAAATAATAGTGACGACAGAATTGGAGGTGCCATTGGGGATACGTGAGTGTAAACATGTGTCTTGCAATTCACAGAAGGTATATAAAATTATTCAATTTTCGAATTATTAATGATGCGATTAATATTCGTATTTCGGGTGTTGAGTTCTTCAAATTCTAGGAGATTTAGACGATTTTTGGCTGTACCATATGAATATTTTTCCGTAGTTATTTAGTTAATTTGAAATATTATGTAAAGTAATAATTTTTTTTTTTATAGATACTTAAAGGTGAACCACCCCAACAGCCAATCTGCATTTTGAACATAGTGCTACCAGATGATATAGTAACGGACACCATATCCTTAACCGATTCAGAATCGGGAAAACGACACATGTATCTCTCAGAATTCCAGGATTACTATCGACCAGATCCGCGGTTAGCAGATATGAGCAATTTACTGGGAGATGATTGGGTGGAACTGGCCTATCAATTAGGTAAGCGATTAAAGAATGTCCCCTCATCGGAAGTAGTTATTTAAATTAGCTGCTTTACAAATTAAATTTCCAAACAAATTATATTCTAAGCAAATTTGTATGTATTTGTCAACATTTTTGAGCAACTAAACTTTTGTAAAAGTTTGTAACATTGCAGATATTAGAATAATCGATTCCTTTATAATTTAAAAAAATTAATGGTCTTAATTAACTGTTTTAATTTGACTACATCTTGAATAATTTTTTGGTAAACTGAAATTCCATCGATGTGGTTCCTATTAAATTCTATTTAGCGAGAGGCTAAGTTTTCAAAAATCTGCTACATATCGTATAATGTTGCTGCTTGTTCTCAGGTTTGACTTCATCAGAAATAAATGTGATAAAATCCGAATATCCGGAAAGTATCGCCAAACAGGCCCAGTCCATGCTGAGAATGTGGCTGTCGCAATCTGGAAACAAAGCGCAAACAAACACGCTGGAGAACGCTCTCCGACGAATAGGACGAGAAGATATTATACCGCAGTGCCTCAACGTAGAACAACCTACTCATACGTTTACTAGAATTAAAGAACAGGAGATTGGTTACAGACTGAAAAAGAAGGACGAGAATGACTTGCCAGGTGAGCACTTTGAACCTAATATTGTTAGGTTTTTGTCACATACCCGAGATGTTTAAAAGCTTAAAAAAATTGAGTTTAGAAGTGGAAATCTTGAAGGTGGTGAAATTTGACCACCAAAAAAAATTTACTATTTACTATTGCGCATCATTCTTCATAATAAAAAGATTCAATTTGATTTTTGGTAGAAGAACAGTCTTAAAGTAATACATATTTGAAATAATAGCCTCCTTTGGTTTTCGCGCTAAACATCGACAAATTCAATAAATAAATTACACATTTACATGTTTTGGTGCATAAATATTTTTTGCGATATTCGATGTTCTTTCAATTTTCGCCCGAAAATGGTCTTTAAGCTTGCAATTTTTAATATGTTTAGGTTGAAAATTATCTTTTGCTCTTAATGAAATACACGAAACTCGACCGACTCCTTGATTTTTGAGTGAGTCAGATTTTCTGAGAATAGATAAATAATTAAAAGGGTGAAAAATGAAAATGAAATAACAACTACACATAAAAAGTTGTAGATATTAACATCTAGTGTATTTTAAGATAACACTAATTGATACAGGGTGTCTCAAATTCAAGCGGCATACCAAACTTACTTTTTTTCAAATGGAATGCCGTACTTGATTTGTATTGATTGAACATTGACCACGTCGTTTTTGCAACTAATGTCAAATTTAGACCAAAATATTATATAAAAAAGTTGTAGATATTGACATCTAGTTTATTTTAAGATAATAACAATTGCTACAAGGTGTCTCAAATTCAAGTGGCTGACCAAACTCAAATTTTTATAAATGGAATTCCCGAATATTTAAATGGTTATTAACTCAAAAACAGCTGAAGATCAATATAGAAAATGTACACCCAAGATGACTGGAATTTTGTGTATAGTTCGAATATGAAATAAAAAAAATGCGCAATTCCTTTTTAAAAAATGTAATTTTGTACCGCCCCTTGAGTTTCAGACACCCTGTATCAATTGGTATTATCTTACAATAAACTAGACCTTAATATCTAAAACTTTTGTATTTAATGATTTTCTTTAAATTTCAAATTAGATGTTAAAACGGCATGGCCAAAATTCAATCAATATTGGTTATTAACTCAAAAAGAGTTGAGAATCAATATAGAACATTTATATCGAATAGGCCTAGAATTTTACAAACATTTCGACGATGCAATAAAAAGTAGGGCATTCCATTTTAAAAAAATGTAATTTTGGACCGCCACTTGAGTTTGAGACACCCTGTATCAATTGGTGCTAGCTTAAAATAAACTAAACGTTAATATCTACAACTTTTATATTTAACATTTTTTCTAAATTTCAAATTAGATGCAAAAAGAGGGTGGTCAGAGATCAATCAATAATCCTGCACTGTATACATATTTGAATTTAGTCAGCTGACAAAGTTGAAACATTTTCAGATAAAAAGAAAATTGAGCACTTTGATAAGTACTCAGCCGAGGAAAAAGTCGTTGTAAAATCAGAGTCGGAAGAAGAGGACAATTTTGACAAGACCGTAACAGAAAGGCGTGAACAAATACAAAAACGTCTCTCAGCCGAAAGAGCAATTCCGGCGTCTTCACAGCGACGTGAAATCGTTCAGGAAATATGCGACATTAAGCGACAGAGCTTAGTGGAAGACAAAATTGCAGAAGTTTTGCAAAAGGTACCAACTGCGAACCATACAGATAGATGTATCAGTGTACTAGCTTATTCTCTTAGGTTGAACCAGAGACACAAACCAAAGCGGTACGGACACAGATTTCGGAAACGACGGAGCTAAAAACCACATTACCATCGAACTCTGTCGCTTCTGAAACTACCACCACAATTGTGGAATCGCACAGAATCGTAGAAGATACTGCAGCGCACAAACCGGGAGAAGATGCGAGATTTTTGGAGGAAGTCAGTTCGCGGTTCGAAGGACCGCAAGTGAAAATCGAACAGCGAGTTTCATCGAACGACGGTAAGCATACATGCTATTTTTGACAAAAATGCCATTATCTGATTCAATTGAATAACACAAATACAATTTCTAAAAAAAAACTTAAATTTTTAAGAGTCTAAGTTGTATTTGTAGAAGTGTATTTGAGAAGTGGGGGGGTGTGTTTTAGATCCAAAATCTCCCAACTTCTCCAAGACACCGCCACCAAGTCCAGCTGACTTTTTGAATCAACGACAAGTCGCCTCAGCCCAAGGTGAGTTTGTTTGTTTTTCACTTGTGTGTAGTTGAGTAAATCAGCAACAAGCTTAGTAGAAAGACAATATTTGAAATATTCATGTATATTCATAGCCATATAGTTTCTTCAATTATATTTGACCGGCATGAAAATGAATATTTTGGGTATTAAATATGGCATATCAATACAAGACATTGTATATTTTTGTGTGTGTTTCATCAATTTTATTTTAAGATTTGCGTAATGAATTTAAAACGTTTCTCCGTATCACTTCAAGACCATTTCTATGACCTAATTTGCTACAACTTCATAATACGCTTAACTTCAAACACGTATGAGTCTCCTAGACGGTAAATATTGATTTTCGCAAGCGAGGATATTCTTTAAAAGGCTTCCTAATTATATTCAATTAAATTAGACAAAGTCTAAACTTGACAACTTAGTAGTTCGGAAACTTTCGTTCAATCGGTTTACGTGTTAACTTTTCAGCTACTACAAGTAGGTAAGTGAATTTGTGGTATTTATTGTGGGTCTGTAACTAACTCTGTCATGTACCCCGTCGATATTGATATGCCATATTCCATGGAGTTTGCAGGCGGATAAAGATATTTTTGTTTAGTAATTTTTTATAAAATTTCACCATGGTCTACAACTTCGAGTATTTTTGACTACATTGTGTTGTAGATCTGTTTCTTGCTTTTACTCTGATATTATATTACCTAATCTTTATTGACACCCTTATTGTATTTCACTCAAAACCGTTACGAAATCACTCAATTACAAATCCGGTTTTGAATGAAAACCAATAGTTTTAGAACTAACACATATTTTCCCTTAAACACTTAATGTGCAACATTATGCTTTGGTGCAATTGCTTTTGCCATAAGAGCCGTTACTAAACAACCAATAACAGCCATTATAACAGAAATCTTAACAGAAAATAAATCATGTTTGGTGAAAATGTTAGAGTTAATTGCTTTGCGCTGGTATCTCAATACTTTCGCTCTTCTCACCCGTTTTTTATTATAATTTTTGCCTTTCTGCTTTACTGTCATGTTTGTTACTTCACTTGGAACTTCTTGTTCTTTCTAACAAAACGAATCGAAATTTAATTTATCAACTGAAGCTAAATGCGCAGATAATTTTTTACTGTATGACAAACCAGTAACTTACCGTGTAAGTTGAATTGAATTGAAACGTTTGATCTACTTTTTCTTCAACTTTTCAATTATTTTTGGATTTTTTATTTTTCGTAACATTTTATTTTCTGTGATCTGTTCTATATTTTTATCCGGTATTCAGCAGTATTGGTGCTCAACTAAAATTCACTGACATTTTTTTGGGATAAATATTGCGTTTCAGGAAACAATGTCTTATATAAAAGGTAATAGTTCCCGAGGCACAGGGTAACACCCTGTGTCTGTATTCTGATAAAGTAAAATGTGAACAAAATTTTTCTTTATTAAATAAATTCTTAATCATTTTTATTATTACCAAAAACTATGTTTTCTTAAATGGAGCTGGCCAAATTTGCTATTATTTGTTGGGTTTTAAATATAGCTTTCTTTGTAGGCAATATTTTGCCGCCTGATATTTTTTAAGCAACAAATGTGTACGTGGTTCCAGTCTACATTTCTCACGGATTTCCAAATTCAATAAATATATTGAAGTCAAAAATTCATTTTGAACAACTTTTATGAAATAATAACTTTCTAAATTTTTACTGAGTTGGAAAAGTATTTCTAAACGTGCTTGTATAAATACTATTTCATGTTTCTTATTTAGAGATCCAATTGGAGTTATTTAGATCAAAAAATCATTAGAGGTTTCAATGTGAAATATTTTGAAACCGGTGAGATATCGGCTTGAACAAAAAACGTATTTTTTTATTAAGAAATATCGGAGAACGAGATATTGGCAACGAAAGCCATATTATAGATTGCCAAACTTGTACTTACAAGCTACCTAATAGGAATTTAAATTCTTCGCTCTAAAGAAACACGCAAACGATTTTTTTTTTGTTTAAAAAATATATCAGTGAATTTTGTCACATTAGTTGAATACCACGCTGTAAAAGCCGATAAGTTGACGCCCTTTTTATGTTTTTGCCTGTATATTTTTGAGCGATGTGGTTGACAAGGCGACCGATCCTATTCGCACCTACACTAAGGATAAATATCCTTACTTGAATTTGCTTTTTCCAATATTTTTTTTATGGAACTTAACAATCGGACTAGAATTAATTATAGAAGTTTTTAATTTGAGTCACCACAATTTGTATATTCATGTCTTGAACATTTGACGATCTATTTTGTTCAAGGCACGATTAGTATTTTAATTCCATTTTTACATTTTTTGGTTAAATATAAAAAAATTGGGAATTTGTAAAAAAACTGCTGCACATTTATTTAATGTTCTGTATTATATTGCATGGGCTTTTTATAATTCCTTCATTCCTTTGCAAGATTGTTTGGTTTCTTTATCGTGTGAACTGTGGAATGATGTGTGATTTACACCTAGCTTATTAATGAAAATAAATAATTTAAAACGTCCACATGTAAAAATTATTTCCGTTTGCTTTGAAAAACTTGTAAAGTTTTAAATTGTTTATTTGACAAGGAATAGGTAAGGTCAAGCCTTACCTATTTCTCAACATGCACAAGCCATCCCATTCACACCTCAACTTAAATATGTAAAACACAACTTGTTTTGTAAAATTTAATAATTTCTTGCATTTTGTCTCATGTTTTTTAAAAATGTCCTTTTTCAATGATGAGCCGTTTTTGCAAACTCCAGGAAATCAGAATCTTGGTCAAACAGGTTATTTCAATCTATTGTGTTTTGTGTGTGCATGAGAACATATTTTGTTCATTTTTAATGTTCATTATCAGTTGGTGTGCTTCATGGACATGCTCAGAATGTAAAAATGAGCAAAGTATGTATCTTCAATAGAATAAGCCATGCCTAGTTCTTCTAGTAGGGAAGGCTGCATTAAAGGTCAGTAATGATATACCTACTTTGCAATCAAAATAATTTTTTTTGATAATGGAGAGCCTTTACACATATGTTATGTTGCTTTGTCTCTCTGCTAGTTGAGCATAATATGAAAAAGTACTAGTACGTTATTAGCTTATCGGGATCGTAAAACAGTAGTCGCTTTAAACAACATGCGGAATGTTATTGCCGGCTTTATAAATATTCTGAATAGCTGTCGTATCCACTTCACTTTCTATATCCCACCTAAAAAGTGTACACATTTTGTCCTTTTCTCATATTTCATACCTGTATGCTCGAAGGATGTTTGAGCAGGAGAGTTAATGATTTATTTTCTGACATTTCGGTTACTGAAACAGTTGCACATAAACCTTAAACCATGTTCTTTATAACCATTGTTAATATACACATTTTATACATAGCAACCAAATATTTCTGCTGTTTTTCACAAACAGGTGTTTTCAGCAATCCTTTTTAAATCTCTAGGACGAGCTCTGACAAATTTAATCCTTATGGAAGGTTTATTGTAGGATATTCGAATAATCGAAGGCGGATAATAAAGGAGTGCACTTATTAGACAAAATGACTGAATGGACTAGTTACGAACTGATTTCCAACTATTAAATGGCTCGAAGTGTTTATATTTGGAAAGATTTAGGGATGTTAATTTTTTCTCAGTCTCATCCTTCAGTTTGGATTATTGGGGATGTTTCCTTCGCTGAATGGAGACATTGAATATGTAGCGCAATTTAAAGTTGACGCTGTATTCATTTAGGGTTTTAAAGGGATCTCGGGTTTAGCTGTTCTTTGTATTTGGGAACTGCAGTTATTAAAGCAAAGTAATTGAAACTTATTTTTCTAGGTAAAAAATTAATCGTTCAATGGGATTGCGAAGTTTCAGGTACATTTCAACTAATGAAAACAAGTCTGCCTCTATTTAAGTTATTTCGTATTTTTCCCCTTTTCGTAGATAATGCCAATTACGTTAAATTTGCACAATTTTTTTGCCGACAACAATGAAACTGGAAAAAGTTCTAATTCCATATCTCAAGCCTTTTTTCAGGAAGGCAGGTGATAGCTGGGTTTTCCTACGATAAACATTCCAAAGTATTGTTAATTTGTACAGGGCAACTGGTTCAAACCTACTATTCCTTTGTTCTGAGAAACACGTTTTTTAACTATTGGGTGGTTAAGATTTGATCTTCACTTTTTATATTATTTTACATATATACATATATTATTATTTTATAATAATTATACAGCATTTTTTAAATCGAAAGATTTTTTTTGCTTAATCCGTTATGTTGTGGACCGTAAAAAGACTTTGCTTGGTTACTTTTCACCTACGAATTCTGTTTATTTTGTTATGATGTTTTACAAAAGATAATAATTGTTCATACTTTTCTAAACCTGGAAATCGGAGAATTTGAGCAGGTCTTGGAAAATGGCTTGGTTTCTCAAATTTAACGCATGAAGTAATTGAAAACAATTTTCGTAAACTTGTCGAAAATCCCAAATTCAAAATTTGTCGATTCGCTGTAATGGCAGTGCGTCGAATGGTCCCATCAGAATTAACGAAAATTGCAAAACGAAAATATTCTTGAATCCTGAGAAGGATGTGTTTTATTTAAAATGGTCGCTAAAAACTTAATATGACAAAAAAGGGCAAAAATGAAATTGTTTGTTCCTTTTTAAGTGAATTAAAAAAACTGGTACATAACAGATCCAAGGAATAGTTGGTCTGAATTGGTTATTAAACGGCTTCGTCGAGTTCGGGTCATGTTAAATTAAATATCTTTGTGTAAAACGCAGACGTATTTTGGTACAACTTTGAAAATTCCTCTTCCAACCCAATGTTTCTCCTTGCGATAGCGTCGAGTGCGTCGCCGCAAGATGACGATGACTCTTTGGATACTGACGGCTTCCGTGAAGATCAATATCTTCTACAAACGCCTACGCCGGGTGACAGCTCACCAGAATCTAAGTCAAAATACCTCGATAAGTACGAGTTTTATCGCGAAGAAATTCACGACATTGATGCGGAAGAAGTGACCGCCTATGAAGACGTAACTCGGTACTACGAGCACCAGGCTAAACTTTTTATCGGACAACGGAAGCGCCTCGCCTCCACTGAAGATTTAGATAATGCCGATGTGATAGATACGCTTAATTCTACCTCAGAATTACTGCCTTCCAATAGAGATAATGATTATACTGGAATTGTTAAAATAGGTTTAGATAGCTTTAAGATTGCAAGCAAAGATTTGGTAAGGCCCGATGCGCTTCTGGTGAAATGCTATACGTCGCCAGAAGAAAAGGGCGCAAAAGACTCGAAGAGACCTGAAGACTGGGAACGGAAAGAGAGAAAGACTGTTGAGAGATTGCACGGAGGTGCTGGTAAAGATAAAGTTGTCCCAACTGAGGAACATGTGTATTTAAAAACGACAACAGAAAAAGTTACTCTTAACTATACAGACAAGATTGCATCCACTAGTTGTGAGACGGATGAAAGCTCAGTAAAAATCACAGCGAGCGCTTCGGAAAAAATAAAGCACGATTATTCTGAAGATGCTAACTCGGACAAGCAAAAAGGCAAAACACCAGGACTACCAAAACTAGACAAACATATTATCCAAGTCCACCAGAGCACTTCTCCCCCTTCCAAACATGACCTAGATCCTACTCCTGACGTGTCTCCCATTGACCAGGCTAACAAGCCCACATTGGAACTTATAATTGGTCGTAAAGAGGTCAAAACGAAAGATGCATCTGCCACAGCAGAAAGTCGGTTGACACTTTATGGTCGCAAGGACGTAGAAATTTCAATTAAATCTCAGTCACACATTTCTGTAACTACTATTAGACGCGATAACAATGCGGGAACTGAAACTTCCGAGAAATTTGATGTCGGTTTTTGCACTACGGCGGGTACTGATAAAGTAGAACCTTTAACTTCAGATAAAACGATTCAAATGGATGATTACATTATTTCCCCCACAAAAAAGCGCGAAGAAAGTGTTAACTTTAGTGGCACTAAACAAGTCTACACATATGAGACTACAAACGATTTATCAGAAATTGCTTCTTCTGCTAGTGAGGGCAGTGCTTCACACCATGTAACCGATACAGGCATTTCGTTAACCAGAGGCACAACAACCGAAACATTAAGCATTGGAAGAAACATTCAAGGCCCAGGCATTCAAACGACTGGCTTCATATCTGATACTGTTGAGGTCGAAGAAGGTGAGTGCACGGATGCCGGCCTCAGCCCCATTCAAGCCGATGAAACTCTTCATCAGGAAATTGACGACTTAACTCTGCTGATTGAAACTGGAACTAGTCCCATTGAATTTGGGGATTCGATTTCTTTGGTTACTTCTCATATAGACACATCGGATGCAGGCACAATAACTGATCACGTTGACACCAAAGACGCTTCAAATAGTCCCATTAAAATAGAAGAAAGTCCCATTTTGTCTGCTGCGGATATATTAAAAGACGAAGAAATTTTGGCGAAGAGGCGAGGATCGGGAGATGTGAAAGCCAAAATTAAACAACTCGAGGAGCATGCGTTTAGACATGCTATAAAAAGTGAGTTTAGGAAACCAAAACGAGACATTGTAGACTCGGAAGATGAAATCTCGAGTATGAAGGAAGAAGAAGCGTTGAGAGCTTCCACAGAGACCCTGGCTCAAGTGGATGATGAAGAATATAAAATGGAATCTATAAGTGAACATATTGTTAAAGAGCAAGTTGAGGACTTTAGTGAAAAATCGTTGAGCGTAAGCAAAACTGCTACTCCAACACACACGAAGCATGTAGGCAAGAAAATTGCCGAGCTGCAAAAAATGTTCACTTCAGAAAATTTAGAAACTCAGGTAAAAATAGTTCCCAACGAATCGCCAATCTCAATCCCTTCCGAACAAAAGCAGTATCAATTAATTAAATCTGAAGAAACGATGCCCATCCAAGAACCGCATGTAGGAGATGTAGATGAGGATGAAAATGAAGTATTTCGATCGGTACGTGATAAAAGAAACTTATTCGAAGAGCTAATATCTAAATCACAAGAAGGAACACCAGTGAAGAAGCCTTCGCCTAAAAAGAAGGATATTCCAGCGCCGGAGTATACTGAGCAAGAGATACTGGTTTGCCTGAAATCGTTGGAAGAACAAGTGCTGGAAGAAAAGCAAAGAGAGATGGAATATCAGCTACAAGTGCAGGAAGAACGAAAAAAATGGGAGAAAAAAGAGACCTCTCCTACCGAGCCATGCGTAGAACCTGAGTGTGTGAAGATTCGCATTGAACCTAAACTTGACTTTTCAGGAGAAACGACTGACAATGGCTCACAGTTGCCGGTCTCTAAACTAAAACATTTATACGAACAACGTGGAATTGCAACGCTTTCCGATAATATTGGAACAGATATTAAAACATCTTATTCACCTAGTGAAGCTTTCGGCGAAGCAAAATTGGTATCACCTATTGATTCTGCAACAGGAAAGGCCAAATCAGAGCAGAGTGTTTGCATTTCAACTCTCGAAGAATCGATAATTAGAAAATCGTCTCCTCAAACTCTAGACTTTTCAATAACGGAGCGGTATCCAAGCATGAATACAGAAGTAAAAAAAATTATGTCGGAAGTTTTAGAAGCTTCAAAGCAGATAAGAGAAGATGTTAAAGAACTAAAGCCTGACTTAACTCCAACCCCGGATGGCCAGTTGGTCCAACTGATTCCTTCAGAGTCGTTGGAAAAAATCAAGGATTTAAAAACTTTTGAAGTCACAATTAAACCCGGGCAGATTTCCTACGAAACGGAGAAAATTACCATAAAATTACACTCTGTTAACAAACTTGATGACATGAAAGAGGCAGTTACATACCCATCGCTAAAGCCGCTCGACTCACCTATTGGTGAGAAGATCGATGACGTGCAAATCGCTACTAAACCACATTCCCCCATATCTTCCGACCCAATTGCAGACTTGAAATTGCCAGTTCATAGCAAGGTACATTATGTGAAAACTGAGAGTGACGCCAAAAAGTTCGTTGAAGTGGAAGAAGATCTTAAATTTCAGTCGCCTATATGTCACAAAGTTACTAGAGAGGCAAAATTGTCCATTACCGCGAAGTCGGCTGACGTGGAAGAGGATCTTAAGTCTCCGTTACTAAAATCTTCTGCATTTATGGCAGACGCAACATTGCCCAATCTCGAGAAGCTAGTAGATATGAAAATGACTCCTTTGGATCATAAAGCACCGAAATCTATAGACGCAGAATCCCCGATTGCTGGAAATGAAAATGACGTGAATGAGAGTCCTACTTCTCTATTACTTACGCCTGTCGAAATTAAAAAAGATGACGTAAACGAGTCTCATTCATTGCTAATGCTTAAATCTGTTGATTCTATAAGAGCCGCGAAATTGCCGATTGTTGTCGAAGAAGAACATGATCAGAGAGAGGCTCTCAAATCTCCATTGTCTAAATCTCCCGAACTTGTTAAAGACGCGAAACTACCAATTGTTGAGAAAGTAGATGATCAGAAAGAGGCTCTCACATCTCCATTGCCTAAATCTCCCGGGTCCATTAAAGACGCGAAGCTACCAATTGTCGAGAAACTAGATGATCAGAAAGTCGCTCTCACATCTCCATTACCTAAATCTTCCGAACTTGTTAAAGACGCGAAACTACAAATTGTCGAGAACGCAGATGATCAGAAAGAGGCTCTCACATCTACAATGCCTAAATCTCCCGAATCCATTAAAGACGCGAAACTCCAAATTGACGAGAAAGTGGAT